>NC_052631.1:43548777-43853153 GCF_016161935.1 Mauremys reevesii | reverse complement strand
CTAATTTACATTTTGTTTCATAACAAATCAAATGAATTCCTTGAAAGAGAACAACAGAAGACTGCTGCTTTATATTTTTCAAGCATAGACTTATTTCTATCGCAGGTACTACTTACAATAAAAAGTCTTACATGACAAAGCTGTAGACTCAGACATTAAGCTTAGCAAACAAAAAATGCAATGCCAGCTATGTTCTTTCTTGCAGGTTTTTTTCCCCCCTTCCATTTTTCAGGGAACTGACAAAAAACACTGTAGCACAGCGAGACAATCTCACAGCTTCTAAACTACTAGACCCACGCTGGAGCATCCAGCACAGCCAAATGGGAAATGCATTACATGTTGCTCTTGCATACATCGCAGCCCATAGGCACTTTAGGATTTCAGAGAAGCTGAATCCCATTCTTAAGATAAAACATGTGTGATAAAGATGTTCAGAAAAAAACATGACTCACTATAAAAAGCCAGAGGTTATGTTCAGTAATAAAGTGTGAAAGGTTGGCATATACTTTGTTTGCCTCTACGCACACATGCACGGGCACAATCCTGCATTTCACAGCCCCAAAACTCTCAGTGAATGAGAGAGTGAGAAATGAAAGATCAGATACCCAGTGACTTAGGCCTAGTCTACACTAGAAAAGGTTTGCCAGTATAGCCACACCAGCAAACCTTCTTACTGTAAGGCAGCTTATAGCACCAAAAGAATGCTTTTGCTGCTATAGCTAGTACTAGTTCCCCAAACAAAATCAGATCTGCTGGAAAAAACACTTTTGCCAATTATAACTGTCTACAATAGGGCTTTGCCAGGATAGAAACTGTGTGGTGCCATATTCTCATTTTCCTCTGTGTGTCTCCTATATTTCAGGTGAAATATGTGCTGAGCTCAAATAGTATAAAATGTTGAAAGTAACTTTTCCTTTCTGTTTGCTTCCTTCTCCCTGACTGACTTAAGTAAACAAACATTTTGGGCCAGATTCTGCTCAGACTTAGGAGTGGTGCAAAAGGAACTTAACACTGACTTTAAAAGCGTAGGGGTGAGAAGGGTCAGAGTTGGAGTCTGGTGCATTCTAGTGATCACTACTAGTGTAATGGTTCTAGAGAGCACTAAAAGCCAGCACAAATTAGTAGTGACCTGAGGCATGTCTAGCTTGTGCTGAGGGCAGTCTGCCACCTTTTGCCTCCTCACCCCCAGTTGCATCCCTCTCTGCTTTGCCACAGCTGAGGCTCTCTCCCTCAGAAAACAGTGCTCCCTCTTTTTCCACACCACGTGCACATATGGAACATAGGTGTCAGAGTGGTAGCCGTGTTAGTCTGTATCAGCAAAAACAATGAGAAGTCCTCGTGGCACGTTAGAGACTAACAAATTTATTTGGGCATAAGCTTCCTAGGCTAGAGCCCACTTCATCAGATGCATGAAGTGAAAAATACAGGAGCAGGTAAGTACGGAGCACACCCAAGTAAAACCACAGACTTCAGGGATCCCTGCTGCTTTTGTCTTGTCCCCATATTGACTGTGGAGGGGTTGCACAAGGGTAACAAAGCAGAATGGGCCCATATCTCAATGCACAGAGAGAGAGAGAGAGAGAGAGAGAGAGAGAGAGACTGACTCACAGCAGGAGACCACAAATTATTGCATGTACAGGTAAATCCAGATTTTTCTGAATACTACATAACCAAGTCTCAGTGTTATACAAAGTTTGTATCTGATCCCATATGCAAAATTCTTATCAAAATAAAAAATTTGTTTTTATGGAATCCTATCTTCAAAAGATTTTTGGCTAAGCCCTGAGACTTAAAAAAGCATCAAGTTTTCCTATACCTGTCAAAATCCTGTCTGGAGATGACTGCAGAACACTAGAAGTCCCTACCCTTTTATTTCCCAGTTCTTTGTATCTCTTCATTGATATAAAAAATAATCTTTAATTCATAATCAGAACAGAGTCAAGTCCCAAATCTTAAAGGTAATATTGGGCACATTTAACTTTCAAGAACTTTGCAAATGATGAATTAATTACAGTTCCTGTTAGGGCTTAAAAATTAAACTTCACGTGTGTGTTCTAAGACTTGTCAAAAAAAATCATTTCGGGGAAAATGTCTGACTTTGATTTCTGAGCTTCATTAGACCTAGTTTCACTAACAAGAGGGTTAAATTTGGGTTGATGTGCCCAGTCTTCTTTCACTTTAGAAAGGCTTATGTTCTACACAATATATAATGCATGTTATGAATTTAGTGCTAGTGCACTAAAAATTGGTTCAACCCTGCAAGTCCTTAGCACAGGAAATGTCCATTGACTTCAGTGAGAGTTCTGCACACAGAGGGCTCGCAGGAATTCGGTCCTAGTGACAGAACAGCTGCTCTAGCCCAGTGCCTGTTTGGAACCAGAGGACAACTGCACAAGATGCAAAAACTAATCTAAGTACAGCAACTTAAAAGCTTTTCAATAGGAGAAAGAGAAAGTCAATACACAACATATGCAACTGTGGCATACTCCTCCATCAAGAGACTGATAAAATAAATTTAGCTTCAACAGGCTCTCTGTTGTAACAAATTGACATTCACAAGATTGCTGCACAACCATTAATGTCAGGCCAAGGGGAGAATACAACACCATGGTCTCCCTCAACGTCAGACGGTCTATAGCAGTGTTTCTCAAACTTTTGTACTGATGACCCCTTTCACATAGCAAGCTGTGACGTTGCACTCTATATGATTTTATGAAAATATGCTAATGTAACTGGAATATGCTTCACACAAAAGGTCTCTTGTAAGGTATCTAAGCTTATAATCTACGGAGTGTGATCATCCTATTTGTATAAATGTACCACTCTTGTATCTGAAATTAGAAATATGAAGTATAACTCTGAGGGCCTATTGTAATTATGCAAAGTGTGGGCCATTAATGGTGGTTTGGAATCTTGATGACTCCCATTAACCAGGACAATTGTCGTCAGATGGTTCTGTTTTACCTAAGTCCTCCTGTATATCTGTGTGCTGGCAAGTGGGTAATGAAGCCTTACAGTGGGTATGGCTACACTTACGGTTTGCAGCGCTGGTAGTTTGCAGCACTGGTCATCCAGCTGTGTAGGAGCAGCGCTGGTGTGTGGCCACACTCCCAGCTACCAGCGCTGGTGTGTGGCCACATTTGCAGCATTAGCAGCACTGCTGGGAGTGATGCATTATGGGCAGCTATCCCAGCATTCAAGTGGCCGCAACGTGCTTTTCGAAAAAGAGGGGGGTGGAGTGGGGTCTAGTGTGACAGGGAGCGGGGGGAGGGAGAGAGAGAGAGAGAGAGAGAGAGTGTGGATTTTTGGAGCCAACACTGTGTTTAGCTTCCTGACTTGAAAAATCAGAACGTTTCCAACCCCTTAGTCTTAACTCTTAATTGCAAACAGCCTGCAGCCAACACGACTTACCGCTGTTTCATTCACTCCCTGCCTGCAATCTCATTTGATTGTTTACAGCCAGGTACAGATGATCACAGCAAACAGGAGCTCTGTTTGTTTTTTAGATAAGCGGCAACGGAGCTCTGCACGGAGCTCGTTCACAACAAAACAAAGAGAGGCTGCATAACAAAACAAAGAAAGTAATTTATAAAAGCATTCTGGGATACATCCTTATACCCTGGAGGCCAATCACAGCGCTGGTGTGTGGCCACACTTGATGACCAGCGCTGCAGCACCAGCGCTGGAATCCTTATTCCCCATGCTGAGTGAGGTGTACGGCCAGCGCTGCAGCCAGGGAGTTGCAGCGCTGGAAGTGCCCTGCAGGTGTGGCCACTTACTAATTGCAGCACTGGTGGAGGCTTTCCAGCACTGCAAATCGCCAGTGTAGCCATACCCAGTGACATGTAATCATGTCACCTGAACTGGAATCCATCTTTAACCTGGTGTCTTTCCATTGAGAAGGAGGGGGTGGGAACCCAGAGAGGGACACAAAGGATTCCCGCCTTATGCAAAAGATATATCAATGGGTGGAACAGAACAAAGAGAGGCAGCGATCATGAAGAACCCCTAGCTACCACCTGAGCTGGAACAAGGGCTGTACCAGGGGAAAGGATTGTGCCCAGACTAGGAAGGTGTCCAGTCTGTGAAAGAAACCTATTGAAAACATCTCTCAGGGTGAGATTTTATCTGTACTCAATTGTATTACTGTATTGGGCTTAGATTTACGTTTTACTTTATTTTGCTTCGTAATTCACTTTGTTCTGTCTGTTACTACTTGGAACCACTTAAATCCTACTTTCTGTATTTAATAAAATCACTTTTCACTTATTAACCCAGAGTAGGTATTAATACCAGGGCAGGGGGGCAAACAGCTGTGCATCTCTCTCTCTATCAGTGTTATAGAGGGCAAACAATTTATGAGTTTACCTTGTATAAGCTTTATACAGGGTAAAACTGATTTATTTGGGTGTAGACCCCATTGGGAGTTGGGCATCTGAGTGTTAAAGACAAGAACACTTCTGTAAGCTGCTTTCAGTTAAGTCTGCAGCTGTTAGGGGACGTGATTCAGACCTGGGTCTGGGTTTGCAGCAGGCTAGCGGATCTGGCTCAAACCAGGCGGGGCACTGAAGTCCTAAGCTGCCAGGGCAGGAAAGCAGGAACAGAAGTAGTCTTGGCACATCAGGTGGCAGCCTCCAAGGGGGTTTCTGTGATCCAACCCATCACACAAGCCTCTGAGTGTGACCACCCCTTATAAATTAAAAACAAACACTTTATATATTTAACACCATTATAAATGCTGGAGGCAAAGTGGGGTTTAGGGTGGAGGCTGACAGCTCACAATCCCCCATGTAATAACCTCACAACCCCCTGAGGGGTCCTGACCCCCAGTTTGAGAACCCTTGGTCTATAGGAAGGATCTAGAGCTGAGAACTTGAGTCAGATTATTGGGCAGGCTGGAAAGGGCTCTGGTATGGAAAAAGCACAGAGAGATTAGTGATATTAGAAATAGAAAAGGATTTTTGAAAAAAGTGAGATTTGAAATGTTAGTCATAGTTTTTTTAAAAATATTTTTCCTTAAATTTGGACTGGAGCCATACGAATGGATAGTGATGTCATCTCTAGCCAGAACTTGGTAGTGATGAGCCTCTTAGGGATTTCTGTATCACACACAATCATGGTGTTGTAATATCAAATGACAAAAAGGCAGGTGAATGACGCTTCTGTATTGAGACCAAGAGTTGGTTTGCTACAGCATTTGCTATCCTGGCCAACAAGATGGGCAAGAATAGTTCAGTATGGGTAACAGTAATTCCATGGAGGTAAAACTAGGAGGAATATGGTAAAAAATAAGCAATGGAAAATTTAGGATGAACATCAGGAAAAGCGTACTGGTGAAATCAGTTAGACAGTACAATGGAGTTCCAAGAGAATCGGTGTCAGCCAAGTCATTTAAAACTGGACAGGACAAAGAACTAAAAAGATAAACTTCATGGTACAATCCTGCTCCAGGCTGAGTATGGTCTAAGGAACTTAATAGGTCTTTTCAATCTGTAAAAACCTATGATGGTATGAAGTCTGTGTCCACTCACTCCATGACTGTTCTTCAAAGGCTGTCACTAAAGTGTCAATGAGTGCCAGTTGTGTTGGAATTTTTGCTGGCGCTTTTCACCTCTCTGTTAGGAACTGACCTAAGCCCTCCAACTCATTTCACAGACACAGCTGAATAGCTGCTACATGACAACAACTTTCCATCACTGTCGTTAGGAGCAAGTTTTGAACCAGTGATTTACATCAGAAAAGCTCTAACCCATATCCAGTCGCCCTAAGCAGAAATTCCCCATATTTATATGAATTCAATTATTTCTCCTCTTTATAATTGGCAAACTTAGGAATATTGGTTGCATATTTATTGATGACATGTACAGATAGGTACGCCCAGTGAACATTTAATATTTATATTCTATTTTATGTAGATTCTTATACCACACTCATCACCATAGTATCTGAGCACTTTCTAGTAGTGCATTAAGCAATGTGACTAACATCTGTCACATGTTTGTTCTCATCCCCTCCCCAGGGGGAAAAAGGTGTGCAGGGGAGTGTTTTATTATGGAATGTTTTAATTATACAATCATATATATATATACACACACACACACACGTATTTACACACAATAAGACACACACATACACTGTACAGTAGCACCCAGAGATCCAATCAGAATGAGAGCCTCATCATGCTAGGCACTGTACAAACATTTGAGCACTAAAGAGATTCTAATCTAAAATCTACCCATGCAGAGTCAACTGCAAGATGGAGGTCTAGGACATGTAGTTACACAAGCATTGTCACCACATGAAACTACTGTAATGAAACTACGGCATAGATAACAGCCACATGATAAAAGGCTTGGACATTAGTTATATAAACCCCTCTTCCAACCTGTGCACAACTTGTGGGCTTCTTATCTGGATCACATATTGAGGGGTCTGATCCTGTACCCCTTTCCTCATCTGCTAATAAAAATAAATAGTATTAATCCTGAACATTTCCTGCAATGCCCTTAGCTCATACTGATGTCAAGAGGATGTGGGGAAAGGCGGTAAGCACTTGCAGGACCATTTTCTACATCACCACATTGGACAATCTGAACAGCAATTAAATGGGATTTAAAAAATGATCAATTAGGACAGATGTGTGTATGTTGTAATATATATTTACTGTAACATGGACAAAGGAGACAGCAGCTCATTGAGAAAAATCTAGGTGGGCATTTCTCTGTACTGCAATCTAGCAGGAGCTTAGAGACATGGCCTAAAAACCCAGTAAGGACACAGTAATTGGAGGCAATACGGATCACGGTCTCTGATGCAGTGCAACAGTGACACAATCTGGCTCTAAGGCTGGCCTACCCAGTCCAGGAAAGATTGCCCCAGTGTAAGGTCATGTAGAGAGCTAGCTTTTATGTCATGCTCCCTCCCAGCTGCTAATGTGGCTGTAAGGAAAAGGGCCAGGATACCACTACATTAGACCAATTCTCTACTGCAGTAATGCTCATTACACCAGGTGCAAGGTGTCTAGGTACAAGCCAACCAGCCCTACACAGAATTTGCATTAGGGTCAGAGAAGTGCAAAGGAGAGCTTTAAAAGATACCCTTTGCATGCATACGCACACACGTATGTTTATGAGAGCACATATACACACACCCAAAAATACCCCCCTGACCTGTGCCTTGTGTAGATCAGCCACGCCCCCCCAGAGCTGGCCCAAAATGTACAAAGACCTGTTATAATCCTATTGCAATTAAACATCCTTAGACAATACTCTATAAAGGAAACAATTAGATTTGGGAGGTGGGCACTCTGGGAGGAAACGGGACAAATTTTGAGAGGCAGGCCAGTGATGTAAAATTTCAGAAGATTACTCTCTATATATATGAACATGGAGCATAGGATGCAAACAACCGATATTTGCTAGAGATTCACCGTCCCACATGATTACAGGGCTAGTCAGGCAGAGGTGATAAGTGAGCTGGGTGCAGTCATTAAACATCACGATCTGGAAGAGATTTATTCAGAAACATCAGAAGGAAATGAGACAGGCCTGTGTGACCCGACTTGAAATAATCTTCCAGAAAAGAATAACTAAGCCCAGGAACAGCATGGAAGCAGGTGAAGATGCTGTGACTGCAGATGCAAAACACAGTGCACAATAAATGACAGTGAGCTTCAAGGACTATGATTAGAGACTGGCTAAAAGGGAGTTTGTACTTCCTCCTTTTGGGGAGCTACCGTATTGCTTTGTCATCCCCATAAGTGTCCTCCACTCAGTCACGTTTACTGGATTTTTAAAAACATTTTACTTTGCTCACATTGTCCTGTCTCGCTAGATTTAAGGCAGAACTTCACCACCAGACCCAATCCTAGGGAAGCAGAACACTGTGGACACGTCACACTTCTTGTACACAGCCCAAGCCCATGGCAACCAAAGCACTGGAGGGGCTGAACAAGGATAGCATCCTAGTGCAGTGGGAGGGCAAGGACAGGTTCTGAAAAAAGTGGTGTCCACCCAGGAAAGGCTTGAACTTCCTCTAAAAATGTGTCAGACCAGCACTGCTCACCACATGCATAGCGATTTGTGACCACTGGACCTCTGTAATCACAAACTGACTGGCTGGATCCCAGTCCTTTGTTTGACCCACCCCACAGCCCTATTCCCAAGGGTGGCCTATCTGGAGCTGGTACAGACCATCAATTGGGGGAGGGGGGGTCCAGACTGCAGTCATTCCACGGGCCCACATATGCTTTGTCGCAGAACTGCTGGGTTTGGAGACCTTCTGCAGACCGCCCGCTTCTGGGTGAGCTTTACACTAAGAAACCTGCAGTTCTGAACAGACTCCTTATGGGCTCATTTTTCACTTCAGGGCTCTAAATGCCATTGGGTTGGGCTCTCTCATTTTCAGACACCCTTTCGGTATGAACATGCAACACAGTTAAGATTCAGAACACTGGAGAAGGTGCTAAGCCGAGACATTTGTCTTTAGGATTCTGTTTCCATTTTTATGTAGTACGAATATTACAAAATGCAAATATAGGGATTACATAGAGCAGCTCACAGTCCAAATGAAAATGGAACTTTCCTGGCACACAGTTATGCAAACATTCTGAAGGGAAAAATTAAATTGATCCCAAACTCACACTGATGTTCCTCTAGCGCAGGGGTTCTCAGGACAAATTTTTTGGTGGCCTCAGAGTGTGGCCACCAACTCTTGCTGGTGGCCGCTCTCACACCTTTTCCTAAAATACTTAATTAGCTTTAGGAAAAACAAATAAATATGCACATACACACGTCCAAATAATTGTAATTTATTTATTGCTAGCTAGTAAGTCTGTTGTGAAAAGTGATATTAACAAACATACAAGTATTACTTTTCACAGTAGACTTAGTCCCAGTGAATATGGGAACAAATGAAGTCCTGGATGAGGGATTGAGGGAAGCAGCAGGGGCCGGGGTGATGGGGGTGAGTGGGTGGATGGATAGCCACAGGAGGCAGCAGGGGGCCAGAGCCTGAAGCCCTGCCATCTCAGGGCTGAAGCCCAAAGCCTGAGCCCCATCACCCCTGGGAAGGTGAGGAACTCACCAACTGCCTGCTCCTCCAGTATTATACCCCAGATGTCTCCAGAGGGTGGCAGAGCTCAACCCCTGCTGGTGACCCCAGCAACCAACACCACGGTTGTGCCCCCAGGAGCACCAGAGAGGGGGAGGGGCTGCTGGTCTACCCTCCCACCCCCATCACAGTCCAGGAGGCTGTGGCAGCAAGAAAAGCCCACATGCGGCCCGGTGGCTGCATTTGAGAAACACTGCTCTAGCACGCTTTCCTCACCTGAAGGGGAAACTCAACGGAACAGTCTCAGATAGAGTAATGCTGGAAGCCTGGTCTACAGCAGAAAAGCCAAACGACTAACAAACTAATCGAGTTTAAAATCAGTGCAAACACCTAATGTACACAAATTTATACTGGATTAACTCTTGCTTAAATTGCTTTAGCTTCATTCAGTAGTTTACTAATGCATGTGAAATGGGTTTAAGCAAGGGTTACATCCGTTGTAATATGTCTATTTAGGTGTTTGCACCAGTTTAAACCAGAAGGATTTAAAATCCATTTAGTTCAACTAGTGCACATTTTCTAACACAAACTTCTCAAATAAAGGGGAATACTGCTGCATATCAGTTTTTTTTTGTCCCACAACTAAACTTAAAAGAAAACCTACCTAGAAGAAAATCTGTACTTTCCTTTAACAGGAAATGTCATGCTTTATTTATGTCAGGGTATTTTTAACTTCAATCCATTTCTTTTTAGGAGCTGGTAAAGAGATAAAACTTTAGGTATGGATGATTCTGACTATCCTGGACTCTGGCCTTTTGCCACAGTTACGGGTAGAAAGATTGACAATGACAAACTATCATTCCAATGTGTTTAGATTCAGATTTTAGATTTTGTTTTAAATAATTCCTTCATGAGACACATCCTGTGTGCAAAGAAGGGCAGAGGACCAGATGCTGAAGAGATTTTAGGGTGCGTGTCATATAAATACTTTTCTACACTTTGTGATGCAGCAGCACATCGTTACAGCTCACACTGTTTCATTAACATTCTTACAAGCCATACCTGGCGGTGGCTTTTATGTGCTACTGTAATATAAGTGTTAAGTGACATCTGCCACTTTCAAACTAACATCAGCATTACCATCACATTTACACTCTTGCCAAGTCAAAGTTTCTTTTCCTTCAAATAAGTTCAGAGATTCACCCTTGGAGAGAGATTAACCAGCACTTCCCTCCTCTAACACACAAATTCTAGCTGCCCTTGCCCATGTACATCAAAGGAGATAGAGGGTGCAATCAGGCTTTTATCTCGAGTGCGCAAATGCGGTGCCAGTCAGCATTCAGATGTAGCACTGCCTTAAGAACTAAGCTGTGGGGCTGTGCCATGAATCTGGCAGTGCTACTAGTGTTAAGGTCAAAGCAACAGGTCCTTGCAATCCTTGGACATCTACTGGCATATAGGAGTGGGTTCTCTGGAGGGAACACCATCATCTTCTTTAAAAAGCAACTATATGGAGCATAGCTCAATGTGTTGCCCCCAGGCGCCCCTAAACCTGTATTTTTCCTGCCCAAGAAAAAACAACTCCAGATCCACTCCCTTCTTCACTAACTCACTGCTGGCAGGAAGAGAACTTTTAAGGGCTCTTAAATTCTAAGAAATGTCAGTGCATCTCTAAGTGATTGGTTTAGTTGTTAATATTGTCACTAGTCCACACAGCAGCCAATAGGGAAAGCTCTGCCATGAAAACAGGAACAAATTGGTTAAGAACTTTAAATAGAAGAAAGCAAGCTGTTTTCCTTCTCCTATTTATTAGAGCTAGACAGGGTAGAAAACAATTCTACACTACCCTGATTATCCTCTGAAAGGAGAGGAGGAAAAAAAACAAAAAGACCAAAAAGGTAGAAAGCATTTAGGTCAGGAGTAAGCACCCTGGCAGGCTGGGCCAGTTTGTTTACCTGACGCGTCCACAGGTTTGGCCGATCGCGGCTCCCACTGGCCGCAGTTCGCCATCCCAGGCCAATGGGGGCGGCGGGAAGCGGCACGGGCTGCAGGATGTGAAGAGCTGCTGTTATATTTAACAAGCTGCTGCCAATAATTTAGAGCAGCTGCAAACCTGAAGCACAGTTCAAGACTCAGGGAGTAGCTGTGTTAGTCTCTATCCACGAAAACAACAAGGAGTCCGGTTCAAGACTAAACAGGGAAGGATGGTCCAGTGGTCAGAGCAATAGCCTAGAACTTAGGAGACCTGGCTTCAATTCCCTATTCTACCGCAAACTTCCTTTGTGACCGTGGGCAGGCTGCTCAGGTACGGCTACACAGTAATGAGGCTCAGAGTACAGGGCTAGTACTACCGCACTAAAAATTGTTTTGTAGACATTTCCCCTGGGGCTCCAAAGCCCGTCCCCTTCTCCGAACTTCAGGACCCGAGGCGGAATATATAGATTGCAGACCTGATCTCCGAGACTCGCTGTTGTATAGACATATCTCTAACCTCTCTATGCCTCAATTCCCCTTAAATAAAATGGGGGTTGTAGCATGTCAATGGCAAAACTCCCACTGACTTCAATCAGGCAGTATTGCCCCCTATATTCCATGCTAATTTTGAACAGAAGTTTTAGCACCGATTCAGCTTCCCAGAACTGAATCTGGCCCCAACGGTCCTACAGCAGGAGGTGAGGATGCATAGGTCCCACAGAATAAACACCACATCATCATCCATACTTACCCTTTACCTTGACATTTTCCTCAAACTTGGCTATTCCTAAAGTCGTCCTTGCAGGACTTCTGTGGCCCAGGCCCTAGTTCACTCTGCTAGGGAGCGCAAAGAATCAACCTACTAGTATGTTTCAGCATTAATTACTCTGTGTTAATGCAGTGGTTCAAGCACCCTACATCAAATGATTCAACATATGCAGGGTCCTAAAATCTCCCGCTCAACTCCAAACAGGCAACGCATTAGGTGACAAGCCAAATACTCATCAGATCAACACCATTTGCCTAGCAGTAGAGGAAAAAGACAGCTATTACAAAGCAAGTCACCCTAAAGTGACGAAAACTTTAAAAATAACTCTAGCAACCTGAGATTAAAGCAAAGGATTTATTCTTTAGAAATGTGCATGGTGCTTCAGTGGCAGACAAGAAAACAAGATCTGTTCCCCCAGGAGTGTACAATTTTTTCTGTCATTTAAATGTCTTCACTAATTTTGCCATTTGTCTTCTCTTACCAGTTTTCTCCCCTTTTCCTACCTTCTCTCCCACTCATCCATTCTTCTCACTTTTGTCACTTTTTTTCGTTCTCTAATTAGTTTTCCTTCTCTGCCCACCTCAGGTGATAAACTCTCTTTTGAGTCCTTGTCATTATCTTGTTACTTCTGATTTTTTTTCTGCCTTCCCAGACCGCTTCTGATTATTTGTCTTTTATACTAATTCTGTCCCTTGATAAACCACTTGATTATAATAAATAAAATATAATAAATAATAATAATAATAATAGGTACTATCAATTATTTGTAATGCGGTAGTGCTTACAAGCCCCAGTTATGGGCCATGACCCTATTGTAGAGCTTCTGCCACAAACAGAGAACAAAAGAGAGGGTCCCTGCTCTAAAGCTCTTACAGTCTAAGATTCAGCATATCTTCTGCATATTGCAGGGGTGGGCAAACTTTTTGGCCCAAGGGCCACATTGGGGTTGCAAAACAGTATGGAGGGCCAGGTAGGGAAGACTGTGCCCCCTCCCAAACAGCCTGCCCCCCACCCCTTATCCACCCCCTCCCACTTCCTGCCCCCTGACTGCCCCCTTAAGAACCTCCAAACCCATCCAACCCCTCTGCTCCTTGTCCCCAACCGACCCCCCTCCATCCACCCCCCCACCCCTGACCACCCCTTCCAGGACCCCTGCCCTGACCGCCCTTCCAGGACCCCTGCCCCTGACCGCCCCCTTCCAGGACCCTACCCTTTATCCATCTCCCCCCCCCAGCCCCGTTCGGAACGTGGCCCCGCAAACATGGGCGGAGGACTCAACAGGAGCAGGGGCAGCCGCACAGCCAGAGAGAAGCGGCGGTTTCCCCTTCAAAGGGCCGCTTCTCTCTGGCCGGCTGCGTGGCCTCCCAGTGCTCCCCCTGAGTCCTCCGCCTGCGTTCCCTGCGCTCCCGCCATCTGCACTGCCCGCCTGCATATGATTTCAGTGCAGCCAGTGTTGAGTTGCCCGAGTGCCCGGCCCTGGGTCCCTCTGTTGTTCGGGGGCCTTTGCCAGGGCACCCTGTGTTCACTTGTAAATCTGCCCCTGCACCGCGCCAGCCAGCCAGGATGCCGCACTGCCAGCACAGCAAGCTGAGGCTGCGGGGGAGGAAGGACAGCCGGGGAGGGGCCGGGGCCAGCTGGGAGCTCAGGGGCTGGGCAGGATGGCCCCGCAGGCCAGATGTGGCTCGCAGTCCGTAATTTGCCCACCTCTGCCCTATCCACACCCCCGCCCTCTGACCACCACCCCGAACTCCTCTGCCCTCTATCCAACCCCCCCTGTCCCCTGCCCCCTTACCACACTGCCTGGAGCACTGCTGGCTGGCGGCGCTACAGCCACGCAGCCGCCGCCACCGTGCAGCACAGAGACTGGGTCAGGCCGGGCTCCGCAGCTCGCTGCCCCAGGAGCTCGCAGGCCCGCCCCCCAGAGCATTGCCCCAGCGGCGGAGCGAGCGAGCTGAGGCTGCGGGGGATGGGGGATAGCAAGGGAGGGGCCAAGGGTGAGCCCCCTGGATCAGGAGCTCGGGGGCCGGGCAGGACAGTCCTGCGGGCCGGATGTGGCCCGCGGGCCGTAGTTTGCCCACCCCTGGCATATTGGCTCCTGCTTTCTAGATGGTATCAGAAATCACAACATGACTCCCATGCTTAAGTAAGGAGCTGAAGTTTCATAGAGCATGTTGGAAATGCAGCTTCTTTACAGAAAGCAGGTTCTGTGGCACACTGAAGGTAGTCAGGCTCTTATAGAAGCAGTGCTGAGACAGATCAACCTCCATTGCCATTAGAAGGGATACTCAAACTGTAGTATTTTGGGGGTTCCTGAGCAGACATATAAAGGCACTGGATATGTGGGAAGAAGGAGAATATTACTGCTGTCTCTTCAGAGAGCTGGTGCTGGCTATTCACATTTATTTTGTGTCCTTTAACTCAGCTGTAATCCTTAAAAAACTAAAATAAATTGTGTGTCAAGGAATTTGAGTCACCATAAGGGGAGATTCAAGGTAAATAAAAAGATAAAAATAATCACATAAAATAATAATAAAAAAAACCCACCTAAAATCTCCTGCTGGAAAGTAAGGTTAGAAAGCACTCTGACTGGGAGATTAATAAATGTGTGTAAATGATGTGCCAGCCTAGGTTACTGAGGCAAACCCACCAGTGTCATTCTGGAAACAGATTGATGGCTCCTTGAGGGAAATCATGTATTAAAAAGACCAAGTGTTAGTGACTAAATAGCTTTCCCCATTTATTCCCAGTATTTCTTATTACTTTCCAATAATCATATAACACTCTGCGGTAAAATAGTAACGAACTCATGGCGACCTTTGATATTTGAACCTATAGCACTAGCGTTTCCTATTCTCTTTCTGTACAAGGAAGGCCAAGACTGAATGGAACTATTCATAATTGTGTTCTGCAGGGAAGCTTTGCTCAGCAGTGGGCTGTGGTGCCCCCTAAACTATACATTTATACTGTACTCCATTTCCTATTCCTTCTCTGTAGGACAAGACAGCCCAGGACCTCCCTTTAGTTCAGAAACCCACGACAACTACCATTCCGAGCATCCAACATGCCATCTTCAGAGAAACCAGCCTGTACCTTTATACTGAAGATTAGGATGCTGCAGTCTGCCTCTAGTCTATGTAAATTAGCCAAAGGCCTGAGGTTTAAGGCATTCTGCCAATGCGGTCTTCAGTTGGAAAAAGTCTGAGCAGCCCACCTCCCCTTGGGGCTAACTCACTCTAGTTACATTTAACTGATGGCAGCAGATAGGAAGAACTGAGTGCAAAAGCAACGTTAAAAAAAGTTTGCTTGTGCACTCCACCCTCATCAAACAATCACAACCACATATGATATGACTGCTATCCCAAGGCTTCCAACTATCAAGTTAATTCCTTCTCCTGCGGGCACCCTATTTGAACAGCTAAAAGAAACTCTTCAAAGGATTTCTTCTGCGGGTGACTTCTCTATATTTAATCTGACAGTAGGTGGGTCTCAAGAGAAAAGCCAGTAAAGCACGGTTTCACAGATGATTGTCTTCAGACGCCCCAACAAGCATCTCTACTACCAATACATTTGAAGTTTTCAGACCTCCATAAGGATGTTGCCAACTCCTATGGGCTTAAACAAAAGGGTGAATCCCGCAGGGGAAAGCTTCTTCTAGAGAAAAAGAGACCTTGGGAATATAGGATTAGGCCACAGAATGTGAAATACAGCAAAACATGCTTAGCATTTTCTTTTTATCCCCTTGTAAAAACACAAGAGACAAAGTCAGCAGTGAGAGGATGTCTCCTTTTAAGAGGGAAATTCAAATTCAAAATGCAAACCCTATTAAATGTATAGACTTCACATTGTATTCAGCCCTTATAAAACTCCTGCCCTTATTTGTCAGATCTCATAGAAAAGTTAACCCACATCAGTCAGCTTTGTAGTAATGATGTGATGCACCGCATGGCCAATGGGGATATCCAGGCCTAGAGACATTACACAGCACTGTCATTGGGGAGACCTGGCTCCAAGGCAGCACACTGTGCTGTAAAATTATGGGTCCTACCTAGCTGTAAACTGAAATGTTGAAAAAGAATATCCCAGAACTGGGACCCTTGTTAGAAGGATTTCAGATCCAACCACGTAATCACACTGAAGTCAATGAACCTATTCATCCTCGGTAAGGGCTATCTAAATGAGTAACTTTGCAAGATCGATTGCTTGGACTGTAAGCTTCTTGAAGCAGGTACCTTGGGCTTGATCTTTCTGCTGGAGCCAACAGGTGTTCTGTCATGAGTTCACTGAAAGCAGGATGGGGACCCTTTTCTTAATACCTGCCTGTAAAGTGTCCATCACATGGCTAGAATTATGAGCCTCAGTTTGAGAGATACTGAGCACCAATAACTCCGGAGGAAGTCAAGCAGACTGATACTCAGATCCTTTGCAAATACTAAATAATAATTTAACATCATCATCATCCATGTTCCTGAACTATGGAAGTGTTACCTTAACAAAACTAAAGCCTAGATAAATATGTACTTATTAAAAAGAACCTGATTTTCATTAAAAATACTCAAATGTTTTTCTGAACACCCGCAACCTGAGTGGGTTCACCATTGCTCAGTTAACTTCAGTGGAAAACTTATTCATCTGGTATATATCAACCCGAGGCGGCTCTAGGATTTCCGCTGCCCCAAGCAGGGCAGCACGCCACAGGGGGCGCTCTGGCAGTTGCCGGTCCCGCAGCTCCGGTGGACCTCCGGCAGACGTGCCTGCGGAGGGTCCACTGGTCCCGCAGCTCCGGTGGACCTCCCGCAGACATGCCTGCGGGAGGTCCACCGGAGCCGCCCGCCGCCCTCCCACGGGACACCGCCCCAAGTGCGCGCTTGGCGTGCTGGGGTCTGGAGCCGGCCCTGTATCATCCCCACTCCCCCAGCACTTCAAGTCAAGGTGGCTCAATACAACATTCAAAAGTATTAAGTCAGGAATGTTCCCGGCAAACTTGTCGGCCAAAAGATGCCATGGTTCTATCTGGACAGAATAATTAATGTCACGGGGTCTATATCCAACAACTTCAGACATCTACTCCTTTTATTTTATTAAATGTTGAAATTATTTTGCTGCTTGTTGAAGGTGACACACACTTGAGATGAACAAATAAAGTTCATGTACCTCATTCATGATCTGCGTAACTTTGCAGATAATTCAGTTTTCCAGTCAATCTAATTATAGTCTGATGTTATTGCAGCAAAGACTTTCAAGTACAGAAAAATAAGAACCACCCTGGAGTGAAAGCCATTCATTAATCTCAGACTAGCATTAGCAGAAGTGGCTTTGAACCTTTAGGCTGTTTCTCCACCTTGGAATTCAATTTCTATCTCACCTATTATGTGAATCAGGTAGGAAATATGTTACTTTCTTTAAACCATGGTAATACTCACACTGCTCAGACAGGTACTTCATTTTATTACGTGAATCTGTGTCCGTTTCTTTTAACATCACATCTTCCTGCTAAAAACCTGAAAATGGTTTTAATTGATATAGTGGAAAGAAGCCTGGAATAAGAGAAGTCCCCTGTTTATGAGGAGTTTTTGCCCTACAGTATCTCTTCTTAACAAAAAAAACCTTCTCGTCCCCCTTTACTTTTTTCTGTCATTTGTATAAAGAAACTGCTTCCGTCACATCGCTTTTTGCAGTAATTTAAATTCCTAACAAACTAATTATGATCACAATGTATTTTTCAGCCAGGCTGACACATAACTTTCCTATTGAGGCATAATTGGCTCATTGGAAAAAAGCAGTTGCAGGCACAAATTTTGCTTCTTTTTATTGTTTGTACTTTACAGTTCAGACAGTTGAAAATTTCTTTCTAAAACTGCAACATCACTGCTTCAAAAATGGCATGAATCAGACTTGTATAATCAAGGACTCAGGATGAGATTTAGGAAGGACAACTCTCTGCAGCAAGCTTAACCTTTGCTATTTGAATAAACTCAGTGCTTGAGAGTTTCCCCTTTTTTTTTTTTTAAGCCCAACAGCAATTCCATAGCAAATTTTTCAAAATTTCTTCTTTCTAATGTGCAACCAAGACAGTCAGAAGTTTGTAAGTCTATGGGAACATCAAGTGGAACAAAATTAGTGGAACAGTCAGCCAGCTCTTTCAAAGTGAAATGCCAAACTTCAGTGTTTTGCATGAGAGAGAGCAAATCAAGTGCCTTTTACAGTTCAGCTTTTATTAAGTACCCCGGAACACCGTGAGCAGTCAGATACAGAAATTATTGCCTTCATTGCTTTGCATTCATAGATTCAGGAAAGCAGCACAAATCCCTTCTCCCTCCTCCGTCATCCCACCAAAAAAACAAACAAACAAACAAAAACAAAAAAAAAGAACCAAAATCTTTTATATAACAAAACCTACACTATGAAGCAGAGCTTTAGAGAGAAACATCCGGGGGCGGGGCGCAGATCAAACTTGGCACATAATGAACAAACCAGAAGTGAGCACTACTTAAGCTGAGCTTGTCTTGCAGAAGGCTGAGAGAGCCAGTGAGGAAAACAGCACAAACACAACCATGTCTACAATTCACAAACCGTAGTCAAAGTGAATATGCAGTATTCCAGTGGCACAGTATGGCCAGTCATTTATGAATGGTAGAAAAGTAGGTTAGGTTGGTGGAATTCTATTTTGACCCTTCTTTAAACAGATCATAAATGAATCCTAAAATTTTGCCATAAATTTTGCTGTCACGTTTAAGTAAAAACACTCAGGGCTCGACTGAGCTACACCAATTTACACCAGCTGAGGATCTGGTCGCTTGTTTTTAAAAGGGTAAAGGGATGGCTTAGAGGATGCATTAATAAGTTAGGGAGCCTTTCACGTCTAGATCTCTCGTCTGCAAACAAACTAGGTTGGTAGTGACCAGCTGCCTTAACCATTTCACGCCCTTACGGTGGTCTGTGTGAAAAACATTCTTGGTCTTAATAATGCTTGGCGCAAAAAGATGCCACTACTATGGATACTGAATGACACATATCAATATTGTATTAGTGTCAGTCTCAGCATAGGGTAGTACTGAATGAGCTTGGAGACTTAGCTAACCTCACCCTCAGGGACAGATCCCTCCAGGTCAGAGATGAGGTCAGTTGAGGACAGAATGAGGAAACTTGCATTGTCACTTCTCATATTGTGTGTTAAGTAATTTGACGCTTATTTTTTACTTTAATGGGAAGAGCTAAGCCAAAGCTGAGCGCCTTTGGGGGGGGGGGGGAAATCACACCCATTGTCTACATTCATTATTGGTCATTGATCAATCTCTATCTTCTTCCCTCTCTTCTCCACACATGCACCTACCCAGCCTCCTGAAACATTTAAATGGCTGCTTGTAGTCCTTCCCTTCTACCCGCTCCGCCCCACTTAGCTTTTATATCAGCTAAAGAGAGGATGACTGCCTGCCAATCTTGACCAAAGCGTTTATTTCAGAGGTGACGTAACTGAGATAGACTACCCTGTTTAGAGGTTGTTATGCAGATAGTGGAGGTCTGTTTCAATGCTGATTGGTAGCTCCTGAAGGCTTTCTATTAATTTATTGTCCCACTTGTTGGTGTCACTAGGCCTAAGTAAACCAAAGTGGTAACCAAAGGTCTTCCATGCTGTGAACTTTAACCAGCCTAAGATGCTAACAAAACAGCAAGCAAAATGTGTAACTGTCAGCTGTCTCAGCTTGCAGCTGTAGGACAATTTGAAACAGCAAAAAGCAGCGGGGAGGAGGGGGGAGGAAAATCTGCATGCGTTTGTGCTGTGAAGGCCATAGATAAATATGCGAATGGGAACTTTAACATTGAAATGTAATATTTAAAGTAACTGCTGTTGGGAAGGGAGGGATGAGGGGGAAAACCTAACAAAAGGCTTACACAAACAAGAGGGGTATAAATGCTGGGACCCCGCCTGTGCGCGGGTGTGCAGGATTTGAGAATGCTTTTTCTCCCTGGCACCTTATTTGGGCTCAAATAAATGTGGTTTGCTTCTCCACCCTGGTGTGTTAATTAGTGCGACGCACACTGGGCAACAAACCCTGCTGTTGCTCCGCCTCGGGCCCTTTGAGCCGGCAACACACTCTTGTTGGGGGTATTCTTTTTTTCTTACTTTAAAAGTTTAGTTATTCCACTGTTAGCCTTGCAGAGTCTTGGGTGTATGTAATTTGGACACAGTATAAATTCATTTTAGAAATGTCCTCATTATATTAAAGACAGCATTTTTCACCCAGAAGAACGACTATTTGTGCCAATTATGGACAAGTTTGCAGAGATCCAAAAGGGAAAGGAAGTTATTTTTCCAAATTCAGCTACAAAAATGCAAGGATACCAACATTGCCTTAGCTCCTGAACGTGCAATGAACTCTGTGTTGGCAGTGTTGCCCGACTCTTTAGCAGTTACTGATTATTATTGATTTCCAAAGAATTACTAAACAAACAGTTGGGGATTGTAGGGTTCTAGTCCCAGAATCAGGATGATCAAATTCAATATCTGGTTGGGAACCCCGATGTGCACAACAAAGACACTCACACTGAAGGCAAAGCAAAGCTTTAAGTTATTAGAACAATAAGTAAAGACATGCTCCAAACCACATAAAAAGAGAACAGTAATATAGAGTTAAGATATCTTGCATCATTCTTTCCATATATGCACAGCCTTTCTTGGGGATTTGGTGGTAAGACACAAAGGTCCTGCTCTATCCCTGGCATGCCAAATAAGTCTGATGTTCCATATCTTTCTTTACATGGTGGTCTGGCTTATTATAAGGTCTAGGGGCTGCCATGAATATTCTACAAATGCCCAGCCTCCTTTTTCCATATCTAACCTCTTTACCCTAATAATGTTGGGGTGTCCCTATTCTACAGGCTAGTAGATTAATAACCTTGACCTATTATCATTGACATCAATATACTGCCAAGGCAATCTTGTGGTTAAACATCTGCCAACATTACTATCCTAAAATATCCAAGCCTAGTATCAGGTCAGTGTTCCTGGTAACCTGGTATCACTTTGTATAGAATCCTCAACCTAACCACAATGTTCTCACTTCTCCAAAACTCAGGGACACTGTTGGACCACTTATTTTTGCTGAAGTTCACAGGCCTCAAAGCCTTATTTCTAACTGCTTCAGCTAGTGCCTTACAGGATAAAGGCCAGTAGGTTTCTTGCATTACTGCTAAGTAGAATCCTAAAATAGCTCTATGGGCTATTGCAGATGCCTGCTTCACCACAGTGTTCATTCTAAGACTGGTGCCTGAATTAAAAAATAAAAATAAAAATCATATTGAGTGGAAGAAGAATGCAAAATCTACGTAAATATCTGGGAGTCCCAGTCTATTTCTTTACAGGATTTTATGTGAAATTCTTGGTTGTTTTATATCCTATATTATTTTTCTTTACAGCTTTAGCAGATATTTTTAACAACATTCCCAGAACATACATAATTCCCATGCCAAGGTTCATTTTTGGCATCTTTCTTCCATTGCATAATCATTCCCACCCAGTAATATCTTTCATTCTTTGTTTAGCAATGTGAAACGAGAGACATCTTCTTTCTTAAATTACCAATACCTGACTACAGCAATCCAATACGGGACTATGATGAGAATTTTCCAATTCAGCAAATATGGACAACCAGCAAGATCTGCCAGTGGAAGTGTTTTCAGTTGACTTTTCAAATAGATACTTTCTTAAAGAAAATTTGTTTTTATCCAAAATATATAACAACCAAGAATTTCACACAAAACCATCTTACACCATTTAGTATTCTCCTTCCATTCAGGAGGAAGTTTTTCCATTAAGGCAAGATGACTAGCCATGAATCTTCACAGATGAATCGCTACCATCACATGCAGGTACTTCAGGGTACTGTGTGTCTCCTTTCACGTTGTCACCTCTGATGCACTGTAGCATAAATATAAAAGTCTCGGTTTCATAGTCTATTGCTGGCTGCACAACAAACCTAAGATACAGGGGGAGGGCACCTGGATCATATCTAATTCTGCTTTTCAGAAATGGCTGCTGAAGGTTTTAATGTTTGTTTCATAACTGTTAATCTGTTCTAGAAGGGATGGATAGATTTTCCCTGCATCTTTCTCACCTCAGAAAAACAAACAATCCTGTCACTGAGATTCCAGAACACGAACAAAACTTCAGTTTCACTTACAGTATTAAGCCCCTGATCCTGCAATGAGCTCCATGGAGGCAGGTCCCTGCAGCTCCATGGAGCCCAACTGACTTCAGTGAGTTCTACATGGATGCAGGGGCCCCAGTACTGCCAACCCAAACATTCAAAAAGCAGAAGTCAGGCACCTCAAAAATCACGAGATCAGTTTAGATCTCACTATTTTTAAGCTAAACAGGTCAACCCAATACATTTTAAGTTATTTTTGTTTGCCTTGCAGCATTTGCGTCTTCAGTATAACCTGGGTCACATTTTCAAGCTTTTTTCCTTAAATGGGAGGCTTTTGGGTTTTGTTTTTAATTAAAGCTGAGCTTCTCACATTCTTCACATAATTCCCAGAGCTGAGACTAAGAATAACCACTAACGACCAAAGGAGTTATGATAAAATCTGAAGAGTTGACAATACTGGGGTCCACCCCTCACAGAACTCACTGCATGATCAGACCTTAAAATTTCCCATTAGGGCCCTGATTTTGCCAAAACATCAACAGAGCTATTTGCAGTGCAAAAAGTTAAGAATATGTGTAAGTCTTCCTAGCAGCACCGGCTGCAAGAGCATCAAGGGCATTTCTTTACATTAAGATCAAATAACCGTAATAACTGCCCCTTGTTTTTTGACAAGCAGGTCCAAATTAACAAGGCTGTTGCAATGTTTGTTCTGCCTCCAACAGAAGTTCCGTATTAGGATATTGTATGAGGTAGCATTTTAATTACTTCAGAGGACCAAAAACATGCTCAAATTAATTCTCTGAAATCTGACCTCCTCTTATAATATCATCTAGACTAAAGGCCTCAAATCAATACTGGAAAGAAAAAAAATCATTCAAATAGTTACAGTACAGGCTGATGGAAAAAACAGCCATAATACTGGGTTTATACTTTATTATTTTAACTAATTATTCATAACTTTAATAAATCATTGCTGTTAGCTCCAAAACAAGAGCAACAATTAGTAAATTTACTTTATGTCAAAGTTGCTTGTATAAACTAAAAATAAATTACTTTTCTGATTTATTGCATGTAGCTAAGCCACCTGTTATAGTTAAAAAGTTCTTCCATTTGAAAAAATTCCCCAAACTTTCATTCAATATGTACAGTATTATTAAACTGATCTGCTTTCTGGCCTAGATGCTGCAAGGCGAACAAGTTTAAACGCGAAATATCTGTCTTTGATGCATTATAACTACACACCCATGTTTACTTAATAAAAAGAAGAAAACAATCCAGCATTTAAAATAAGATTAGGTGAAATATGCATCTTGCACAGTGTTCCAGAATCTACGCTTTTTCACATTCATTGATATGGATGCAAATGTGGGATACAGATACCAGAACAATGGCAGGATGAGTATATAGTATGTGTCAAAATTGTTGACAAAGAAAACAGTTTTCTCCCCTGGTCTTGTAGTTAATTGTTACATAACCATGCTTTGTCGCCCAGTCATCTACCACTTCTACCATTCTGTCTGTTTCCTTCTAGGCTTCCAAGTGCAAGAATCTTTCTGTATCTAGTCATTTACTGGACAGAGGTGATGACAATATACAGGAATATATCTACAAGTACAATGTACAAATGCTTAGCCTTCCTTTGTTGTGCTTTAAAAAACAAAAAGTTACTGAGTAGCAAAAGAAAGAATATTTTTAAACAGATGAGATGATAAAAACATAGCTCTGTAATTTCCCCCTCCCTCACATCATACAGGTTTTCTAATGTTCTTGGGACCAACCTTGCAAGCTGTCAGTTCACAAAAGTCCCTCTGAAATTGATGGGAATTGTACAGAATGGGCCTGGTTTACATTGCTTTACTCCAATTCCGTGCCACTGAAATCACCAGTGTAAAACTGGAGTAACACACCAGTGAACCAGGCCCGCTGAGTTTGTGAAGGATCAGAGCCTTTCCATAGCAAAATTAAGGTCTGAGCCATAGCTTGACTTAGGCACAATTCCCACTGAAGACAAACAGAGTTCTTGGTGAATGAGGAATCTGTGAAGCGGTTCCTAATTATCATTCTAGGTACTGAAACTGCTAAGCTCTGTGTATCTCTAAACTCGTTACGACCTATTATTTCTGATGGAATTTCTGCTGTGGTGCCTTGTATGGATGTGAGAGTCACCAACAGGTCTGAAGATTTAGGCAAGCCTAGGTTTATATGAAACATCGTTATTATTCCTATCATAGAACTGTACAGCTGGAAGGGATCCTGAGAGAACATCAAGTCTAGCCCCCTGAACTGAGGCAGGAACAAGTAAGCCTTACCCATCCTGACACGTGTCTGTGCAACCTGTTCCTAAAAACCTCCAATGATGGGGATTCCACAGACTCCCTTAGAAGTCTATTCCAGAGATTAACTACTGTTCTAGTTTGCCAGTTTTTCTTAATATCTAATCTAAATCTCCTTGCTGCAGATTAAGCCCATTGCTTCTTGTCTTATCTTCAGTGGACATGGAGAACAATTGATTACAGTCCTTTCCTCATAAAAGGTTTAGAAAAAACTGACCTATCATTTTTTTGCTCTCCTCTGATTCTCTCCAATTTGTTCACATCTTTCCTAAAGAGTGGCACCCAGATTTTTACACCACTACTCCAGCCGAGGCCTCACCAATGCGAAGCAACGCAAGACAATTACCTCTTGCGTCTTACATACAATGCTTCTAATACACTCCAGAATTATATTAGCCTTTTTCACAAAAGCATCACATTGTCGACTTATATTTAATTCACAATCCACTAACTCCCAGATCCTTCTCAGCAGTACTGTCACCTAGCCAGTTACTCCCCATGTTGCAGTTGTGCATTTGATTTCCCCTTCTTAAGTGAAGCACTTTGCACTTGTCTTTACTGAATTTCATCTTGTTGAATTCAGACTATTTCTCCAATTTGACAAGGTCATTTTGAATCAGTCATGATGTGGACACATGGCTCTTTGCCTGTATAGAAGTCACAAGCAAAGGTCAACAGCTGACATTTCTGTGGCCTCTCATGCCATAACATATCAGTAGTCTTCCCTTCACCAAGCCATTCAAAAACATACCATAGCAAACAATCCTGCATTGGGGGTGCATAAACTAGAAGAACTAATGGAAATTTCCACATCAATTCCTATTATTCTAAAAAGAAAGGATGGAGGAGACGACGAAGTCTGCTCATGTACATGAAATGCATACACTTCTACTTTTTCCTGTGATGGCCACCAAATGATTAGGGTTCACGTGTTTAAGGATCTGGCCTTGGATTCAAGGGATGTGACTTCCATTTCCTGCTCTGCCTCAGGCTCCCTGCATGATCTCAGGCAAGTCACCTGGGGGAAGATTTTCAAAAGTGCAAATGGCAGTTTAGTGACTAACTCCCACAGACTTTCAAGGGGAGTTGGCTGTTTGACACCTATTTATGCCCTTGAAAAATCCGCCCCTAATTAGTCTCTCTGTGCCTGAGTTCCCCATCTGTAAAGTGGGGATAACAGCACTGCTGTACCTCACAGGGGGCTGGTCTACACTGGGGGGGGGGGAGAAATCGATCTAAGATACGCAACTTCAGCTATGTAAATAGCATAGCTGAAGTCGAATTATCTTAGATCGATTTACCTCTCGTCCTCACGGCGCAGGATCGACATCCGCAGCTCCCCCTGTTAACTCCGCTACTGCCGTTCGCACTGGTGGAGTTCCGGAGTCGACGGGAGCGCATTCGGGGATCGATATATCGTGTCTAGATTAGACGCGATATATCGATACCCGAGAAATTGATCGCTACCTGCCGATACAGCGGGTAGTCCAGATGTACCCAGGGTGTTGGGAGGATAAACGTATTGGCGGTTGTGAAGCACTCAGATACTACAGCAATGGGGTCAGATACGTACCTAGGCACACAGAAATCCAATCAGCACTCCCAAAAACACTATTTAAAAGTAAGCCTAGGTCTCTCTTTTCTGAAAGAACTCAATATGCAATTGCTTCTATCAAGCTGTTTCGTTCAGAACCTTCACATTCTGACCCCATCCAATTCATTACAGATACACACGTCATCGCGGTGGATTTAAATACAGAGCATTATTGGCTGTTCTTGGGGTTCTTCATGAGTAAGCAGTGAACTCACATGGGAACAAAGCTGCCTCTAGAGAAAAACTGCCATCTGTTTACACAGCTACACAGGCCAGATAAAATGCTCGTGACTTTCTATTATATACAAGATATAAAAAACAAATTTCCTCCTTATCTCACCACATCAAGTTCAAGTTTCCAGTCCTCATCTTTAAGGCTCTTCACAACACTGCCCTTCCTTACTTGTCTGCTCGTGATTCTTCTTGCATTGCCTTTCTTCTCTGCTCCGCCGACGACGCCAGTCTTCTCTGACCATTTGCCAGCTTCTCATATTAACGTGTCTGAACTTTCCTCCATAGAACCCCTAACACATAGAATGCTGTCCCAGAACTGATCTGTACCGCCATTGTCCTTTCCTCCTTCACATCCATTCTCCAGGGCTACTTCTGCTGCTATTCCGACAAGAGACCAGCCAAATCATGATGGCTGCGTTAAAGGGCAGATGGGGTTAGCTCGCATGTATCTATTTAATAAATAATCATGTGCCAATACATGTATTTGTACAAGCAAATACTTTATTATATAAAGTATCACTTGTCTTCTGAGGCTCAAGTCCTGCAAATATTTACAAACTTGCTTAACTGTACACATGTGAATACTCCCAGAGATATTTATGTGCATATAGTTAAGCACATGGGTGTTTCCAAGATAGGAGTCTAAGCGTAAGCTCTGTGGGACAGAAACCATCTCTTTGTATGTGCCAGCACAAAATGGGCATGTGACCTTCCTTTTGGCAGCTGGACAATACAGCAAAATAAATTTAAAAAAAAAAAAAGGTGACTAGAGATCAAGAAATAGGCTGGCTAGTGGGGAGGTGGGGTATATATCAGGGTAAGAAGCCAAAGGGTTAGTCCTGGACTTTAAATCCTCCTATCACCACTACTTTTTAATATTTCATTCCAAGTCACATAAAAATATCCATGGACAACAACCTTGGCTTTGCCCCTCTTTAATACTATGTTTCAGCAGGGGGTGGGGGGGAGGCCAACGTACACATTTGTGGGCCAGATTCTCAGCCGACTTAAGCCAGTGTGGCTCCACTGAAAACAGGGCTATGCAGATATACACCAGCTGAGGACCCATCCCTTTATATTTATATCTGTTTATGAGCATGTTTGATACTGAAACTTAATTAAGACCCATCAGTGACTGTATCACAATCTTCCTATTCAAGATTGGTGAAGAGACAAACTTTGTCATGGAGATATTGGTTCTTGCTGGTCTAACCCACCCGTTAATCATGTAGGCACTTAAAATGCCCCTTTAATTTCTCCAATTTTCACTAGAAAAGGCTGAGCGAAATCAATGTCCGCTAGGTTTGGCTTTTAAGCAGAAATAAAATAATCATTTTTTATAATGGAACTTTGAAAGCTGGTATATTGTGTCGTAAATAAGACAGCATGAGCAGACAAGTTAACTGAGATGTGGATAAGCCCATAAAATAACTGCTTTCCATAATGGTTTCAAACACACAGTTGAAGTCAATGCTACAGTGCTATTTGCAAGATGCGAATAAGCACAATTCTATTAAGTTTGGCTAATAGGATAGCCACTCTAACAAGTCTTTCAAAGATGAGAATTCACAGATTGTTTCATCCCACTGGACTGCAGCAACAAGTCTTCACAATACAACGCAATCTTGCACATCAGAAATAAGACATAATGCAAGCCTCTCAGCAAACAACCAGTGTGGGTCAATATACAGTTAGGGCTTGAACTGGAGCAATGCTCAGCACTCACAACCTGCTCCCAAAATAAATGAAAGCACCTCTCATCAGGCCATAAAAACGTTAACATTTAATATCCAAATAAAGACCAACGTTACTGACATTGGTAGGTCATCCGTCAAACTTTAATGGCTTAATTACCATCATATCTAGTCTGCAGTTCATTAAATAAAAAGCAAATTATTAAAAAAAACAAAAACAATCCCCACCACCAATTCCCACCTTCAAAGAAAGAAGAAGGAATCAAACAAAATATATGCTAGTCAAGTTGCTTAGTGCATCACTCAAAGCCACTCAAATACTACAGTAACAGGGGCAGTATAAAAACCTGAATAGAACAGAACAGACCCTAGACCAGTGGTTCTCAACCTATTTACCACTGTGGGCCACATCCATACAATATATATGATCTAAATAGCCTGAGGATGTCACATGGGCCATGGCTAAGGTGACCAGACGTCCCAATAAAATCTATATTTTGGCTACTTTTTTCAGTCCTTTTTACCCGATATTTAACTGTTCCGATATTTAACTTTCCTGATATTTAACTCCTTGTCCCACGTCCTGACTGATGTACAATTGGGACGTCATTTGTCCTGATATTGTAGGGTTGGCAAGGGGCTGGCAAGCTCCCTACCTGGCACTGCACAGCTCCCCAGAAGCGGGGACATGTCTCTCTGGCTCATAGGAGCAGGAACGACCAAGGGGGCTCTGTGTGCTGCCCCCATCACGAGCACTGGCTCCGCAGCTTCCATTGGCCAGGAACCACGGACAAAGGGAGCTGTGGGGGAGTGCGCCTGTGGGCAGAGGCAGCAGCAGCGTGCAGAGCCACCTGGACACACCTCTGCCTAAGACCCAGAGGGAGATGTTACTGCTTCTGGGGAGCCGCCTGAGGTAGAGTGCCACCCGGAGCTTGCACCCCCTCCCATGCCCCAACCCCCTGCCCCAGCCCTGAGCTCCCTCCCCCACCCAAACCCCCTCCTGTGCCTCAACCTCCTGCCCCAGCCCTGAGCCCCACATTGCAGTGAGGGCTGGAGCTGGGGCTGTGCACCCCCAACCTGTGGCTTGGGGCAAGGGCCAGAGCTGTGCACCCTCGCCATGCAGCTTGCAGCAGTGCCTGAAGCTGGGGCCATACGCCCCCTCAAGCAGCTTCCTAGGGCTGTGCGCCCCTTTTCCCCATGTCTCCGGGGGGGAGGGGGAGCTGTGAACCTGTGGCTGCTCCCTCGCCCCAATGTGTCCCCATATTTTACTTGTGCAATCTGGTCGCCCTAGCCGCTGTGTGCTGACTGGGCTGCGGGTTGATAAAAAACTGCCCTAGCCTAGAACATCTCCATGGAGGACTCTAGTATATAATACAGTCAAAGAAAAAACCTCAAATACATACATATACAAGAAAGTCACACCAAAATATCAACTTTACAGTAACATTAAAGTTCTGGCTTAACGCAATAAAAACAAGCCCAATTTGTTCCTTAGTTCACCATAATGATGGCCTTAGGTACTACAGTACCTACAGAGGCACAATTTGTTTGATCAGAACTTCTTGCGTAAGTCAGCCAGGGCAGCATTTGGCCCACAGCATCTGACATCATGCGCTGCTGAGACACTCCTGAAAACTCACTCCGTTCTGGTTGGGGTTAAGGTCAAAGTAGCAGCTTTAGCTTAGAAGTGCCCTGCTTTTGTCAGCTCACATTAGCCTATTAGCATCTTTTAATGTTCTCCCCCTCCTCCCACTTTTAGATAAAGGTGAACCATGGTAATGGTTGATGCATTGGCACACACAGTTAGGCCACCTGCAAGAAGTGTACTGCAGAGAAAGCTGGGTAAAAAGGACTGGAAAAAAAGTAGCCAAAACATAGTTGCTGGCTAGTTTAGATGATTGAGAGGAGAATTATGAGATCAATTGCTCAAGAAAAATAAAAATCTGTTTGTCTGCCAGGGATCAGAAAGTTAAATTAAACTTTACAGTACTGAGACTAAAAGGAAAAAGCCCCTAACACTGAGACTTTCAGCTACTTTATATAAAGGCAAGAGACTGAAGTTATCTGCTGTGTTCTCACTTTAGCAAAATCTTTAGAAGTTATCACATTGGCCAGGTCAGATTGAGGATTTATATTATGAGGGATCCCAGAGGAGGAGGAGTGGCAGTATTGGCAAAGTATGGTATTGGGTCTGCAGAAATACAAATATTTTGGCTAATGCAACACAGCCAGCTTGGACAAAAGTTGAAGAGAAACTTGTACAGAAAAACTGGAGCATTTTTCATGGGGGCTTAATTACTCAAATATGGACTAGGATATCTATGCAAAACAACCCTAAGAGACACCACTTCAGAGGAACCGTAAGATTCCTTTGCACTTTGTCATGCAGTCTATATGACCAGAGGCTAATACAAGCCAAATGCTAGAACAGGCATAATGAGTCATGTTGAAATTAGTAAGGCTCTAGGACAGGGCTTCAATACCATCTGGATCTAAAATATTTATGGAGGAATACAGCAAACCAAGAAACCCCAAACCTTTTGGCTTTAGGAAATGCAACCTGCCCTAAGAAATTCCAACAAATTCTATAATGCTGCTGAAAAGGTAGAAAATACAGCATATTAGAAACAGTGAGAGAGGCAATAACTGGAATGCAGCCTAATATCTGGGGAAGGCAGGGCAATATAGATAGAATGACGTAGCACAGAGCTCCAACTGCTCTGTTTCTATCTCCTGGCAGGGAGAAATAAACCCCACAGAAGAGCCAAGAGAGAATGATTCCTTTATTAAGGGCCTTGACCCATAGCTCAGTGAGGTGTCAGAGTCTTTCCATTGGCTTCAGTGGGCTTTGTATCAGACCCTAAATGGATTCCAAATAGGCAACAGGTAAATGCATCTGTCCTCAGGGGCAGGGAGGAACGGAGAACTGGAGGAAGAGGTTAAAGAAATACTTGTTATGTGCCATTTCAACAAATGGCTATTTTATGTGTCTTAACACGTTGCGAGTGAACTGAAATATGGTTCAATGAACAGGAACTGCCAGGGGCAGCCGCAGCTCATACACCTGATTTCTTAAGAAATTCTTTGAGTCTTGTGCAAACAGAGCCAACTGCTAACACAGGTGACTGCAGGTCCTTCCTCCCCCTTTAGAATGTATTCCGCCCACCCTCCTCGGCAGATCAGCCAAGAGTCACTACAGAAGGAAGAGAGCATGTCAGATTCATCATTCCCCATTTTACAAATGGGAAATGGAGGCACAGCGAAATGAAGTGATATGCCCCAAGTCACAGAGGAAGCCTGTGATGGAGCCAGGATTTGATCCCAGGTCCCCTGAGTCACTGTCCAGAGCCTTAACTGCAAGACCACCTTTTTCCCGTAGGACAGAATAAGGCTGATTGCAGAAAGCCACTTGTTTTCTAGGATGATGTCTTTAGCATCATTCAAGTAGAGCACCTGCCATCAGGCTAATTCCTGTCAGTCACTCTTGAAGTGTTTCATTGCACCATCAAAACAGAGTTAGCGAAGAAGAGTGGGAAAGACAGAGAGAATGAAAAATGAAGATAGTGGCAACAGAAACTAACAGCAGCTACAGTAACTGCCTGAGGACAATGGGAAATGCAATGTATTACAATTAAAGACGACACTTTAAAATAATGGTCTAGTTAACTGATGCTAAATTACAGTTGAAAGCCTGTGTAAGTACTTATGACATCTGCATTACAACAGGTTGAGTTCATCAGGATTATAGTTACTGCAATTCATGTCAAACAAATTAATAAATATTGAAACTTTAAAATAAAAGTTTTAAAGTGACATTGTAAAGTACATCAGCCTTCCTCAAAATGTTTGGCACTTGTGCAAAGCTTACTAAGAACTAGAAGTGTTTTCACCATTGGAATGGGTGCTATTGGTTTCCTGCTACATCCTGCAACCAAGCTCAGTTCATGCAAACCACAGAGTGAACCTGACCAGACACATCATTAGCATGTGGCTAAAAGAAATGCAAAAAGTTAGCAAAATGTATGATTTTAAGTTGGCTGTGTCCCCTTTAACAAAAGCAAAACCTGGTATATTACCTATTGGCTGACTATTTCAGAGAGAATTAAAGTAAAAATAAATGTTGTTTATCTAGTATGTTTTTAGGTAACTGACATCTAAGATTCTGACTGGCTAAGCTGAAGTCATAGTAATAAGAGAGCCAAATCCTGACCATCTTCCCATTCCCCATATAGACCCTAGTTCTGCTATGGAAACAGGGGAAGGATTTGGGGATTCCAAGATAATACATAACTGTGGAGTTCTGTCCATGGGGACCCTCTTGACCCACAACGTAGTGGGCAAGAGGGAGAACAGCATGGGAGAGGACAGTGGATCGACAATACTCAGCTCCACCAGCCAGTTTAACTCATGAAGACTGGCCTCACCTGCCATACAAGCTACTTCAGCACTGAGGCAACAGCAGTAACTCCATAGCGGTTCTGTGTCTTGGAGCGAAGAATTCCTCCCCACCCCACACCCTCTCACAGACATGCCCAGTACATTGTTTGGCCATTTAGGCTGCATGCTTGGTTCCAGAATTTAGCCTAGAGAATATATACCACTATCACCCATAAGTATTATATTTCCAAAGCACTACCCAAGGAGTTACATCCTAAATCTCATGAAAGTTTAACAGGATTTGGGTCCTTAACTTTCTGCTTCAAAAATGAAGCCCTTAGGTCAGGTGCTCAGCATACTGTATTTTCATATATTATATGTCCTTCTACCCAGAACTGCATGCTAGCAGAATAATTTAGTGGAGGACACATCAACCCTTCACTAAAGGGTGACATTTACAAGGCAACAATCACACCAGTGCCAAACAACAAGGATGTCAAACACAGAGCTGCAACTTGGCTGTGTAACCAAGTAGAGAGAGAAGAAACTGGATGGGAGGGGAAAGAAATATTTGTTATAGTGTGGCAGGTTGTGCCTCTGAGACTCATGCATGGAGGAGACGAGGCCCTCCTTGAACAGAAGCTACTCTTCACTATGGAAAGGGGTAAGTGACCTTCCCTGTACCATTCTTTCCTTCTCAGGATGCTGGGGACAACTCACCACTAGGTCATTACCACCAAAAAGATACTGAAGGGAGTTCCGAAAGAAGAAGAAGAAAATTAAGAAGCTGGAGAGATTCCCTTACAAGGAAACATTAGAAGTCTTAGCTGGCACTCTTACTTGAGCAGAACTCCCAACTGCCTGCTCTGCCAAGTGAGCTTGGGCAAATCACATCACCTTTCTGCACCCTTGCTTCCCATCGGTCTGCCTTATTTTGAATGAAAATTCTTTGGGGCAAGGACTCTTTCCTTCTAGGAGTTGATAGTGCCTAGCACAATGGGGCTGTTTGGCACTATCAGAATACAAACAATAAATATTACTACTAACATTAGCCTAATAAGCCATCTGTTTCAACAGGGAAGGAGACTGGAGAAAGACATTAAAAGAGGTAAATGTAGACAAATTATTAGACTGAGTATACGTGTTCAACAAAACACATGATGGCATGAGGCACTATAAAGTTTTGGGGGTGATTACTGCCATGGAAATAACTCTAAGTCACCTGTGGCTCCTGTGGGTAACACGGTACCACTAAAACCATGACAGAACAGACTTTGTAACACCCACACCGTCACATTCCCTGACTTTTCTCTCCGTATAGATACAGATGCATATTTTACTGAACATTTGAAAATATTTTCAACATATTTTAAAAGAATGTTGAAAAATGAGTTGAGAATATTAAATAAAAGTGGATCCAAAAGATGCTTTAATTGAGCCTGACAGCATAATGAATCACATGAAGATGGGAGGACACTCAAACATTGTTTTAAAAAACAAGGCTCTTCTGTGGCTTTGAATGTCAGTCTTGCATTCTAGGGCTGTGGCTACACTTGCATTTCAAAGCGCTGCCGCGGCAGCGCTTTGAAGCGCTAAGTGTAGTCAAAGCGCCAGCGCTGGGAGAAAGCTCTCCCAGCGCTGTCAGTACTCCACCTCCCTGTGGGGAATAACGGACAGCGCTGGGAGCGTGGCTCCCAGCGCTGGGGCTTTGACTACACTGGCGCTTTGTAGCGCCGCAATTTGCAGCGCTGCAGAGGGTGTGTTTTCACACCCTGCTGCAGCGCTGCAAATTTGTAAGTGTAGCCAAGCCCTAGGATGAACTATGCTTACTACTTCCCAAAGTTGCTGGGGGGGAAGAGGGAGAGTAGGTTGCTGCTGCCCTTCTCAGTGGGAGCAGTATATGCTCCCTTGCATACTGGCAATCCCTGCATATACCTATCTATCTATCTCATAGAACTGGAAGGGACCCTGAAAGGTCATTGAGTCCAGCCCCCTGACTTCACTAGCAGGACAAAGTACTGATTTTTTGCCCCAGATTCCTAAGTGGCCCCCTCAAGGATTGAACTCACAACCCTGGGTTTAGCAGGCCAATGCTCAAACCACTGAGCTATCCCTCCCCTGATGTGGGTGAATTGGTGGGAATATCACCATGACTCCTACTGCTTCACTGAGTGAAGTTACTCCAGATTTACACTGATGTAACTAATAGCAGAATTTAGCCCTGGATACTTCAAAAGATACAGGTTGATTTAGATTATAAACTTCTGGGGGACAGCCTTTTTGTCCTAGGTTTGTACCGCACCTAACACAGTGGATCGCTAGTCTACAATTAGGGCCACAAGACACTTACCACAACACAAGTACTAAATAAGAACAGATTACATCAATGCTTTTACGGTTACTTCTCACTTTCTCAATCTTTAAATTCTTCACATTGGGTACTATTATTCAAACAGTCTGAAACACTTACAAGACATGTATACAAGACTGATGTACATTAACTTTCAGTATGTGTAATGGAACTAATTGGACATTCAAGAGCTCGCCAAAGTATTATAAAGAACAAGATACTAAGATCCAGCTTGCCAATACTAGACATACTCATTCCAACTCAAAACTGTGTCATGGCTGGAGCTGACCATGGAGAACAAAGCAAGGTTTACTGATTTTCTGCATATTTTCTTTCCCCGACCCCTCACCCTTTCTAAGGATGGATTTGATTAGTTGGAATTCTGGGCTAAAAAATTGAAAATTCTGCACTCAGTATTTTAAAATTCTGCAAATTTCTGCATATTTTATTTGTCAAAATAACACTAATCATACCAGTTTCAATTATTTTTGTAATTTATTTCAAAATACCTGTCAGCAACTCTGTCTATAACAATAGAGACAACAACAACAAATTTTCCCACAAGTAGAGTTAAAGAAACCCCTACAACAATCCAGGTCCTGTTTCTCTACTCCCTCCCCCCCACAGCCCAACCCCAGGGTGCCCCCCCAGCCCAGACCCCCTAACCCCCAGAGCCAAGCCACGGGGCACCCCCCAGTCCAGATACCCCCATCCCTTACCCCCAAGAGCCCAGTTGCAGAGCACCCCCCAACCCAGACACCTGCACCCACACCCCAGGGATTCAGAGGGAGAAACAGCCTGATGTGCGTACCAGGCTTGTACAGCTTTTCCTACACGCTGCTTCCTGCCTTCAGGATATTCACTGCAGCTTCTGGGAACCCTCCAACTCTTCCTTCCCTCTCTCTCTAGCAGCATCTTCTATTTGCGAGCTGGGGAGCCAGACTCTGCCAGGTCCAGCAGCCCCTAGTGGTGGCCGGCAGCTCATTTCTGCAAGGGAAAAAGGAAATTCTGCGCAGAACATTAATTCTATGCAAATTTTGCATTGCGCAGTGGTGCAGAATTCCCCCAAGTGTAATTGCATACCTTTTGCCAGTACAAGTAAACAGTTGTGTGATAAATGGAAAAACCTACTTCTTGCGGCAGCACGGAATGTGGCAATTCTAGAATTCTATGCAGTAATTCTAAGTAGCATGCCTGGTTCGTTGATTCACGTATATCCACCTCAGCTGTTTTTCAGCAGTGCTGACTAGCAAGCTCTGATACTGAAAGTAAAAGGTTTGGGCATTCTTGTTTATGGAGAGGACTCTATTGTGTCCTACAGGCAAAAACTGTAGCTGGTTTCAGTCTCCATACTGGACCTGTACGTGTAGAAGCAACTGAAAAATAATGAAGTGTTTATTTTTCTTGCTAAATCTAAAAACAGATGAAGACAACACACACTGGGCAAAGAGTGGTGGACCAAAATGCCCAAAGTAACCTTTTCTTTTAGGTGTACTACCGCAGCAAGGATATAAATTTGCTCAGGGTCTATAACTCCCCAAATGTGCTACACAGAACACACGTTTGTACTAAACCGGTAAAGAACAAGGATGAAAAGTTTTAAAAACTCACGTAAACAGTAGGATTGATGTGTGATTAAAAAAAGGATTAAATGTTTAATCTGGGGCAATAAATAGCCCTGCAAATGTTTAGTGCAAGATTTGCTGGCTCTGTCCAGCTCATGTTCTCTTTGCCTTGAGGACAGATCCTTGCTATTAGGGAAAAGGCCTTATGATTTTTTTTTAAAATAGACTAAAAAGAGGGTAAGATTTTCACCTCTCCTTTTTCCACCCCCACTTCTCCTTTGTTTGCTCTGCTGTACAACAACAACATAAATGGATCTAACGCCACCTCTGGTATTATGACAAACTGCGGTATTTCCATGGTGTTTATCTTCCATGGGCTTCTCTACATCTCATCTGCTATGTGACTGCAATAATTACGTCCTTGAATACTCTAAGATCATGCAGTACATGGAACAGATTAAATTTATGTTGTATGCTCACTCCTAGAAACAAAGAGCCGCTATGGCCCCCAAATCAGAGCCACGCCTCCACAGCTCACTTTGCAGCATATTTACCAACAGCTCTGTAGGATGTGGCTAGCCCCTCCGTTGTTTTTAATTTATAACACTCCATAATGACTGCAATTATTCCCATTAAGTAAAAGAGCTGCATGCTCATGCTGCACAACATATTTTTATTTCTTCTTTTGCACTGAGCTATATTTATTAGCCATCTGGATTGCCAAATTATTTAAAAACCCAGGATGTAAACCCTTTAAAAGCACCCAAGTATGAATGCTTCCTTCTATCGTAATTAATACTGATTTATAAACATTCAGGATTAGGGAACAAATACTTAATTCTTTCCTAATCCTTTTGCCAGCATGACTTTGTGTTCAGTGTTCACGAATATAGATTAACCAGCCTGAAGTTAATAGCATTTGAAGGACAGAGCTGATCAGCCGTGCATAACACCATGATACTGCAGTCTGCTTCTACCACAAATTTACTGTAACCTGTGGGATTAGGACAGATTCAAGAGACTGCCATATTTTTGTTTTATGCCTAATGCAATTCCCATCTTTCACTATAAACCCATGTTCAGGGAGATTAAAGACATTAAACCCTTAAAAAGTATCAGATTGGATGATGTCTTGTAATAGCACGGAATAAGCAAATATATTTAAGATGGTGTGTTGTTATATGTGACTCATTTAATATCACTAGTCTCACCGAGATAGTTTTGTTGATCTTCAGGAGACCCACGTTCTATTCCCAGCTCTGACACCTGACCTGATGAGTGACCTTGGGCAAGTCACTTTCCTTCTCTGTGCTCCTGCTTCCTCCACTCTTTGTCCACCTTGTCTATTTAGATTGTAAAGCAGGGTCTCTCTCTCTTCCCCCCCCCTTTGATGCAGGGGCTGTCTCTTGTGTGTGTTTGTACACCACTGAGCATAAAGGGGCCTGTATCTTGGTTACCCTATTGTACTCCTAATAATAAATAATCATAATACAACACAACAACTATATGGTAGTATTAACCTCTGTTTCCAGCTCTGCTTATATGTAATGCACTCTGCTTTGGAAGCTAGTGGGAAATCAATGCAATGTTCAGAAAGGCTGTTACATCAAATGTCACTGGTTCAATGAATTCCATCTTCTCTACCCCTTGCTGTTAATGTACATTCTGTTCCTGTCTGCCACTTAAGTGCCAATCTTAAAAACAAAAAGCTTTTTGGATCTAAGCAGATTTTTAAAAATCAAAAGTTTATTTGCTGCAGCAGTGTTTTTGGAAGAAAACTGCATTTGAGAAACAACCAAAACCTGATCTCAGCCAAAGTGCTGAAGAACTACCTTCTTACTGGACTGTTTCAGAGCAATTGCTAAAAGCATGAACACAACCAAGGCCAGCTAAGCAAATACAGCAGAAAGGTGGGCTGTTCAAATCTGCCAAGACTGCAGTTTGCTAACATGTCTTTAATCCAGACACAAAGAACCAAGAAGAAAACAGATGTACAAAAACAATGTACTTCAGTCTCTCTTATCTGCTGGTAGCTCTCATTCATCTAAGTACATGTCTACGCTGCAGTTAGACACCCATGGCTGGCCCATGCCACTTGACTTGGGCTGGCAGGGTCCAGGCTCACGGACTGTTTAATTGTAGTGCAGATATTCGGGCTCAGGCTGGAGCCTGGCCTCTAGGACCCCCTGAAGTGGGAAAGTCCCAGAGCTCAGGCTGCAGTCAGAGCCCAAACATCTACATTGCAATTAATCAGCCCCAGCCCAAGTCAGCGGCATGGGCCAGCCATGAGTGTGTAATTACAGTGCAGACATATCTTAAGTGTTGGGTGGAATTCAGTGGGTCAGGGAAAATATAAAAAACCTATATCAAGTGCTCCCTTTTCTGCTGCAAACAAACAGTTATTTTCCCTCAGTACCTTGAGCAGCACATAGGGTCACCAAGAATTAGCACTTCATTTAACAACCACTAGTTCAAAGATTTCATGTGTACTAGAGTTTACCTTCATCCACAATACACACATTAAGTTCTGCCATGCTCACTGTGTTCTCTGGAAGTTTTGTCACTAAGGGTCTGTCTACATTGCAGCAGGGACCGTGCTTTCCAGGGCAGGTAGACAGACAGACAGACACACGCTAGCTCTGCTCCAGCTAGCATGCTAAAAAAAAAAAAAAAATTGCAGCATGGCATGGTGACATCTCAGGCTAGCTGACCAAGTACATACCCAAGGAGTTGGGTGGAACTGTACATGTGTGGCTCACCTGAGACACTACCCATTCTGCCGCAGTCACGCTCCTATGTCTACATTTATCCAAGCTAGGAATTGCATTTCCCAGATGCTGCGTAGACATAACCTGTGAGCTCCAACTTGCTCTCAGATATATGAGGTGGATGGAGCATGTGTGGAGCTGCCTTCTACTGGGTCTTCTAAATAATCAGACTACAGCATTTTAAAGATTCAGAGATGACCTGTAGACACTGCGTAATAGTGCACAGAAAGAGTTTACGGCAAGTAGTGAGTATCACTCTATTCACCTGAAACTGTAAGGGTATTAAGGTACATAAAATGTAATCACTGAAATTCAGACAGAGGCAGGATACCAGGAATCCTACAAAAGTTGCCATGGAAGCTTTAATGGCCTGAAGGGTTTGTGATGTTCGGCACAAGACTTATCAGGAAGACACAGATATTGGCGGCCTAGGGACCCAAAGTGCAGCATTTGGGATTAACTGGGTGAGAAGATAATCACCCTTGCCTCCTTTTCTGTCACTTAGGGTATGTGTACCCTGCAACTGGAGGTACGATGGCAGCACATGCAGACATACCATGGTAGCTCTAATCTAGCTAGCATGAGTACCAAGAGCAGTGAACCATGGCAGCCGGGTCTTCGGCACAGGCTGTATAAGCCTACCAGAAATCTAGGTATCTACTTGGGCAGCTAGCTATTGGTATTGGCACTAGCTAGAGTACAACTAGCTCATGCATAGGTACTGCATTTGCACTTCTGAATCCACTGTAGACACACCCTTAGATATTTCATGGAAATTTCTGGGAGGTTTTCCATCCAAGTACTGACCTGGCCTGACACTGCACTTGCAAACTGTGACAGGATCACACTAATGCTATTCAGTATTCACATTATCAAAGCTTTGTGCAAATGACGACTAATTAATTCAGGTAAAGCCATCCGTAAGAGGCACTCATCGTTGTGAGCATCTTAAAATGTAAGGTCAAGGCCATCTACTGCTCTAGAGCCACACAAAGAACTCCCACTGATGTGGAAGGAAATTGTAAAGATTAGGATGATATAGTGCCCTTTGCCACTGCATTTTTTTCTATACAGTTGCAGTAGCTGAACCCACACAGAGGTTCTGGAAGCCTGCATGCAGCTCTCATTACTCCAATGGGAGCCACACAAGCATAGCCAATCAGAATGTGTTCTTTGTTCGCACTCCATTCCTTCATTCTGTCCCTTCAGGTACTTTTGCCACTTGCATGGGAGAGCTTTTCCTCTGCAGCTGCTGCAATCAGAACTAACCTTCTTATCAGTTTTCACTCAATTTTCCAATTGCCTCCAAAAACCTGTCTCTTGTCCCTTTCTTAAACAGCTTCTTAATTTCTCTTTTCTGCTGCTATTCTGAGTTGGTGATTTTAATTTATGGGACAGGCACATGGAGGACAATAGTTATGTGTTTTGTTTATCTGTAGAGACTCAAACAAATAATACCATTTTATGAAAAACTGTGTATTGTATTTATGCGACCCAATATCTAATCCTAAATGTCTGTTCCAAGGAGTCAGTGTACAGTGGCATATTTCCTTCCCAAAGTGCTTGTGAAGCTTCTATTGAGGTTATTGAGCAATGCAGGAACAATTAGAAGGGACTGCTCTCCACAGTTTAAGAAGCAGGGTTTATTTGGGGGCAGTTTTAAAGCAAAACGGACTGATACCTATGTGGGAAAGATTCAAGCCCCTTCATAAAGTTTCACTTAAATTAACTCAAAGTCTCCATCTAGCTGCTGACGGCACTGCAGCCTACTTAGCAAAATGAGTCCAGTGCACAGTTCCAGGCAATTTAGAATTGGTTGCTCTCCCTGCTGAGGCTATGCATGTGTAGCTCGATGAATGAGCTTCTTTCTGAGAGATGGAGGATGCCTAGAAGTCAGGGTTGAGGTAAATAACACAGACATCTTTGTATGCCTCACTCTTCCCCCCCCACCCCACTGGAGCTGCTGGACAGACACCCCAAGGATGACCTTCTTCAGCCAGTCCAACGTAAGCGGATGAGATTGCTATATGCAGGCAGAGATGTGACAATTCACTGAAATTCAGCACTTCAAAAGCAAACATTGCCAGAAGACCAAATTTCTACCTGCATTTAAATGTTTGTAAGTAATGTTACACATGGTGCATGCTGTGATGTAATGGAAAAAAATCCCCATGGTACTCCCTATTCATACACACAAAGTAACCCAATTTTAAAGTGTTACAGACACGTGTAGTATTAAAGGGATGATATAGTCACTTCACACCGTTCCACCAGGAGCACAGATAACTCTCACACTAACCAATAGTGTTGACTGCCAGTGTCCAGAAGTCTCATTTTCCATGCCAAAGGCAAGTTCTAAAAGTGAAAAGCAAGTTTGTTCTAGTTCGCCACTTCAAATCATGAAATAAGCACCCCCTCTTCCTTTACACAGTGGTTACAGTTATTAACTTCCTAGTTCTGCCAAAGGTAACGTTAACTTTACTTCAGTATTCCTATAGTATTCAGCACAGGATGTATGTAGGGAATCTAATGGCACTGAAGATTTTAAGCACAACCTCTGAAGCTGGAGAGGACAGAAACTAGTGTGGGTGGGCTATTTACTATTCCTCCTAGGCCCTCAAGTCAGTGGATTGAAATCTTGCAGAGTGAATAACTGCAGAGAGCTCACTGTTCAACAGTTTATTCTCAGGGTTATCTAGGGATTTTGAGGTGGATCCATGTAGACGGATGTTTATATACTCAACGTGAGACTGGAAGGCACAACTGACTAGACTCAAATTCAGTGGCTCACATATTTAGATCACTGGCTCATTACTACCACCAGTGCACATGTGGTCTTAATGCACAAGTGTTGCCAGCACTCTTTGCACTAAGTGGCATCATTTTGGCGAACTCAGCAGAAAGAGCTGAAACACCAAGGAGAATGAATCATCAGTGCCATCGAGCGGCTGCCTCCTGCACACCCCTCATTCCCTGAGGTCACTCTACAGGCCAGCTCTCTCGGTTTCCCCCTTCAAGAGGATTCTTAAACTCCATACAGGCTTCTCTCTCCAATAATGCCCTTTCTCCCAGGTTATACTATATTGACAAAATAATACGCAGACCTGGGACTTTTCTTCTCCCACCTTTAACTCTTTGCAGCACTTTCCTGCTTTGGCAGGCTACTCTCAGCCTCTACCTGGCTGGAATCTTTTTCTACGCTTGTGTTGTCTGTTCTCCCTGGCCCTCAGCCCTCTGGCTATGGCTTCCAAGCCCAAACCCTTCCTCCCAGACACATGCCTCCTACTCCCCTGCGCAAGCCTCCTGCTCACTGCAACTGTTCTAAAGTCTCTGTCACAGCTTCCTCTGGGTGTTTCCCCCCTCAGCATCCCTCTCCCCACATCTCCTTGCTGCTCTTTATAAGGGGATCAGCTGATCTCTGCTCAGATACTCCCCTTAGTAACTAGGGTTGGCTGCCCTCAGGCCATTAGTCCTTAAGGGGCAAGATGCACTACCACTCACCCTATCATCTATTAGAAGTAGTCCCTCCAGGTCAGCAAGATAAATCTTCTACTGTCATTGCCCATGTAATACCAGTTCCCAGAACAGTTTGCCAGTCTCCAGTATTGTCAATACAGCAACTTTCACAAGCAGCAAATTCATTTAGGGCCACACCCCGACACCCTTATTCTAGGGTAGTCCCACCGGCTTCCGCAAAACCCTGACAGAGCAGACACTGAATGGGTATGTTTCTCCTCAACATTTAAACTCAGTGGGATTCCTCACACGCTTAAAGTGCTTTCAGGACTGGGGTCTGAGGGCCAGAGTTTCCAAAGGATTCAGGCACCTCGGGATGCAGATAGGCATCTAGTGAAACTTTCAAAAACATCTAGATGCCTTAGGCATTGTTGACAACCCTACTAGGCATCTAGCTGCATCTTTAGATGCCTGAACACCTAGGTTACTATTCAATGTGAGCCAGGATATTAGAATACTACTCTTGACTTAGAAACTGTAAAAGAATTAAAATTGTGAGAAAATACAGAATTTAAACTATTTCATATAAAAATGTGCATCTGAAAGGTAAATGTTTATCACAATACATTACCTTTTACTCAGCAGTCCTTGAAACTTATGGATTCTACTTGTACATTAACAGATTTTAACATCCCGTGTTAGGATAAAAAGTGTTGACGTAGAGGGCCAGCTAACAGTAAATCAGTGGGCATAGTAAATATTCTTAATGATTTACTCCAAATTAAAGCCAACAGGCAATGAAGAGAAACAACAGTCATTCCCCAGTACCATATCCTTACTGCTGTAACATGGGGTCAAGTATCCATTACTTGGAATTCATCGAAGGTGTCTGGTCTAAAAAGATAATTTTATCATAAGCAAAATGACGTTCCCTTATATCAGATTATCACACATCACAGTACAGCATACTCCCAGGCCCAAGGAGCTAGGCTTGCTACTAGCTATTCATTTTTACTAGCGGTCATGAACCGATGAGCAATTCTCACTGCAAAACATCTTGTGATGATCTAATGAAGGATGCCAGGTAAAAATAAATTATAGATAGTAATAATACCTCCTGCAATGCAAATCTGGAAAAAGCATGGAAAGATCTATGTAAAGTAGTATTTTTTAACCACAGGATGCCTGCAACGGCAGAAATTCTATTAACCATCCACCACTAGTTTTAAATCTACTCTGGCTTACATAAATGGCAGATATAAACTACTGTAGTGGTTACTCTTAAAATAATACAATTTACCTTCCTCTTTCAAATGATACTATTACCCAGTGTTTCCCTATACTTAATATTGGGAGAACTACAAAAGACTGCAGTAATGTTATTTATTTACAAAGGCAATGGAAATGTTAAGGGTAATCACTATATGGACAATTGTTATTTACAGAACAAAATGGTGTACTTTACACTGTAGAAATTGCAGAAGACATTGTCCATTCCCTGGAGAGATTTCATTTTACCTCAAGCAGAAACAATACAGAACAGTCAGAGGAACATACAGTGAAGAAATAGATCTGAACTGCCTTTATCTATATCTGCTTATATATGTCTCTGCTTAAAACATACATATTTTGTATCTGCAGCTGTCTGCACTATACTTGGTGGCCTGAAGTTGAAAAGTCTCTGATGAATTTTAAAGCCATAATTTTGCTAGACACTAAAAATCATGAATTCAATCAAGACACTGGATTTATGGTTCATTACTATGTGTAACCCACTAACCCTCTTTTGTCCTAGGAATGCAGAGATATTAATCGTCTACTTCATTGTGAATGGTCTCTTGCAACATGTGTTAACTCCTTATCTTAAACTGTTCTACCTTGTATTTAGTGGTGACATTCTGAGGGTATGGCTACACTTGTAGCTGTACAGCACTGCCATGGGAGCGCTCCCGCGGCAGCGCTTTGAAGTGCAAGTGTGGTCGCAGCGCCAGCACTGGGAGAGAGCTCTCCCAGCGCTGCGGATACTCCACCTCCCCGTGGGGATTAGCTTACAGCGCTGGGAGCCGCGCTCCCAGCGCTGGGGCACTGCTTACACTGGCGCTTTACAGCACTGTAACTTGCAGCGCTCAGGGGGGTGTTTTTTCACACCCCTGAGCAAGAAAGTTGCAGCGCTATAAAGCGCCAGTGTAGCCAAGGCCCGAGTACCTTTCCCAGACCTGAAGATCTCTGTGTAAGCTCAAAAGCTTGTCTCTTTCACCAACAGAAGTTGGTTCAATAAGAGAGATTACCTCACCCATCCCGGTCTCCTAAAAGAAATTCAATTTAAAAGGAGAAAATTTTATGTAACCAAGTATTGTGGATATCAACTTAATTAGGTCCTAAATTGCTACGGTGACAGATGCCCTCGAAAGGCCTAATGTAAGCAGGGGAATGGGCCCGCTATTGTGGGGAACTTTCCTGGCTTCTGTGCTACCCCGGTGAAGTGGGCTAGCGAAAGGATCCGAGTCCTCGCTCCCACTTCCTTTACCCAGAGGCCTCCCTGCCCTTGAGGGCTCTCCTGTCTGGCAGAGTTCTTGTAACCCCAGCAAGGGCTAGGCCCAGGATTCCTGGGGGGCTCAACCCCCAACCCTGCTGTGGCCACCTAGGACAGGGGCTAAGGTGTCCCCACTCCGGGGTACCCTCTCTGCACTGGGCACCTCCCTGACCCACTGATTATTCCATACAATTTAAAGCAAATACAAGTTGTTTACTTAACAATTAATTTAAAGAAAAGAATAAGAAAAAATGGAAAAGGTTACAGGAAAACACATCACCCTGCTCTGTGGCAGGGAACATTACAAACAGTGTCTCTGGACATCAAAGCACTTTGCAGTCTGTTCCTCGTAGGTCCCAGGCCGCCTTCTCAGGCCCTGGCTGTGCTGCAGTTATGCTGCCGGTTAGACACTTGCAACGGTGGTGACCGCACACCTCCAGGCTTTGGGTGGTGGGACCCTTCTTCCCAGTGCCAGCCCCCCAGTCAGGTTAAGATCCCCCTCCCAGCCTGGCCTGCATGGACCCTTGGCTGGGGTGTCTTCCTGCGCTGGGACCTTTTACCAAGGTTCCCCCCCTTGGCTGGCCCCAGTTGCTCTCCACACCTGGCTCTCTGGCTGCAGCTCTGCTCCCAGCACAGGATCTGCTCTCTCTGGGCTGTGCCTCTGGCTCTGTGGCTGCAGCTCTGGCCCCTCTGGATCTGGCCTGGCTCTGTTCTCCAGCTCAGCTTGGACCCCTGCTTCCTCCTTAGCTCGGCCCCACTCCGTCTGACTCTGGCACATTCCTGCTCACACTGAGGACTGGACCCACCCTAGCCTTCTGTCTCCTTGATTAGCTGGCCCGCCCTGTCAATCTGGAGCATTGCCTCTTGCCATTGTTCCTGGGGATTGTCAGTCTCAGGGTCCTGATTTGCCATCGATCCCTCCCCTTTTAGTGCTGGGAGCTAGCAACCAAAACACCCCCACTGAATGTCAGTAAGGGGGCAACAGTCCCCTTACACTAACATCTGACGTAAGAACTGTTTTAAACTCCCTAGCTTTAAAAAACAAAAGCAGTTATGCAGAGGCTAAGAGAGATGAAGGAGAACCTCAAGGCTACAAGAGCTGATGTCACATGAACTCTAAGCACAGGCCTGTTTCTGAAAGGCACAGAGCCAAGTATCCACTCATGCCTGGATCATCTGTATCTATAAATGCACACACTTTATACACTTTACAAGCTATATAGGTAAAGTTGAGTATAAATGATTACTTCAGCACCCCTAAATGATTTAAGGCTGGGATTTTCAAAGGAGCCTGAGAGAGCCAAGTGTCCAAATCCCACTGACAGTCAATGTGTGCATTTGATGCTAGGCAGTGTATATTGACAATTTTATTACCAGTCAAAGGGTATGGTTTAGAGAAGAGGGCATAGATAACACCTTCATCCCAGGTATGCAACCAGTTGCATTTGTTGGCTGATTCTCAGACATTTTAAAGGTACTGGTTATGCCTCCAGTTGCCATAAGAGGACATAACGTGTTAATGCTCACAACAAAACCTGAAACCTAACAACTCTTCTGATCTGGGGTTTTGATACAATCACAGTTGATTTACTCCTTCCTAAAAAACATGCAAAATCTGCAGATTGACACAATTTTGCTAGATAATCCTGCTGAAACACATGGCTTTCACCAAGTTTCACTCTGTCTTGGGTCTGAGTCACTTGTTTGCAACACTTCAATTATTCCTCCAAATAGAGACAATTTTACAAAAGACAAAAAGGTAAAAACCACTAGCTCTGACTAACACTGTTGCTGAAGTACTGGAGTGAGGCTACTTGCTTCAGTTGCGAGAACATAGGTGCATTGACCTTTTCTCTTCTGTTGACTCAGAACATTCCAAATCAGATATAACAAGGGCCTCTGGAAAACCTCACTTGTGCACAATTTAAAAAAAATAAATAAATACTGGGCAAATCCTGCCCAGCCTCCATGAAATCAGAAGTCCTATAGATGCCGCAGAACCAGTATTGTTCTGCTCAATAAGATAGGCAGGATTTTGGGAAGCCTGTGCAGCCAGGGGAGTGTAAAACATCACTGCAGATGGTGGACTTCAGTATTGGAGATAGTGAATCCACAGACCCTCCATCCTCCTGTCCATTGCCCTTTTCTAAGCAGGGGCTTAGAAGCCACAAAAGCTACCAAAGCCTCCATGCTGAAATACCAGCCACACAGTATTCTAGGGGAAGGCATTCTTTCAAATCACTGCCTTTCCCAGCAGAGAACCCCTGGACACAGTTCAGCTGTTTGTGCTACATACTGCTTTTCAGGATCTGGGGCTTACATAAAGTACAGTATTGTATATGACTGGTCATTATTATTTGCATTACTGTGGCACCTAGGTGCACCAGTTATGGACCAGGACCCCATTGTGCTGGGAACTGTACAAACAAACACTGAACAAAAAGACAATCCCTGCCTCACAGCACTCATTCATGAGTTTTAGTCCCCCGCAATCACTATCCACCACTGTTGGGTTATGTGAATTTTGTAGACCTATTCATGGCTTAAAAAGCTACAGCGGCAAACAATAATTAAATGGAGCAGATATCTGTTATAACACTCCATTTAAAAAATAATAATCAGCAATGATTATAGGTGCAACGCAGAAAAACAGCCACATCTCCTGCATTATGCTAGGTACTGAGCAAACTCATAAGCATCAGTCCCTGCCCCCAAAGAGTTCCCAGTCTACGTAAACAAAACAGACAAACAGTTGGAGGGGAAACAGGCACAGAGGTGAAGGGACTTGCACAAAGACTCAACTGAGAATAGAACCCACATCTCCTGATTCCCTGATCCAGTGCCCTATCCAGTAAGCCACACTGCCATATTACCAACGTACCATAACCACCATTCACAATACAAAGGATATTGGTATAATAATCTCTCATCCTGAGAGATTCTCATCTCCAGCAACAGGACTTCAATGGGAGTTACCAGTGATCAGCACTTATCAGGATTGGCCCTTAAAGACCTTACTAAATAAATTTGGTTTTACCGAGATTTAAAATCATAATCATAGTGGGGCCAGATTCCCCACTTCTCTGCTCTGTTATATATCTGTGCAACTCTGCCCAAGTGAATGGGTCAAAAGTTAACAAGTCTCCCAAGGCCTGGTGATGTGATTTATCTGTAACAACAAATAAATAAGAATAAAATAATGTGTCACCAATTCTTCCACTGTGCTCTCCAGTTGCATTTCTATAATTAAGCACCTTTGGGGTCTGATTCTCCATTGACTTGCATCTTGTCTCATATGCCCATGTAGAGCGGGTGTAAACCACCACCAATATGAATAGCAGTGCCTTACACATGCTTTGTATTCACCCATCCAGATATAAATAACTGCACAAGGTATAAGACCGTGGAGAATCAGGCCCATATTCTCTTTCTTCTTATTCACACCATACACATTATTCTTTACACACACACACACACGCGTGCACCCCTAATCCAAATGATTTTCTCCATATGTAAGGGACATGAGCATGAAAGCACACAGATGAAACTGTCACAACAACTGTGTGGTCTATGCCCTCCATTTCAACTGTCCAAAGCTTATGGGAGGACACAAAACCATAATTCAAATAATTCCAAACTCACCTATCCCTGGATCTCCACATTTTATTTATTTTTGGTGACCTAAGAACTCTCCCAAGCATCATCTACAATTCAATGAAAGTGATCACTCAGGTCCTGATCCGACAGTATTCTATGGCCAGTAACGCAGGAGGTCAGAAGAGTGGATTCTCATGGTCCCTTTGGTCTTAACACCTATCAATCCATGAGCATTTATGCACATGCTTAACTTTACACACACAAGTAGTTCCACTGAAGCATATAACTATGCATGGACAGAGCTTCTGAGCTTTCCTTGTTATCAAAATGGTTATCTACTCCTTAGGTCGGGGTGGGCAAACTACAGCCCTGCGCCACTCCCAGAAGCAGCTAGCACCACGTCCCTGCAGCCCCTGGGGAAGGGGGAGCAGAGGGCTCCATGCGCTGCCCTTGCCTGCAGGCACCGCCCCCCCCCCAGAGTTCCCATTGGCTGGAAATGGGGAACCACGGCCAATGGGAGCTTCGGGGGAGGTACCTGCAGGTGAGGGTAGTGCACGAAGCCCTCTGCTCTCTCCCCCGCAGGGGCCGCGGGCACATGTCTGACTGCCTTCCCTGGCCCTGGCACGCACCACTGCCACCCCGAAGCTGCTCCAGGTCAGTGGCGCCAGGCTGGAGCTCGCACTCTGAACCCCTCCTGCACCCCAACTCCCTGCTCTGAGCCCCCTGCCCGCATCCCAACCCCCTGCCACACCATGCACCCAACCCCCTGCCCTGAGCCCCACTGCACCCTTCCTCCACCCCAAACCCCTTCCCTGAGCCCCCTTGTACACCCCACACGCCTCCTCTGCCCCAGCCCCTTGCCCCGAGCCCCTTCCTGCACACCGCACCCTGTCACACACCCCGTACATCCCAGCATCCCAGCCCCCTGCCTCAGCCGTACATTCATGGCCTGCGTGCAATTTCCCCACCCAGATGTGGCCCGTGGGCCAGAAAGTTTGCCCATCCCGCCTTAGGTCCATGTACGAAACAGTTTCCCCCCCTCATCAATATACTGTCTCAGAGGTCCACTTTACATCATTATTTTAGAAATATGTATTTACTGGACATTTTATGAAATGGAAGTCACTGTTTTGTCCTCAGAGCAGCTGGCCTATGGGACTAACTCAGTGACCAGACTAGATTGGAAAGGTTCTCTGCTTAAGATACATGACAAATTGGGCATTTTTGTGGATATCCGATCTGCCTCTTTCATGCTCTAGGTTTACTTGATATATTATTTGTTCAATTCTAGGCTAACTGAAATGAGGATTACATTTCTCTAATATTGCCTTTCTTCTCTTCTTCTTTTTCCACATACTGCATGTGCATAGTTTCTTTTTCATTGTTCCTATGTTTCTCTTCAATCATAGATGAATTTCACTACCTACCCCTGCGGTTTTTAGGGGTAAGAATCCACCCTTAGATCATGGGCAGGATTCTACAGGCCTCTGCAGCTAGCCTTCCAACCTTTAAGTTGTCACATGGGCCCACCCAGCATGAGGCTTCATGGTAAATGCAGCTTCATGTAACCATTGACCCAGTAGCTGCAACCTGCACCCTTCCCATCCAGGAGCCTGCTTCCAAGCTCCCATGTACAAAGCTATGCAAAGCTGTCACAGAACCCCCAACTCCACCCTGCTGAAAGGGAACAGAGTTCCCCATGTGACTACTACAGCCCTCTCCCCTTCCTTCCGCCCCAGTGGAAACACAGTATATCTACATGGCAATAAAACACCTGCAACTGGCCCATGTCAGCTGACAGGGCTTGTAGGGCTAAAAAAATTGAAGTATAGCTGTCTGGCTTTGGGTTGGAGCCCGGGCTCTGGAACCTTCCCTCCTCACAGGCTGCCAGAGCCTGGGCTCCAGGCCAAGTCCCGACATATACAGTGCAACTTTATAGCCCTGCAGGCCTAACCCTGCAAACCCGACTCATCTGACATGGGCCACCTACAGGTGTTCTATCACCCTGTAGACATACCCACAGTGACTCCACTACTCTAGCACCCTGGAGACCTTCAACAGTCCTTCTGCTAATCAGTGACTTTCACTGTTTTTAAATTCCTTGGAAAAAAGGCTTTACCATAAAAGTGTTGTTGACTAGCAGCTGTGATTCTTTATCCAGAGCCATGGACATAGCATTTTAAAAACACAAATAAAAACCACAGCACTTTCCCCAAACCACTGACACCCACTGTGATGAAGACTGTGGATGAAGAGATTGCTGGTCTCTGCAGTAGCATCTTTTACCACCATGAAAAATTCATCACAGCCACAAAATGCTCAGCGTCCACCATCCTTGGTATTAGAACTCACAGTTCCTTCCTAATTCAGGGAGGCTCCTGGCCATCGGCACGGCATCTCAGGATTCTCAGGCTTTTCTCAAAGTCAAAACACTGAAGCTATTCATGTCCTGTACTAGGCATTATTACAAATAACACGTTATGCTACAACTTGTGTAATACCAAATGCTGCTCACTTAACATTAATTAGTGGTATCATGCCAATTATTCAGCAGTCATGTTATGTTCATTTACAGCTCAGCTTTTATCTTGCTGGGGCCCTTTTTTTTTCCAAGAAGCATCAGTGGAAATTTTGGCTTAGCTGGTCTGGTCAGCACTTTTGGAATCACAAGATCAAAGGTTAATCTTGTGATCAAAGGTTAATGTACCCTAGACTAAGGGTACATCTTCACTGCACTCAGACATGTGACATATAGATACACCCAAGCTAGCTTTGATGTAGCTAGCTCAAGTGACAACAGTGAAATCATGGCAGCATGGGCTAGCTGCTCAAGTTACATATCCAGGGTCCCGGATGGGCTTGTACAATCCGTGCTGCTGCAGCTTCACTGCTATTGTTATTCAAACTAGCTAGATCAGAATCAGCTCAGGCACATCTACATGTCCTGCAGTCACACTTCTGATTGCAGTGTAGACATACCCAAGTAAGCAGCCTTCTCCTCCTGCTGTAAAGTGACCCGTCCAGATTTAAATTAAGCTTCCTCCCTAATACAAGACAAGATTAAAAAGCAAAATTAAGTCTGGTGCTGCTGCAGGAGACAGAGGGAAAAAGGAAAGGAAAATAAGATTTCTCAGTATTCTTTTAGCAGAAACATCCTAATTTTAAAACTTAGTCAACTTGATCCAATTACTTGTCTCTTCCCATTTGTTGTCACTGCAGTTTCATGCTAATTACCATTGTGAAGCAATATATGCTTAGTTAGAGGAGACCGCAAAGAATGACGCCATGCAAAGGAACTCAAGAAATGTAATTCTAAACACTGTTCTCATTGTGTGACCTTGGCCAAATCACTTAACTTCTCTGTGCCTCAGTTGCCCCATCTATACAATGGGGATCATAAGGCTTAGCCACTAATTTATATAAAATGCTTTGAGATCTTTGGTGATAGACACTGTACATACACTAATATGTATCATCCTGAATTTTGCATCTATCAGTTATTCCCATCCCTCAACCTGCTCAGTATCTAACATGACAGCAGAGCAACTGCAATAATTAACTCAAGAGTCACATTAAGGCCAGTGCAGTTGCTCTAACTGTATAATAATGTGAAGCACTTCTCCTTACAGCAGTCTTAGGGATTGGCCACAAACACCATTTCATCTCTTAGAATATGCACATTATAGTGGCAGGTCACGATAGATAGCACCTGTCATGAAGCAGCAGGTTAGAGTCTATGTCCCCTCCGAGATGTAGAATCAACAATCTCATCCCCACAGGGACCTGCCGATCTACCCCACAGACCCTTCCCCTGTTCCCACTGATGTCAATGGCAAATCTACCATGGATTTCAGTGAAGCAAGAACAAAGCCATAACATGCTTTTTCGCCATCAGTTAAAGATTTCCTCAAAAGAATTCCTAGGGAATTAGACTTTCAGGGCACACTGCAGGATCTAGTTATTTCACTGGCAGTTGAGGAGATTTAAGGGAGAACAAAGAACTGTGATGGTGGTATATGTATTTAGAGCTGCTGCTTGGTAGAAGGAACAAGAAGCTGACTGAAATCTGCACTTAATTTCATAATTTTAAATAACTGTCAGGTGGGCAGTGCAGGCATATTGGCCTCTTTCAGTGTTTCAAACTGAAAGAAAACAAACCAATGATCAGCCATGCCTCTCAACACATTCAAGTTATGGCCACAAGATAACACAACTTCCTCTTGAAAACAAGATGGCAATGTACTATGAGCAGCTCCCATTACAGTGCCTCTCCAACTATTATTACAAATTACTCTTTACAGACTACAGATGAAAACCGACACCATCTTTGCCTTCAATCATGTGTTTAAACAGAACACTCTCCAACTCTGCTTCTATAATATCTACAAAACATGCCAGCCTCTTCAGGAATTTGTAATATGACGACTCCAGAAAGAGTTTGGCTGGGTGGGTACAAGAGATCAGGATTGAAATCCAAATGTCTCAATAACTGGTTAAATGGAACAAAACTGCATCCTCCATTCCAAAGCTCTGGACTATGATCCAAATAAGCAAACTTCACAACCATTTGACGTTCAAGTTCCTTTTGGAGGAGCATTCAAAATCTAGGATGGAAATCTCACAAGGACAAGTTCTGTCAAGAGACATCCAATACTTTTGCGAGAGGAACATTTCCCACTGTATTTTGGCCCATTCCAGTCATGGAAACCGAAAGTAAAGAAACAACTAAACAAGTAATATAGAATCTCAAAAAAAAAAAAGTTTGATTTCTAATTCAGTTCTAAATTCAAGGGCAGATAGGATCCTATTTCATCTGATGTGCTTAGTTCATCTTCAGCATTGTTCCTAATACCAGCAAGTGCCATCTCAGCTTTAAGATGTTCTGCTACTCTCTCCCTTTGAACACATTTTCTAACAAGCAGTCTGCTGACTATTATACTGAAAAACAATGCAAGGCCTAGGAAGTCTGCCAACCATAGAACAAATGTCTGCAGATAAAAGTGCTTGCTCTGGACCACCCACATTTCTTAAATGTTGATTCTGGATTTGTTTTCTAGAAGAACTTTTCCCACTTTTCATTACTCCTGGGAGACAGGAGGCCAGGATTAGTGTAGGAAGCTCAAAGACAAGCGAAGGCTTTGGGAGCTGGAGAGGGGCAGAAGGTGGAAACACTATCAACAGACAAAATGTAAGAACCAGAATCTAAAAGAGTTTTTGGAAAACACAAATCAAAAAAGTCTTCCAATGCATCTTGGACATTCAGAGGAGTGAGAGTGCAGAAGTGCTTTTCATTCAAAACTCTAATTGGTCGCACACACACTAGAAGAGAGTGAATAACTGACAACACATTTGCTTTAGGTGCTTTTGAAAGTCCCATCCTGCATGACACAGGAGCACAAGCCCTTTCGACTTTCAGTGTAACTTGTGCTCCTAGGTCACTGAAATGCCTTTGAAAACACCACCGCTAGAGATCACTGGCATATTAATTCTAAGCACCAGATCTGAACCACAAACAGAAATTAACAAGTTAAAAAAATTCTGAAACATTAACTTATAATGTTGGCATAAAACACAGGGCAGTTTTTAAAAGGAATGAAAGCAAGCACATTTACTAAGCACCTCCTACAGGGACATCCCTGACAAACTGCCAAGCCATCTACCAGTAGCACTGACTGTCCAGGGAACACTTAAAAATAAATTAGCAAAGAAAGTCATTAGAAGGGTAATAATTCCAACAAACTGGAGTCTCAATCGCAAAAAATGAATAAAGCAATCAATCACAGGCAGCAGGGCAAGATGACAGTGGATCAGACAAGCCATTTTCTCAATAAAGGAAACATGAATTGTGAAGAAGTCAAGTAATCAGCATGCAGTAAAGTTGGCCTGAAAAGACTATTTCCCCTGTAGGCTACAGATGACTTCACGTGTTCAATTTAAACTCAAACATGATCTGGTCCCCTGAAATCCATACTCATTGATTCTCTACAACCCAGAATAAGGTTTTTGTGATGTTTAACTGTATTGCTTTTGCACAATTAAGAAGGGGACAGAGACCCACTTCCCAGGATCTGCTGCTCAGAAAGTTACACTGTGCTTTTCAGTGACTGATGTATCTTCTAGCCAGGAGGAAATTCAAGGACACTGTAAATTGAAGTGAAATGCACAAACTACGTTGCTACTTGCTGGCCCCAATTCCACATAGTGAACACTGATATTTTAGAGTTATCAGTTGCCATTGTCATTTTGAGGGGAAAAGGAACGCGCTGTTGGAGATGGAAAGTTATATACACACACACAGCAAAAACCTACTGACCCAATGACATTGCAAACTCCAACTTGATTAGGGAAATTTCTCACATTTCACTCTAGCCTTCTTTTCCAGTAACAATGTCCATCGTTGGCCCTGTATGAGCACTTCCCAGATTGTACAGCATCCCATAGTTTCTATAACACTTTCCTAGTTACAGCTAGTGCTTACAGAGTTGAACTGAACTGCGCAGCTCAGCATAACAAGGAAATACCTGGTGCTGAATCCAGCAGTGCTCGCTAAATTCTCCAGAGCATGAATAACTCAAGGAAACTGCCTGAGTAATTTCTATGAGAGAAACAGCCATGCCATTGCCAAGAGCTGCAGACCACATAAGCCTTGTCAAATGAAGGGCCTTAACGGTGGAGATGTGTACTTTTTGTTCTGTCACTGATTAACGAGATGGAGGAAATGTGTTCAGGATGCACAGATGTACACAAACCACAGAGAGTACATTTGTGGAACAGTTCATTCCTAACAACAATTAGCCATTCTATTCCTGGAAGCATCCAGAGGACTTCTCAATCCTGTTCCTTTAACATACCCCCGCCCCGATACATAAAGCATCTTTCTACTGACTCCACGTGCATTCATCACAGGGCTGGCTTGTAAGCAGATAATTACAAACAAACAAACGGAACACAAACAGCTGACTGGCTTTCCTTGCTGATGGCGCCTTGATGACACAGAGAACCAGAACCAAGGCTCATGCAATCAGCATTGTTTGAAAAACAGCTATTCTTCATTCCAAGGCATTATACCTCAATCCTACGAAGTATAAAAGCCAATCTTCGCCTGCTGTAAAATTCAAGGTAAGCTGCCATGGTTCGGTTTATTCTGTTGTAACATGATGCTGAATGGTGACATCCCAGTAAAACAATAAGCTCTTTGGTTTCAATTCTTATTGTTGAATACCACATGGATCCACATTTAATACAATGCTGTCCAAACTGGTAAAACTTGGATTTCAAATTAGACTGACAGCTACTACCAACTCCACTTTCCCTGTGTCCCAAGGAGAAGGATTATCAGCAGGGCTGTGGAGAGACAGAAGGGGAGCGTTCCTACAGGACACCAGGGTTCCATAGGCAGGGGCTGTGTGGTCTCTGGGTGAGAGTATCATTTTGTTAGGATTCTTTTGCTCCTACAGACTAACAATTTGCTCCTGCTGAAGAATCCTGACAACTCCCGGTGAGACTCCTCATTAGCCTCAGACATACAAGATTTGCTTTGGTTTACAGGCACAAGTGCCCATTGTGCCCTTGCCCCATACTGACACCCTGCACACACTGGAGACTCTGGAGAAGCCCAACTGTCTGGATTTGCTATATATACAGGTTGCACAACGGACTGATTTCCATTTTACTGGCTGTATGTCGTGGAGTTTATTTTCAGGGACAGAGGTTTTCAAGGAACAAAAGAATGGTGGAAATAAGAGACAACCATTTGGGAGGCTGGATGACTCAAGTAATTGGAACCAGACAGGAGGCCTTCACTTCTAGGTCACCTGTTGGACTTGCATTTTCAAAAGCACTCAGCATTGGCCTAACTGCTCCCACTGAGGTCAATAAGAGTTTACTATTAATGTCAACGGAAGCAGAATTAGGTCAACACTGTGCTTTCGAGAATCTCCACATGAAGTCTTTTATCTTCGGAAAGCTGCTAGGCTGGCAGTCTGAAGAGAGTTGATCGCTTCAACCCATTTGCTATGATACACATGTTCGCATCACTGAAACACTCACCTCAGTACATACCTTTGGTTGTTGGCAGCTTCTGCTGTGGTCAAAGATATAAGAAAGAGACGGAGGAAGAATCACCTTCTTATGCCTGAAGATGGCACTCCAAGGACAGTGTTAGTGGGGACGCTGGTATTGCTGCCACCTAGGCCATGTTGTGCCTTTTCTTTGAATAAATAGAAGGACTTCAGGCTCCAAGACTGTCAGTCCAACACCTTTCATCATCACTAAATTCACTTCAAAAAAAAGAAGCACAACCCCCCAAACCATGTGTGGCAAGTTCCATTTTGGTCCAGTCAACTGGACTGCATGCCATTAAAGATTGCTCCAGCACATCTCAGGCACTAACACTTGCTTAGAACATGTTGCAAGACCACAGCAAGCCACTAAAAGTGAAACTGCAATGGAGAGGGTAAAAGGCTCAATTCACATAAAATAAACTCTGGATGTGCAGGAGGTGGCTAATCTGTCTAGACTTCTATTTTCCTTGCTAATGTTTATGTAAACAAAGCTATTACAGAGTTCACAGTGGTGACAGCCTAGAAAGATCAAACAGATGCTAAGACCTATGATCAGGTTGCATCTTTGAAGCACCCTTTAAAATGTACTGTTAACTAATACATTCATTCATGCATTACTGATGAGCTTTCCGCTGTAGCAAATGCCAAATATCCGAATACTCAGCAAAACATATAGGGATGTTTCACCCGCCAATCTGGCGTGATTTGATAATTAAAGAGATTTTAGAGGCTAAGGGCCAGACACATTCAAAAGAGGCTCAGTACCCAACAGTTCTCACTTAGATACCTAAATACATGGCTGGATCTTCAAAAAGTTCTGCTCCTATTTAGCCACCTAACTGAAGTGTCCAGATTTGGAAGAGTGCTCAGAGCACAGCAAGCTCCTATTGTTCACAAACAGCTGACAATGACAGATGAGAGGGAAACGTGTTCCATCATCCAAATCTTCAGTAAGTGGGAGCTTTTATTTTCCGACCTGCCAAGCTCTGTTGCTCCTGATTCTTCAATTTGATTCAACCACTGTATTGTGGGCGCTACCCTGCTCCCAATGTGAGCTGCTCAGGACTGAGCACTTTTGAAAATCTGGGCATAAGATTTTAAAAAGAAGTGAGCTGAAAGGAGAGACTAGGGGGAAATCTTCACAAAATACCAGGTCAAAAGTGGAAGATGTGGAGTCGCAGGTGATGTGGATGTTGTTAAAAAGCATGCCCTTTCTTCCAGGCAGGAAAAAGGCTCTAATAGGATTTGATGATAACTCAAAGATTTACATCACAGCATACAAACACTCTGGCTCTGTAGATGTCCATGCAGACCTGTCAAACAGCTGCGGAGAGTGAATAGGAGACCTCCCACAAGAAAGTGGTTAAATAGGACCAAAGAAGCAGGAGTGAAATAGCTTGGCAGATCTTCTGAGGATAAAGCTACAAACCCCATTTATTGAAGGTCTGGATTCTTGGACACTTTGAGATTTAAAAGACGCTCAGCTACCTTGTCAAAATCTGCAGACTCGCCATGCTGGGCCCAGCTGCTGCTGTTCACAGCTCTGTTAGTGCCTCCAATAGTGACACGTTCCTGGAGAAACTAAGCTTTAACAGCACATCAACTACATCTGATGAATAAAGGGTAACTTATCTGTTATCCGCACAACATAGGTTCAAAAATTACACTATATTCTGTATGATCAATTTAAAAAATATATATTTCTGGTTCTAGGTCAGTTGCAACTGTTACAACCCTGTAATCGCTTAAGACATATTTTATTATTTTTCCTAATTATAAAACCGTTTCCTTTTTGTTTCTTGTCAGTCACTTGCACTGCTGCGTAACAGCTGACCAGAGACAAGACAAGGAAGGGATTTATTAACCTTCCATCCCCCTCCCCCCCCCACAAAATTGACTAGCAATTTATTTTTTTTTATAGCTGAATTCCTTTCATTGGCACTAGTTGTATTTTGTCACTCAGGTCCTGAACTAAGAGGTTTTTCTACAGGAATTAAAAGATATGGTTACTACTCTCAGTACCAAAGAGACTGGTATCAGTGGTACCACTTAGGTAACTGATTCTTCATTGAGGCTTGGGGACTCAGGGAGACCCTAATTTCTCCTTAACTTCCAGTTTGACTACCATAGCCAAAGCTGCCTATTGCCTCCACACTGGATCCTTTCACGTCGGGCTTGGGCTAAAACACAGAATAGACAACTGAATAGAATTTGTCCTTGTGAGTTTCCCTAGATAATTTTTATCCTTATAATACAGGATTCATCTTTCTTGAAGGAATGTTTGTCTCTCTTTGGTACTTCTGTAGCCCTCATCACTGTACCATGTGAGCTTCCCACCGTTACGAGTAGATTTTATCCTCACACCTCTCTGAGGTAGGGAAGTACTATCCTCCTCACAGATTTTTTTTTTTTTAAACCAACAGGCACATGGTAAATTAAGCTACTTGCTCCAGGTCACACTGGGAGTCTAAGCCTGAACCAGAAATTGAATACAGGTGTTTTAAGTCCCAGTTCAATGCCCCATCCACTGGGCCAGCGGTTCTCAAATGTATTCAATCAGGCACCCTTTCTTTGTGATTGTAGTTGTTTATGCACCCCCCGCCCCAAGAAGATATACCACCACCCAACTCTGAAAGTAGAGCAGAGACCAGCGGCTGTTGGCCTGGTGCAATGTGAAAAATGATATTGACAAATACCACTTTTCAGAGCGGACTTAGTGCCCCATTGCAACCCTTACTTCTGCACTGCTGCTGCCACCTCAGGGCTGACAGCCGGAGCCCCATTCAGATGAGAAACGGTGGGTGGGGTGGGGAGGGGAGTGGGAAGAGGGCCTGAGCTCGGATGACAGGGCTCCAGCTGTTCCCTTTATCCCCGCCCCCTGAGTGCACACAGCCCTTCTGCATGAGCCCCAACCACCCCAGGCTGACAGCCAGAGCTTTTATTTATTTATTTATTTAAAAGAATGAAAAAAAAGAGCACACAGCTCCTGCCTCCCTTGACACATTCCCATGCCTCCCTTGGGAGGCCCACTCCATAGTCCAAGAACTGCTGCACTAGACCATCCTTCCCACCTGGACCTAAGAAAGGAATTCAACTAGCACATTAATTTACTACTAGTAAGTGATCTACTTCATTAGCACATGTTAACACTATTGTAAAAGAGAGACTAGGAATCCAGGAAGGAGGGGGGACCTCATGATAGTTTCTACCTATATTAAGCTCTCCAGTGCCTCTCACTATTTTGCCATTTTCCCCTGAGGATTTTTATGAGCCAACTTTCTGACCAGTTCCAATCATATTTCCTTCTCAATTAGCTTCCTTTAATTTAAAACCCTGTCTCATTTAGATACATATATATAAAATCCTAAATATAAGGAAGAGATCTGTCAAACCGATGGTTTGCCTGCATGGGTATTTAACGGTCCGTGCTATTGTTAACTGATTTTAAACAGAAGGGGATAAACTATAAAAATCAAATCCACATTTCTGAGCAAACCTCAAAACAAAGCCTTTAAGAATCAATGACTGTCAAAAGAGTAGGGCTTTCCACAGCAGCCAAACAAATTGTTTTCAAACAAACAAAAATAAACAATGTCTTAAAGCAAATTAATTAGTCAGGACAAATGTTAGTTGAAGAGCAAATATTTAAACAGAGCCAACATCTGCTAAGAAGTAGACAAAGAACAACCACCAAAGAGACTTATTTTCTTTAGCAAGAAAGGACAATTATAGGGTTTGTTAGTACTTATTGCTCACTTTCTGCACAATTGTGTATACTCAAGTCATCAACCTCAGGTTGGCTCATCAATTCAACTGCATTGAATCTTCATAGCCTATTCATATTCTGAGCTGAAGTGGATTTCTTTCATGCAGCTCCTACTTTAAATGTACCTCCTTACCCCCATCCAACTGCCATCACAGCTCTCCAAGTTTTTACCCTAAGAGACAGATAAGCCATTTACTAACACCAAGATTAATGCATCTCCATAGAGCAGTGGTTTTCAAACTGGGGCACGCGAGCTCTCGTCGGGGAGCATGCGAGAAAAATCCTGTAATGGCGGACAATGCACTTTATTTAGTGAGATTTGGCAATCTAATCCTAGGTATATGACGACCCGATCTCAGGTGGCAGTACGCAGCCTAGAAAGTTTGAAAACCACTGCCATAGAGGAACCAGTGAGAAGTGCAGAGGCATGAATAGTCCAGGTACTAGGGACAATCTTCTGTTCCACAAAGTACCCAGTTTGCTCCTCTTTGGAACCTGAGATACTCAGAGCACTAGGCATTTCTAGGTCTTATCCTGTGAAGTGCCAAGGACCTCAGGAGCTGATGATGTTCAGTGCTTAGTACCTCACAGTACTGGACCCAGGCTTTACAACCCAACAAAAAACACACAAAGCACTGGGGAGGGGGAGGGGGGAGGGAAAGAAATTTCCTAACTGATCATTTCCTTTCTTTGCAGTTTTCTAGACCAATGCAGACATTTGCACTATAGTTTTCCCCAATCCACTAGGTGGAGACAGAACACTAAGAGGCAGGTCATTCAGTTCAGCCAAGCTGTGCTCAGAGGTGGTCTGGCAGCACCTGGGTGGCTGCACAACCCTGAGGCTACCCAGGGGGCATCCAAATTCCATGTGTAACTTGAAGAAATTGTTGTGAAGCTGCTCTTCACGGAATTGCACCAGGCTGTTGGGAGCTCATTCTGGCAGCCCACGATTGCCTTTTTTCCCTTGGGAATGCCCCCTTACCCTGCATCCTGGGAAGAGTGTGAGTGAGTGAGAGTGTGAGTGTGTGATAGAGCCAGTTTTACACTGACTTCACATCACCTGGAGATTCCCCCACACCTACAGTCATTCTTTGCTAGCTTCTGCCAGGGGGATTGATTTAAACGGAAGTGATTTAAATCACCAAGCACGAAACCTTGATTTAAATCACTGATTTAAATCATTTGTACTTCAGTTATATTCTTGAACAATGGTTGCCAACCAATGAGAATCAACCTTTAAAACATGCTGATTTGCAACTAAATGTTTTCTTTAGACTAAATTTAGTGCTTCTTTTTGTTAACAAGGAAGATAACACTAAATCTAAACACACTTACTTAAGTAATTATAAAGCTTAGCTTACATTTATTCAATCTTAATTTTTACAGTTTTTTATGTAAGGAAATGGTGAAGGATGCATTTTTTATTTACTAGATGATTAACTCGCGAGTTGAGTGAAGCTCTATTCGGATGGAAATTCAAATTCAATTAAAAATAAAACCAACATTTTCATATTTATATTAAATAAAGCTCTCTTAAGTGTGCTGGATACACAAGAACAAAGTTTATCAAAACTGATTCATTAAACAATTTATATATCCAAACTATTTATCTTAATTAGTGAATTGAACTGAACTGATTTTTTCTGGTCACCGTGTCCTTCAAGATTTTAGAACCAGTAGATCTCATCCTCTCATACTTAGATTTTATTCACAGACAGGAAAAGGAAAACAAGGTTTTCTGCTTTTTCAACTCACAATCGGTTTCAGAACTTAAAATTAACAAGTCATTGAACTAAACTAATAGAATGCATTGAAATGAAGAAAATACTCTCTCTGCACATACAGAAGAGGTGACTGCTGTCAACAGCTGGTTTAGCATGACAGCAAACTCTGGGTCCTGGTACTAAGCCAGAGACTTCCACAAGTTCAGTGGTTTATTTCTTTAAAATTTCAGCAAATTTATTCTGCTTAACAGTACGTTTTATTTAATTTAAATGATTTTAATAGATTAAAATAAATTTAGGACTTAACGTAAATTGTCAAATTTAATTTTAAATAAAATCAAATTTAAATAAAAAACATTGTTTTAATTGCATATTTTTATCCACCCTGGCCTCTTCTTTGAAGTCTGAAGCATTCACAAAGCTTGGGTCTAGTAATAAAAGCCCCTCCTTAAAGTGGGGCAGGGCCTGGATTCCAGCCATGTTAAAGGGGTAGAATGGGGAGACAGACAGCTGGGGTATGTGGGTATGATGGCTCAGAGCATCAGCACCTTATGAAGGATGCAACAGTAGCCACATCCACCGGGCTCCTATGCCTCTGTGGCCTATTTCACCCACTGGACTGGCTGCGGGATATGGGTCCTCCACTTGCTGGAAAGAGAAATAACTGATCTTATCTGAGTTGGCTAGACTCTTATATAACGGATATATGAAATCATCAGAAGTGCTAGTGGTCTGCTTCCACCTGCTGGTTGGGAGGAACAGTAACCCAATCTGACTGGCATAGAATATGGCAAAGAGAATTCCAATGTTATTTCTGTTCATCTTGTTTGAATTCTTTGTACACACTTTAAAATCTAAAGTACTGTCAGACTGGGTAAAGCATGTTCCTTGTAATTCTAGGAAACCTGGGTTTAAAGAGGTTGGTGGTCTGAACACAGCGAATGGGAAAAAGAGTGAAATATATCATACATAATTTAGCACCAATGACTTAAAAAACACTAATGAGGGCACATTTGCACACTTAACTTGTGTGTGCAATTACTGCAAAAAGCAGTGTGGATAATTATGGCCATTTGTATGCATTATTACCCGTTTGCACAGGTATTTGTGGTAACCGCACATTCTATGTAGGCATGCAAATAATGAGCATTTTATGTGCCCAACTAATTAAAAAAAAAAAATCAAAAAAAAAATCAGGCCCTTTCTATTTAGGAGAATCCCAGAACGGACTAGCTAGAAGAACAAATTTTAGAGTATTATTAAGCAGTATCTGTATCTCCTAAAGATTGCCAGGGTAGATGCAAGTGGCAATTCAGAATGGGAAAGTTCACGCTGCCACGGCTCTGCTGTATTTAAAGACAGTCAACAATATACTGCAGCAATGGTTCAAAACTCAGCTGTTTACGAAGACTGTTACTATAGTGTTGTGAGCTACTCCATAGTACGATGCTTTTACAAAATGTTAGATTACCCTGTGGGTTAAAAAACAACTTCCCTTTCCACCTTAACTAGTGCCTTAACTTCTCAAAACACAAACAATGCTAATAAATCCTGTGTTAGGACAACATACAGGTAATAGGGCTGTGCAGCATATTGAATACATAATGCTCTAGATGCCCCTAGTTATTGTGTAAATTTATATGCGACAGCAGATTATAAATACACTTAGAAAGCAACCGCCACGTCTCAGACATTTAGTCAGACACTGAATTTAAAAATAGGGATGACTCAGCAGGTTAGGCTTCAAAATTCCAAGACAGTCTAATAGGGACAGGAAGCAATGAGACCAGAATCTCCTTCCCCCAGTACACCATTTTCCCAAACTGGTGTGCACGTGTGTGGTATGGGAGCAGTATCCCTCTGTGCGGCTCTTGGAACACTGGAGCTGCCGCTGTTTTTTCAGCTATTTTATAATTGCCATTCTCAGGACCTCACATCACAGCTACTATTACACTGATTGAGGAGGACTGGACAGGACTCCCTCCAGAGTCCCTTTAAGTCTGTAGAAGACCGATCAAAAGTTGGCCCAAAATTATTCCTACAAGCCACTTATATTGTAGCCAAGCCCAGGCACCACTGCTGTAGTTCCGGAGAGTCAGCATTTTCATTAGATCCACATCCCCTGTAAAACAGGGCTTAGAGTTCAGCCTTCAAAATTTGCTCCAGGCATGGAAAATCTCCACCTGGGAGTGGATTAAAAATTGTAAAGGGGTAAAACTGAACCTATACAACAAGAGTACAGTAATAGTTTCCATAAGGATGTTTTACTTTGCTACAAAAACAGATAAATTTTTAAATTACAAAACCTTCTTAAAACCAAAGCAAACTTTCCTCCCTTCCCACACATTCAAAAACACTCAGAAGAAACCACTACAATCTAATAAGGTAAAATATACTTTTATCATCTCTTTGAAAGATTTCAGATTCCACACTACAAAGTGAACATATTACTCATTAGCTCATAACTGATCTAAAGATCTTATGTCACTTCTCCAGGCCACTATGAAGGAGATGTTCCCTCTTTTTTTATTAAATGAAGTGGTGCTGATACAAACTTAGGTATCGGTTAAATAGGATGCTGTCTAGGATGTCTGATCTAATAGGGTATTGCTGGAATATAGCACTGGCATCACAGCAGTCACTCAACACCAAGCCAAACTACGGCCACTCTACTTTGGCTGTTGAATTCCTCGGCCTTTCTGGTTTCTACATCCAAAATGGTATCCTGGTTTCTGGTCATCTGAATACACATCGATGCCTCTGGATCTTAGAGGTTCTCCAGAAAGCTGGGCATCATCTAACACCACACTTCCTTTACAGATAGTGCAAAAGATTCTGGGATGAATTTAGGAACTAAAGCATGCAACTTCAAACTGGCCCTGAAAGATTATGTAACTCTGCCTTCCCCCATTCCTCCATCCGTTTGCCTCACTCTGGGAGACAGAGGCCTAGCGCACAATCCTTCCTGGGAAAGGCTGCAGTCTCCGACTCCTGGTTTTGGCTGCAGAAAAGGCAGAGGTCTCCACCAAGGAGGAGTGAAATTTTTCACCATAGCCCCTTGCTTGTGAGGGTTTGATTTCACTGCAGCATCAGTTTGAGGTGTAACACGAGTGTTGCCCCTAACCCAAATCCCACCCACACAGAGCAATCTCTAGCTCGTGTTAAATGGTGCTTTAAACTCGAGCTAGCTGGCCTGTCAAGAAGTATGGTTGAAGCTTACACGCGGCTGACAGGCAAGCTAGTGATGCAGTGCAAATACAGCTACAACTCCCGTTAGCACAACTCATGAGCAGCTAATCCAATCACTCTGCTGATTCAATCACTCTATGAAGCTTGAATGTTGTTTCATAGTGTGGCTACCATCACTTGAGCAAAGCTAGGCCAAGGGTACTAACTCGAGCTAACTCCTGCAATGAAGAGAAGCCCTAAGATTGTGAGGGGAGACTTAACTGCGGAGTTACTTTAGGGGAAAGTTTTGTTCCAGTCCAAAGGGAGAATAGTTTGCCAAATTGCAGGGCTACCAGCCCTGAAGAGCCAACGAACGGCCCAATATATTCATTTTAGGCAGGTCAAGTTGAACAACATCTAAGACAAAAGGGAAACCTAAGCTCTACAGCGTGAAGCCTGTTTCCCACCTTACTACTGCTGTGCAGGCAGAGAGAATGAGACAGGCTCTCCAGGTGGAGTGACACAGGCTGCGGTCAGTGACTGACAGGCTGAGCTCTGCCCCCAATGTTGCAAGCAAGCTGAAGGCCCAACCTCAGACTCACAGCACCTTGCCTTGCTGAATAAATAAACTTATCAGAGTATGACCCTGTGTCCTCTGCTTGTCTCAATCAGATGAAAAGCAGCAGAGAGACTGTGTTAAGCACAAGATAAGCAGTCTTTATTTGCTTAATTAGAACTGCTCAAATGAGAAATCCTGATTTACTGCAGAACTGATACAGGTGGTAATTGCAGAAGTATGGCCCTGCATACTTGGCCAATTTAGGGGTATTTTTTGAAAAGAATCATTTTTCCTGCTTCTAACACAAATCATAGAAAATAAGGAAAAAGACAGAAGCTTCACATAAGGATCCTCTGCCGAATCTCTCAGCTGCCAGCTTTTCGTTTCTTCAGGGAGGGTTTTAAATTAAACCCAGATTGTCTCCATGAGAGTTACCAGAAACTCTGTAATTGCCAAAGCTGACAGAAATGCAAATGTGATTTGCAAATTTGAAAGTGTTATATTCTCCTCTCTTCTTTATACAAATGCAGGCTGGTGTCATTAAGACGAGCTGTGCGGGCAACAAGGGGCAAATAAACCCCCCTCCCTGGAACTAAAAGAAAGAATGTCTAGAGTATAAACTTTAGGGCAGATTAACATTCTAGTGCTGGCATTGCTGTTCCTAGGATAACATAATGTGAACTTGATGCTGAGAGTGGGTCAGACATTGGAGTGCCTTCAGCTGTCTTCCTTTGATGACTGGGCAGGATACAGTAGCAAGGCAATAATAAACTTTTCATGCAAGTCTCCAACAAATGCACACGTCCCAACCTTTTTGTTAAATGCTGCCAGTTCAGAAACAGTGCGGTATGTTAGTCCATTGAAATGTCTCCATTCTCTTTGCTTTAGTCTAGCTGAAAAAGCTGATCAATACACTGATGGGAAAATTATATTTCTGCCAACAGCAAATGTATTTTGCAAGCCCTCAATGTCTGCTTTCAGTGTCTTAACCCTGGCAAAGATTGGTAATAAAGAGAAGTCAAGGAATCGTTCTCATTCTCCTTTGTGTGTGTGAGAGAGAGAATAGCTTCAGAATGTAGACAGTCATTCACCTATGAATCAGCATGTATAAACACAATAGCAGATAGCAAAGGGTGAATATGGCGATATTAATTTTAGAATAATCATTTCTGACCCACATTTATTGCTCTGTCTCCGTTTGTTTTAGAGCCCCTCTAATTTTCTGTGTTGTAGTCAAAGGAAGATGGCTGTATTATGTTAATTAGTAAGTAGAGCGTTTAAAAATATTACTGTATTTTAATTTTTGTTACACAGCACCCCCAAGTACCTTGGCCTGGAGGGTTGAGTGGAATTAATGCTTTGAAAACAAAAATTACTACTGCTACCAGGCATCTATATATATTCTATTCTGTTCAGATTCTGATAACATGTACATCAAAACAATATCTGAGCACCTTCCGGTAATGCTTTAAGAAACAAGACTAACATCTGTCACATGTGGCTGACTGGACTTTTCATGATGAAAGTAAAATAAAAATTAAAGGAAACAATTTAAAAAAAAAAGCAATGGCAAACACATAGCATGTATTGCTACTAGAATGTGGCATATATTTTTACCAGCATGGAGTCAGAGACCATAGTGCCACTACCACTGAATGAATTATTTATCCTTTTGGCTCTGCTTAACATGGGAAGAATAAACTGTTTAACTTCATTGTGAGAAGTAGTTTGTCACATTAAATGTTACCATAGTTTCATACTGAAAAGCTGTCTGTAATAATTAAGATTCAATTACATGAAACTCTATTAGACAGTGTTATACATCAATATAAAAACAGACTATATACTACTCAGTGGCTTCAAAACTCACTAAAAATAACACAACAAATGTAATGCAACTCCAAGCATGCAGCCAACTAAAATAATTATTAACCTATATTCAAATCTGCAAAGGTGACATCTGCACTCCTCATGGCTAAACTTAACTCTCCATTCCATGGTTAAGTATTCAAGGATTCTAGAATTTTGGCTGCTGACTATGACCAGAGTCTCTGGGGATACATGGAGTCCAGTTTTATTTTCCCCTCAATGTATGATTTCTGCTCTCTGTAACACAGTTCCTTCCCACCTCACAATGAGCCAGAGTTCACCCATTGAATTAAACGTAGAGTAATGAACTGGAGATAATTAGAAGACAGAAACAAATACACATTAGAAGAATTTATTCTTCTCTCACTTACTAAGTAAGTTGTTTGGATACCTGAAACCAATGAGTAATGATAAAACAAAAAAATATATACCCCAACAACATGCCCATAAAATCTGTTCAACAAATGTCAGAGAGCTTACTCAGGTTGAGTGGTATGGAATTCTATTCTACAAGTAAGTAGCCCCATTGACTCTATTCATAATACGTAAGGCTGGGAGATTCTGGCTCTAAGCAATGTTGTTATTTTTACTATGGTATGACCTAGAAGCCCCAAAGGAGATTACAGTCACTCACACAGTGGAACCATGTATTCACCCAGCAAGAGACAGATCCTGCCCCAAAGAGCTTTATAATGTACATAGACAACACAAAGGAAGTTTTATTACCCCCCACTGACAGATGGGGAACTGAGGCACAGCGAAATTAAGCAATTTGCATCTGAAATCTGTGCAAGAGTAGAAAATTGAACTCCGATCTTGAGTCCCAGCCAGTCTGTGCTTTAACCGCAAGACCATTTTGTTGTCCTCATGATGAGTCATATTTCAGAAAAAAGAAACTAAGAAAAGGATTTTATTTTAAATTTTGCTAACTAAAAATGCTGTATACTAATGACAGAATGGACTTTCTTCCAACTCTCAAAAGACCTTCATTAGGGATGTGGTTTTATCTATCAATGTCCCAGATTTTGCCAGTCTCTCTCTTAATCTGAACTTAATCTAACATATTACGTGGGGTTTTTTGAAGGGTTTCTGCATTTCATTTATGAAATTTTACCAGTCACCATCATCTGCAAATTAACAAAGCGATATGCTCTTTGGTTTTGTTTCTGGCACTTTATTGTCTCTCATTTGTTTTTGTTTTTTTAAAATAGCGTTGTACATACAAACTACATGAGCAAGGTAATTTCACAAGTCTATTCCCCTCGTTGGCAAAAGGACAGTGAATGCTCAGTAACGTAACATGATGAAAATCTACTAGTGATGGCATAATACGGGGTGTCACTTATACTGGATATACATACACCAGTCAAATTGCAGATATATTTAGGGATTTCAGTCCTAAGTGCTGCCATTTAATGTATCACTAACAGACAAAAATATTTAATTTATGACTGGCAGGAGATTGCTTCACTGCAATATAAAGTGCAATGTTACTTATAAGGACAACTCAAACCCCCAGACAGCTGACCCAGAATACTGCAGCAAACAATATTGCACATTAAATACAGTGGCTCTCTCTCTTTTTCTTGGTTTAATGCTAAAATGTGCCCTGAGTCTGAAAGTATTCACTCTATTTAATAAGAGCAAAGTCTCACTGTAGTCTTTGCTCATTTATATTTGCTAGCACCTATGCAGATTTAAATTAAATAAAGTACATTTTTAACCCTGAAAAAAGTACTACATTGGTTTGTAAGTTTTTGTTTTCCAGGAAAACCCAAGAGCAGCAAAAACCAGCAGAGTCAGAAATGGGCAGTGATCTCCATAGCAAAATTATTTTTGCATCGTGGAAACATCTGAGGCTTTAAATGGTTCTGTGGCTGAAAAGGGCAGTAAGTACAGACAGAGGAAAAACAAGATGTCCTCTAAACTATTGCCCAGACTGTGATATCTGGTTACACAGCAGGCTGAACATGGTTCTGGTTTGTATGTAATTGCTCACCTTCATCTTGAAGCAGAGCTAATTACTACAAAACTCTTTTCTTGAAGAGACAATAGGTACCAAATTCAAGCTTTGAATACTTTTCACACAGACAGGCGAACAATAGAACTGCAATGTTAACAGCCAGCTCAGGAGTGGGCGATCACCCCCGGTACAGCTGTCATGAGTGTGATTAATCCCAGCAACAGAAGGTGTATATAGGGAAGAAGGCAAATGCTAAAACGTGTGGGCCAAATCCCTCTCCCTCATTCTGGAACTTCTCTGGGATTATGAGCTCTGCAGAGTCTAGGGTACAAAAACTGGCCCTCATAATTCCACTCCCAGCCATGGCTCAAAAGTCATGTGCCATGTACCACCCAGGGGTTGCATCTGGCCCATAGTCAAAGACTTTACCTACTATTTTAGGATTATTTTATACAAGAGAAACATGAAGCCCCAAGCAGCCATATTCACCATCCATTTTGGGAGCAAAACTACTATTGCTACCAATGGGACTTTAAAACCAAACCAAAGAGTATGGGCTTCATTAGCGACACTCATGTAGTATAATAATCTTTAAAAATAAATAAAAACCCTCTATAACCAGCTCTCTTAGAAAAGTCCATGCCTGTATGTGCACAGGAGAGTACAAGTCACTGTTCAGCATAAATTGGGCTATCGAAAAGCTATTTTGGGAAGTCCACTCCTATTATAATCCATAACAGATCACATATTTTTCAGGGAAATCAAGTTAAATAAGTAATTTACAGTACCATATTACCACCTCCAACTTGATAAATCCGGAATCATTTAGGCCACCTACTAAAATTCTGCAGCTTAATATCAGTATGACCTGCACTACCAATTTGTTCAGCCTGGATTTGTATATTTAACAAGCAACAATCATGCATCATCATGTAATACAAATTAACAGTACCCAAATTAATTAATTTAGTTAGCATTTCCAGCATCCAAACTCCTTCTGTGCTTAATTGCTGCCAGCATGTAGCAGAGATTTACAAACAGATCTGCCTTTACTCATCATCTGGTCACTGATTATTAATATTATTAGAATAATTAAAGCACACTGAAACTGTTTGTTACATGATCAAATAAACTTGCATGCCATAGCCTGGATCTAAGTGCAACTGCGGTAAAAATCTTAATGTAAAGTACAAAGAGAGAGAACAAGAGAACCCAGGAAGATGTTTTGCATGACAGAGCAGATATGCACCTGTACAGATCAGCTGCAAAGATGGACAGGATGAGGATGCAAGGAGCCTTCCCCACTCCCTGCACTCTCTGCATGAGCTCCACCATCATGCCCATACTCTATAGCAGTGGTACCTAAACTTTTCCTGTCACGCCCCCCACCCCCTCCACACACACACCTTTACCAGTAATGGAATCTGTCCACTCTCCCCCTCCATTATTGCACAGTTGGCTCAGCAGTGGTGCTTGGGCTGAAGGCAGAACTGGGGATGGGGGAGGAGCTGGAGATAGAGGCAGAGCTGGCCTGTGGCTGGAGCACAGCTGTGGCTAGGACTGGAGTGGGGCTGGGTGGTGTTCCCTCCCTGCCCCCCATGGGGGCTGGCCCAGGCCCCATCGTACAACGCCCTGAATTTTCCTCCATGCCCTGCCAGTGGGGCATGCCGCACAGTTTGGGGACCATAGCTTTATAGGCGCCCATCCTGCAAAGACTTAAGCACGTGCTTAACACTAATATTAAGTTCAGTGAGACTTAAAGTCAAGCATTTAGGACTTCACCAGGCCTCTGTTGCTGGTTGCAGCTCTAGCCAAAGGCAAACGGAAGAACATATGCCAAGACCCACTCCTACACTCTGCTGCAGTTACCAGTGGAGCTGAAACAGCACCAGTGGGCAAAGCTCCCACCCCAGCACAGGCTCAGCCCCAATAAAATTCTGAATGAATTGGGGGAACGTCCACCCATTACAATGCAGCCCCTCTGCAAACTCCCAGTGGATGTCTTAAAGCCATAATCTGGCCATACAGAGCCAATTCAATAAAGATACTCTGTTCTCACAACGTGGAAGCCTATGTGAGACCTCCCACAAATGAAAAGAGTTTTAGCAGGGATTATTTGGAATTCTGCAGCAAAGCCAAACAGATGTTTGTAAACTGGGAAATAATTATACAACCATTTTAAACTCATACAGCTGGATAAAGCCAAGCAACTATGTCAGAAAGAGAGCAACGCTTTGAGATGCCTAGATGGAAGGCGCTATGGAAGAGCAAAGTGCTCTACAATCCAATAAATTAAGCCCCACAACCCTCCCACTTCCCATGAGATAATTAAGAAATAACATCCCCATTTAACATTTACAAATGGGGAAACTGAGTTACAGAGAGGCGAGAAGTGAAGCGAAGTGACTTGCATGCATTCCCGTGAAAACTGGGGCCTCAGGGCTCAGAACAGAACCCAGATCTCCTTCCTCCCACTCCTTTCCAAGCAACCACAAGACCTTCCTTCTGCAATTTAACTCATTTATTGGGACAGCTGGAACTAGAGAAATGCTGAGACAGTCAATATCCTTTCAAGCCCACAGTTATGCCAGTACGACCCCAGAGACTTTACTAGAGTGGCACAAGTTAAACTGAGTGCAGGTTTCTTTTTCTTAATATTGTCAACACTCAGGAGTCTCAGAAGAGACTCAAGCACATGAGTTCCTTTCAGTTTGTATACAAACTGTACAGTTAAGCTTGATCTCCGAACACACCCTCTATTGTATTTTCTCCCATCCAGAAATAGACCAAAAGATGAAAGTAATAGCTTTTCAGGTTTTTTCTTGTCCCCTCCCCCACACCAGTCAGAAAACAAGACGCTTGTGTAAAATAAAGACCTAGGAGATATTTTGACAGAATTATATAGTATAGTTTTACAATGCTATAAAATACCATTTTTGTAAGTCAAAAACTATCTGTCATACAGTATCTGTATTTTAATCATATAAAGTACTGAATGTTGCATAAGTGCTATCATGTTGCTCATTGAAATCATACTAATTTTTTTAATAAAGTGCTTTAGTAGAATGCATGGTAGTTTTAAAAAAAATAGTTTGTTCATGTTGCCAGTACAGGAGTTTATAAAAGTTGGATAATTCTGTCTCTGATTTAGACTGCACTGTATATGAAAGAACAAAAAAATTAGTTTTATAATGTCAATACAGTCCACACAATTGTGATTAATGTATCTTCTTACAAAAAACAGAACTAGTGTGTTTTGGACAACCATCACACAGCACACACTGCATATTCAAATCACAAGGAAACAAAGGAGTTTATGTCTGCAAAATTGGAACTAAAATGGAAACCCATTACTGGGCAGACGTCACTGACCCAACCTGCAGTTCTGTCATGTACAGACAAGCATTTAAAGTGTCTACAGTCTAAAGCTTCATTATTTTTCACAGAACTCAAACTGTCAATGGAGGTAATCTGATCCCCTGGGAATCAAATGTTACTTAAAGGCATAGTTTCAACTGTCAGGGGCACAACATATTCTGAGTATCTGGATGTCGGTGTATATAGACATCAGACGAGAAGGGAGTTGGACGTCAGATTTAAAAAAGAAATCTTTGCTTTAATCAGAGTGGGTTTTTTTTGGGGGGGGGGGGAGGGGAGAGAAGGTGAGAGTTAACTACCAGAGAAGAGACCCTAACATGACAATAAACAAGCAGCTACTCCTGCAAACACTACAACCAGAGTTGACCACCATGAGTGATCTCAAGTGATTTAAATGAAACTATTCACAATACTAGGGACTATCTAGGTAAGGTATTTATATGGCCCCAGCTACCATAGTAGCTAGCACCTCACAATCTTTCAATTTATTTATCCATACAACACCTGGGAGAGGTAGGTAAGTGCTATTATCCTCATAGGGCAGATGGGGACTGGAGGCATAGATGAGCAGGTGCCTAAAGATGTAGAGACTAACAGACTTGCCCCAAGTCAGGGAACTGCACCTGGGTCTCCTAAATCCCAGGTTAGCACCCTCTACCCACTGGACCGTCCTTCCCCTCTTATTACTACACCCAATACTAACTGTCTGCAGGAGTGGCCTCCAAGATGGACTTCCATAAGGGCTGAAAAGTGATGGGCATGATTCTCATCTTTCTTACTCTGATGTGAAGCCAGAGAGGCTCCACCGAAGGCAATGGAGATACCCCCACCATATAATCATGATAAGAGAACAAACAGAGCTGATGCCTCTACAGACAGCATCCCTCCTTCATCCAGGATTTCAGTACAGGACAGCAGAAAGCAATTTAAAACATATGGTTCTGTGTTCAAAAAGCGAGAGGTGTTTCGGTGCTTAAAGGTGTATGCTTATATCTCAGTGTGTTTTAGCCTAGGCAAAGGAACAAATGGGGTGGGCACTTCTTAAGGGAAACCCTGCAGGGTGGAACAGATGGTGACGTAACCATGCCTGGAAATGTAGTTAAAAAAAAAAAAAGTAGGATTGTTGTCAAGTCTTAGAAAAAAAATTCACCCTAATCACGTTAACCTGCACTTTGGAAATTCATTCGCTAATGTACAGGATAGCCTTGCTTGCTTTTCTTAAGGACTATCACACAAAATAGAATTTTCTGAAAAGATTCAGCCTATGCATAAAGTTTAGGAGAGGTGGATGAAAAGTCAATATCATACAACCATTTCCTAAGTTTATTAAATGTCACCCTACAGGAATTAACATTCAGTTAAATTCAGTTCTTCCTAAGGAGAACCAAAACCTTACCAGGGAGAAATTCTTTTATATCTGTCACAAGAATAGTGAATTTTGTGAAATTTGCTAAATACGTATTGCAATGGAACAGATTCAAGGAATACTGAGGGTATTTTCATGTCTAATCAAAAACAGAAGTAAACCAAGAACGTTACAAGCAAACAGATGCACACCACATGGAGTGGCAGGTAGCTGGCTGTGTTTCCAGCACAAGAGATACCCTGTCATTGCTCCTCTGAGCAGGTGTAATTCATGTACACACCATCTTGTAAGCTAGATACACCCTTATTCCAGGAAACCATGCCCTGTTTAATCATCATGGTGCCTAAGAGTGCCCCAGGACAGAACGTCCTCTTGCTACCTGCACCACACATAATGCTGCTACTTGCTTGCCCGATATTTGCCTTTTCTACCCCTTTTTTCTACTTGCATTTGCACATTTCAGGACAAGGTCTATAACTCTGAATGTCCTAAAGCAGCTATGCTGGAAAGAAGAAAAAACGTCTACCAAAAAGAGTGCTATCAAAAATAAAGGAGCCAGGCTAAAAAATGGCAATTAAAGGCTGGGTTTTCAAAGCAGCCTAAGGAACTACAATACCTATATGCCATCGAATTTCAGTGGAATTTGGGCTCCTTTGAAATTCCCAGCCTAAATTTCCAAGTTTAATGACAATTAAATCCCAGCTGGCTCCCCACTACCAGTGACCATCCCCTCTCCCCGGGAGCAGTTTCATAATCTCACATGAGAGCTCTGAAGCAAGCTACAAGAATTTTGAGAAAATTATCAGTGCAATAATGACTGACACACAGGAGTGTTGTCAAGAGACAGCACTTCATATCCTGGCCCCAGTCAGATTACATTAGAACCCTGTCACGTGGCAGGCTCAGTATTACTACTCAGACTTTAAGGTCTTTTGGGGCAGGGACAATCTTTTCGTTCTGTGCTTCACACAATCGGGTCCTGGTCCATGACTGGAAATCCTAGGTGCTTCTGCAATACAAGTAATAATCCACTGACTCCAACAGCAACTGCAAGTTAGATTAGGCCCCAATACTCATCAGAGAAAGGTTCAGTCATTACAAATGAGCAGATTTTTCAAGCCCTCTCTTTTTAATAATTACTATTTTGAGTTAAGAAAACAAACTCTGGTTCTGAACTCAATATTTTCCTAGCAAAGTCAGCAACCTATATTTTTAAAGTACAAGCACAAAAAGTCATTTAAATTTGCTGCAAGAATGAGTCTATATGGTCCCCTGAATGCAAGTGGTAAGACAGAGAACCACCTGCTTCAGTCCTGCCAAACCTAACAGCTCCATCATCTAAAAGCTGCCCCTCTCTGATCTTATCAAACATATTTGCAGGTCTTGAGATTTCACTGATATTCGACTCTCTAGATAAAAACCAGGAGAACTGAACAATCACATGGAAAGACCAGAGGGGAGAGAAACGAGGAGGAGAGGCTATGGATTTTCAAACAAAAGGAATTCAAGCTATACATGCATTCAAATTTTCCTGGGGAAAAAAATATCATGTTTTGCTTCTCCAACAAAAGGAGTTGTTGAAATATTTTTTGTCAGACACAGCTGATAATGATAATTATGTGGTAAGAACGTAGTCATCCATCTCACACTGAAAGAAAGGCAAATCTTTTAGGAAACTTGAAGAATATTTTAATATACAGCCTTCTAGATTTTAAATATAAACAAGGCAGGCACTAGGGGGCTTGATTTTTAAATGTATTTTGGAATTTCTCTGTTCAGCATTGCAAACCCTAACTGACTCTGGGTATGTCTATACAGCACCTGGGAGGTGTAATTCGCAGCTCAGGTAAATATACTCGCGCTAGCTTTGCTTGAGCTAAAAAACAGCAGCGTGGCCATGGCAGCATGTATGGTGGGCTGGTCAACTAAGTATGTACTGAGGGAGACAGGCAGGAGAGTATTTGGGTGGCTAGCCCTCGCTGCCACCTGTGCTGCCACAGCCCCACTGCTATGTTTAGGGTGCTAGTTCAAGTCTAGCAGAGCTGGATATCACACCTCCCAGCCGCAATACATACATATACCTTCAGAGACCTAGGTCTCATTTTCAAAAAGGACTTAGCCACTTACAGCCCACTGATTTAAATGGGAGTTAGGTCCCTAAATACCTTTGAAGGTCTGGGTCTTAGTCTAAATCTCATTTTTAAAAGGAGCCTCCTAAATCAGGTTACAGAGTAGCAGCGGTGTTAGTCTGTATCCGCAAAAAGAACAGGCGTACTCGTGGCACCTTAGAGACTAAAATTTATTTGAGCATAAGCTTTCGTGGGCTACAGCCTCACTTCATCAGATGCATGCAGTGGAAAATACAGTAGGAAGATAATATATACACAGAGAACATGAAACAATGGGTGTTACCATACAGACTCTAATGAGAGTGATCAGTTAAGGTGAGCTATTACCAGCAGGAGAGAAAGAAACTTTTTGTAGTGATAATCAAAATGGTCCATTTGCAGCAGTTGACAAGAAGGTGTGAGGAACAGTCGGGGTGGGGCGGGGAGAGAAGAAATAAACATGGGGAAATAGTTTTACTTTGTGTAATGACTCCTAAACCACTAGCCTGAGCACAGCAACACCTAAATACCTTTCAAAATCTGGGCCTCAGTCCAGTAGGGTACACCGTCTTTGCTTTACACCTATGAGACCTAGGTGTCTAATTAGTAGGGCCCTACCAAATTCATGGTCCATTTGTCAATTTCAGACATAGGATTTTAAAAATCCGAATTTTTGTGAAATTTCAGATTTAAATAGTTGAAATCATGGTCTTGTAACTGTAGGGATCCTGACCCAAAAAGGAGTTGGGGGAAGGAGTCGCAAAGTTATTGTAGGGGAGGCTGCAGTACGGCTACCCTTACTTCTGCTGCTGGTGGCGACACTGCCTTCAGAGCTGGGCAGCTGGAGAGCGGCAGTTGCTTGCTGGAAGCCCAACTCTGAAAGCAGAGCTGCTGCCAGCAGCAGCACAGACGCAAGGATGGCATGGTATGGTATTGCCACCCTTACGTCTGCACTGCTGCCTACAGAGCTGGGCCCTCAGTCAGCAGCTGCTGCTCTCCGGCCGCCCAGCTCTGAAGGCAATGCAGAAATCAGAGTGGCATGGCATGGCATTGCCACCGTTACTTCTGTGTTGCTGCTAGAAGGACGCTGCCTTCAGGGCTGGGTGCCCAACCAACAGCTGCTGCTCTTTGGACACCCAGCTTTGAAGGCAGCGCAGAAGTAAGGATGACAATACTGTGACCCCCCCCCCCCACCACCGCAGCTCCCTTTTGGGTCAGGACCCCAATTTGAAAAACGCTGGTCTCTCCGTGAAATCTGTATAGTATAGGGTAAAAGCACACCAAAGACCAGATTCCACCAGGGGAGACCAGATTTCATGGGCCATGACATGTTTTTCCATGGCCGTGAATTTGGTAGGGCCCTACTAATTAGCCACCAGAGGGAGCTTGTTTTGCTCCATAAGTATGATTTTGACAAGTACATGTGTGCACATATTGTACTGAGAACCTAACAGAACAATCACAAAGCAGAAAAATATGTAAACATATCAATTTTTTAAAAAAAGAACTTTGGTATGAAAACAATCACGTTCAACCAAAACCTTTTCCAATATTCATACCAAGATCATTGCCAAATTTAGTAAAAACAGGACGTAATTTAGCACGTGTTGCTTCTTCAGAAGTACTACCACCAAGTGTGCAGAACTAGGAGAATTTTTCTATCTTTCAGCTAATCTAATTTCTTCATAACAAGCCCACCAGTACTGTAACATACTTAGCTGGCATGGCTACAACACAAAGATGATATAATAAACCCTGCTACTACTACTGGTAGACAATGGAGATCCACTTTTAGATCAACTGGCAGAGACCTGTGGTTTGAGAACAGAAAATCCCACATTCTATTCTTTATATCTCATCTGTAGTTTTGCCAGTCATTGTGCTTGTGGCTTTATTACCGCAGGTCTCTAGAAAAACTCAAAAAATAAAATTCCTATATTTGTCATTAACACAGTAACATCCTGAAATCCCCATCAAATTAGGTCCTGTACAGAGAGTAAAAGAACAGTTCCGCTCAATTCTTAATTTAGCTAAGATCCCTACAATGGCTCTCATACATACACTTGACAATGTCTCTCTCACAAAGAGCATAATGTAGTCACAGGAAGAGTTTGTGGGAGGCTAGAAGAGCTGAGAGATGAAAGCAAGTGGTTCTGACTCAGGCAAACTAAGCAGCCAGTAATGCACAGGGTTAAGTGGTACTTACACGCGTGAGTAGTGGAATTGCCTTGAAAAGTGGATACCCACGCTAGCTCAAAACGCACCGTTTGCCCATACTACCCCCCATCTCATAGAATCTCTGGCTCAGCATGAGAGGGAACCAAGTTTTGAGAAGTGATGTCTTGGGGTAAATGAATTCAAACAGCATACTGCCCTCTCACAGCAGGCACATTTAAACACATAACCCTGCTCAAGAATCTGTGTAAAGGGTCCCAACTCAACTCAGAGCACCCAAGGCAATGAGCTAGTGATGAGGGGGGGGTGGATATTTCACAAAATGTTGTGGTCATTATGGGGTTTAAAAGGACAATAAGTCTTCTGGCAGTGAGTCCTGCACTGGGAATACTCTCCAAATGGCAGGAAGCCTGTGCCCAGCCAGTTACCAACTGAGTAGATGTGGGCCTGGCAAATGTTGCCAAGTGCAAGGGGAGGGAGTAGCTCCCCTTAGTTTAGAAATCTTCCCTAAAGCAGATATTTATATGGGAATCAGGGGGTCGGGTTGGGATGCACAGATTACTGATACGGGTAGATTTTTTATTTTATTTATTTTTTTTAATATTTGGGAGTTTTGCCATTGACTTCAAAGCCATGAGATTTAACACCTTGTCTCTTCCTAAAGCACGTTTAATAATAGTACCTGAAATATTTAGAGTGCTTATACATGTCAATGCATTGTACAAACATTAATGTAAAGTTAGAAACCCACCCTACACATTTAATGAGAAAGCCAGGGGGGCTGGATTCTTCCCTTAATCAGATCTGTATATGTTACTGAGCTAACAACAGCAACAACTGTGTAGTCGCTTCCCTAGCTGCTCTGTACACTCACAAGCAGGAACTACCGTCTGCTGAGCCAAGGAGTTTTTATATTAGTCATAATCCTCTTAAATCATTAAAAATTGTAGATTAAAACATCTGAAGTGTGCTAAAACGAACATAAATGCAAGCTAACTCATTCTGAGTCACAGCCTGCATGGCTGGTACACCCTCAACTTCTTCTGAAGGCAAGAGGAGTCTGGGGATGCATGAGCCCTTTAATAATGATACCAGACTCCTGAGGCCAGTCCTAACAATCCAGGAGCAAGGCGGCCACACTAGTTCTCTCTTGGCAGCCAAAGCCATGGGGCAATAAAGCAAGTTCCTCCTTTGCGAAAGAGGAAGACTATGGGAGGAGGAAAAACAGTAGGAGCTTCTTGGGGAGGAAGAGGATAAAGTGTAGTTGCCTCTAAAGAGTGAAGAACTGATGACTCTTAGGGCAATCCATGCACATCTGACAAGCCACAAGATTGGCACTGGAAAACCTCTCACAGGGACTCCAGTAAAAGCAGAGCCAGGCTCCTCATTACTAAACTACCCCAATCAGCCCTTCTTACTAAACTAAAATTGCTCCTAGTGTTTTGTTGTTGTGCAGACATTTACAGAAGTGACTGGAATCTTGAGCTGATCAGATTTCTGTCATAAGGATTACAGTGGATAACTAAAACATGTTTCACTGTATTTAAGTGACCACTCAAAGGGACAACAAAATTTGGTGCTTAACATAAGTGATTTGCTAATAAAGGTGGAGCTGTATTCTACTCAGTATCTTTGGGAATGCTATAAAAAGTGGTCTCTTAAAACAAAATGTTATCGGTTACGGTTTCTTGCTTAGTTGTCACTGAAAATCTATTTAAAGACCTTTAATCTGAAATAATCTAAACAATAAGTACATCCTGTATATAGGATAGTCAAACCAGAAGCATACACAATATATACTCTGTGCCCAATCAAAATTGCCATGTGCATTTTTACAGTAAAATACATTCAAGTTTTATCTTTATTATATTGATAAATACAGATGAAAGTTTCTAAATTCTTAGAAGTTTGAAGTACACATGACAATCACCAACAATAAACACAAAGGGTTCTCACTCTGTATTTTGAAGTACACAATTGGCTGTGCTATAGGCAGAACATTCACATATGAAGGCAATATTCCCCATATTTTCTCTCTTCATTCCACCAGTTTTTACAACAATATTTATCTGTACAGTTTCACTGTTTACAATACTATATTGTCAAAGGTAAACAGTTTGATACTATATTTTCAATCATTATTGCTTAAGATTGCAAACATGAGTGCGGGTAACTTTTTAGAAATAAACATGGTTCCTAGAAATCTGTCTCATTTCTTTACTCAATCTCAGCATTTCTAGGCACAAGAAGTTTTATACACAGTGAACCTGAGGATGCAAGATACTTATATCTTATGAAATCCATTTCACACAATCCTAAAATATGATCAACACTGAAGCCTGTACTATCATCATTTCATTTAGTGTTTCATCCACTCCCATGTACTCTTTCATGACAATACTTCTTAAATGTTTACTCCCTTGAAGACTTTATAAGCTGCATGACATATTTAAGCTCTCCCTTACAGATAATTTGTAATCAAGTGAAAAGGGTCTTTTTTGCTTCACTGGATTCATTGCCCTCCCTAAAAACAAAAAACAAAAAAGCTCTCAATTGAAATTCTCCACTATTTCACTCTCAGAAACCTCCCATTTTACTTTAAAATCCACCTTTCAACAAAGAAAAAAGTTCACATTTGTGAACAAAAGTTCAGCCTTCTCCATTTGTATGTCAGATGATGAGAATGTTCCCCATAAAACGACACTATTGAAGTATTCATCATAAGAAATTCTGCAGCTTAGAAATGAACTACAAACTGCAATCTTGCTGAGATGTCCCTGTAGGTTGGCTTTGGCATGTACACTTGCATATCTTATGCTTTGTCTGAATTAGGAAGCTCCCACAAGTGAGCAAGAAAGCGCTTGGATATGGGTCACAAGTCTGTGAATCAGAACATAGGCAATGCTTTAAAAATAAACAAAGTAAACAAAAATAAATGCAAGTCTCAGCAGATATTTTCTCCCAGGTTTTTCAAAAACCTAACCAGACCTTTAAATATTATTTATGTTTCAGAGATTTTCTGAAAAGAAAAAAAAACTCTGTATTTGCCAAAAAAAACAAACAACCCCCCCCCCCCCCACACACACACACATTTAGTTTGCATTCCACATCCAGTATTAAGGTAGCAGGAATAAACTCTGATGAAGGTGGCTGGGGTTACTGCCCTGTTTCAAACACCTGACAAAGGTCATTTTACTTACACTTCAATTTTTAACTGACATTCTTTTTAAACTGCTTTTCATCCAAAAGAAGATTAGGAAAAAAAAAATCAACTCTGCTCTCTTGTAACCTTGGAGCACTTCCTCGCTTTGAAATCAAACCCAGGAGGTTTTTACCATCTTGGGTTCTGACCCAAATCCCCTAGATCACACAATGTACAATGATGAAAGGAATCACCCAAAATCTCAGAGCCTTTTGACATTAAACACGTTTTCACCACAGAGAATCAAGTAAAACCCTGTATATCTGGAGATCTTACAATTGTTAAAAAGGGTTAGGTGTGGCACATCTGGGGTTACCCTCCTCCTGAAGAAATCTGAGGTTGACTTTTCACCACTCCCTTACTTTTAACTAACTCCCTTTGAAAAAAAACAAACACACACACACACTACAAGAAATCGTTTTTCTCCTCATCCCAACAGTCCAGAACAGACTACCTTCCCATGCAATAAACACCAACTTAATTGCACTGGTCATCTGGGAAGGAGAGAGAAAAATCACACCATTATTTGGATGGATCACTGTTGAATTGGTGGGTTCATTTACTAGAAAGCTGATGGGATGACACGGGGACGCCCTGCACTGTTGGGGGGATCCCCTTTATTTTGGAGAAGCCCTGTCAATACCTCAGGAGCTGGTGCCCAACACCCCCAGTTTGCACACATCTGCAAAGCACCATCCTGCCTGAGTCCCACCTTCTAGCCAGCCACGGACCCTGACAAAGCGGAGTCTCTTTGTACAGGGGGCTGGGAAGCCGGGCTCCTAGCAGAGGTTGCCCTCTACGGGAGAGCCTTTGTAGAGCGCTGCTTGGTGTTTCGGGGGAAGGGTCTGGGGGTGCAGAGAGGCTCACCTGAGATCTCCGCCTGGGGTACCCCGTGCAGGCTGAATCCTTTGGTCGCATAAAACTGCCGGACCTCGGTGCAGCTCTTCGCTTTGCTGCCACTGTCACCCCGAGCCGAGGAGGCGGCGACACACAGAAGCCAAAATCCCCACGGAAAGAAATGCATCCTCCTTCTCCGCCGAGCCCCCCAACCTGCAGCGCAAAGGACAATCCCAAGGTCCCGTTGACCCCGGGCTGCAAAGCGGGATCTCTCCTTTTGCCCGGCGCTCGCTAGCTGTTTGCGGGCACGGTGCACGGAATGGGGGGTGAGGAAGCTCAGTCCCACCTTCCCCCAAGCATCGCTGCCTCCCCGCCCCCCTAAAAAAACAAACACTCCGGGGAAAGCAGATGGCAAGGGGGGGAGGGCTAATAAAAAGTCCCCAACCCACAGGCAAAAATCAGTGGGACCTAGGCAGGGCGATGCAAGATCTCGGGCTCCGGAGAGAGCCTGTGACTTCCAACAGCTATTGCAAGAAGAGTGGGAAGAAGGACGGGGGGAAATCCTGGCTCTTCTGGGGCTGACTTCCCAGGGATGGTGCAGCTGCCGCCACTCAGAACGCAGGAGCTCCCGGGGATGGAACCCGGCCCCGATCCCAGCAGAGGCAGATCCCACTTATGTGTAAACGCTCTGGTTAGAGCGGAGGGCGCATCTCCCGCCACGCTCCGGCAGGGCGCTGCTGCAGGGGACGGCTGCGATGCAAACGGATTACAGCCCGGAATGGGCAAAGTTTGAGGCCGGGAGCTAAGGGAGAGCGTGGAAGCAGCAGGGGCGGGGAGGCGGCGCGGCTCTCCTCGGCAGGAGCAGCAGCACAGCAGCGCGTGTGCCCGGCAGGAGCAGTGAGCCCGGCCGGCGGCAGCGGCGCACCACCTGCAAAGAGGGCGAGGGCGGGGAGGCTCCGCGGCAAGGCAGGGCTTCCCCGGCCGGACGTGGCATCATGCAGCCCCTGCGCCAATCAAGGGCGGGGAGCGGCCCGCCCCCTGCCTTGCCCCCAGGCTCCTCCCACGCCTACCCGAGGGGTTGCTCCGTTAAACTCTGCTGGGGGGAGGCTGCGCCGCCGGCTCCCCGCCTGGTGACAGCAGCCGCCGCCGCCACCTGCTAATTGGCACTAGTCAGGTCAGCGCGCGCCCCTGACACCGTTCCGCAGCCTCTGCGCCTCGGGCTCCCTCCAGCGCCGGGCATCTCCTTCGGCCACAGGCCGGCATAAGCCCAGCCTGCGCTCGGGGCCGTCTGGCCAGTTCCGCGGGCTAGAGCCCTCTGCACAGTGCAAGGCAAAGTCCAGCATGCAACCTGCACCCGGCTGTCCATTGCATACCTCACCTCGCATGCACCTTGTGCTCCATTACCAGGGCCGGCTCCAGACCCCAGCGCGCCAAGCAGGCGCGTGGGGCGGCATTGTCCTGGCAGAGCGGCATTTGGCTCTGGCGGACCTTCCGCAGTCATGCCTGCGGGAGGTCCACCGGAGCCCCGGGACGAGCGGACCTGCCACAGGCATGACTGTGGAGGGTCCCCTCTTCCCGCGGCTCCGTTTGAGCTCCCGCAGGCATGACTGCCGGGTGCGCTGGTCCTGCGGCTTGGAGGGAGGACTGGCCTGTCTCCCAAGATCTGTGAGAGTGAGGGATCATCTTTAAGGATAGGTTGTAGATCTTTGATGATGCGCTGGAGAGGTTTTAGTTGGGAGCTGTAGGTGATGGCTAGTGGCATTCTGTTATTTTCTTTTTTAGGCCTGTCCTGTAGTAGGTGGCTTCTGGCTACTCTTCTGGCTCTGTCAATCTGTTTTTTCACTTCAGCAGGTGGGTATTGTAGTTCTTAAAACTAAACAGGCCTAAAAAAGAAAATAACAAAACGCCACTAGCCGTCACCTACAGCCCCCAACTAAAACCTCTCCAGCGCATCAAAGATCTACAACCTATCCTTAAAGATGATCCCTCACTCTCACAGATCTTGGGAGACAGGCCAGTCCTCGCTTATAGACAGCCTCCCAACCTGAAGCAAATACTCACCAGCAACCGCACACCATACAACATAAACACTAACCCAGGAACCTATCCTTGCAACAAAGCCCGATGCCAGCTCTGTCCACATATCCATTCAAGTGACACCATCATAGGACCTAATCACATCAGACACACCATCAGGGGCTCGTACACCTGCACATCTACCAACGTGATATATGCCATCATGTGCCAGCAATGCCCCTCTGCCATGTACATTGGCCAAACCGGACAGTCTCTACGCAAAAGAATAAATGGACACATCTGTTGTTATGCATACTTCCACCTTTTCATGTTCTCTGTATGTATAAATATCTCCTGTCTGTGTGTTCCATTCTATGCATCCGAAGAAGTGAGCTGTAGCTCATGAAAGCTCATGCTAAAATAAATTTGTTAGTCTTTAAGGTACCACAAGTACTCCTGTTCTCATTGATTCAGTATCACCCAAACCAGTGGTTTTCAAACTTTTTTTCTGGTGACCTAGATGAAGAAAATTGTTGATGCCTGTGACCCAACGAAGCTGGAGTGGAGGGGTTTGGGGTGTGGGAGGGGCTCAGGGCTGGGGCAGAGGGTTGGGGTGTGGGCTGCAGGCTGGGGCCAGGAAAGAGGGGCTCAGGGCTGGGGTAGGGGTTGGGGTGTGGGGATGAGGTGTTTGGGGTGCAGGAAGGGGCTCTGGCTTGTAGGGGGGCTCAGGGCTAGGTCAGGGAGTTGGGGCATGGGCTTACCTCGGGCAGCTCCCAGGCAGCGGTGGTGCTAAGGCAGGCTTCCTGCCTGTCCTGGCACTGTGGACCAGGCTGTGGCCAGCAGCAGGTCCAGCTCTGCAGGCCCCCTCCCAAGCTCTTATTGGCCAGTTCCCAGCCAATGGGAGTGTGGAGCCAGTGCTCAGTGTGGGGGCTAGCCTGCCTTAGCAGGGCAGCACCATTGATGGGACTTTCAATGGGCTGGTCAGCAGTGCTGACCAGAGTCACTGCGACCCAGTGCCTTACATTCTACAACCCAGTACTGGGTCACAACCCACAGTTTGAAAACCACTAACCTAAACCCAAAGCTGTGGCAGCTGATTAACAGAGGAGTTTCTGCATAAATTAATCTCAGCTTCTTGATCCCAGTCTCAAGCGGCTGGGAAAACACTGGCGCTGACTGAACATATAGAATTCCTCCAGTCCTGGTCCCTACAGAGTGATTTTCTTTTAAAATTGTATATACAAGGAATACTCGTGGGGGGGGGCATTTATAAAGAAGATCTTCATAGATGGGCCCACAAATGCAAAGACACAAGATATCACTGTCAAGGCTGATTCCCCACTCTGTCACTTTGAGTGCAGAAGGTGGGGGCCTGCAAGGATTCTAAAAATTAATACTGGCCACTCCAGGCTTGTATTGAACTCCCAAGGTTACAGCTTTTCTCTGACCTTGGCTTGGTAAACACTGCCACCACCCGAATGCAAAAAATAAATAAATAAATAAAAAATGGACAGAGCAAGTAGCTCTTGGGAATTTCTCCCTGTGGGGTACCCTCAAGCCCTTTCACCCCCCGCATTTATCTAAACATTCCATATCCAAATGATTCCTTCTAGCTATGGAAGATAATTTTTCATACCTGGTTCAAACCTTACACAACATTCCTGCTTATAGCATTGCTGCTCCGTGTCCCTGCAGTCCAGAGAGAACCACAGAACAAAGGGAAAGATTCTTTCCCAATTTTAAAAAGTTCTAGCCTTCCCCTTGGCTTTTTTGGTCAGGTGCCTGCTTTCCCCCCCCCCCCCTTTACCTGGGAGATGTTTTAACCCTTTACAGGTAAAGCAAGTAGAGAACAGCTACCAAGAGGGATTTTACAGCTGGCTGGGTGTCCATCAAAGGGAGCTACCCCCACTTCATTTATAACATAGGCCCACAAATGCACAGATACAAGCTATCACAAGGTTAGAATATGTATAATTTTTATCAGATTGCAAGTTATGCTATTGCCCTGACAAATCTGTATTTGAAAAATGGAGCCAGATTTCTTCTATTCATTCATATATCACACATCAGAATAAAAATTGGCCTTAGTAAGGTTATTTGTTTGTAGAATGATGGGAGTTAGAGGTGCCAACTGAGTTCAGGACCCAGTGGTGCTACACGCTGTACAAACACAGGCAGAAATATTCCCTGCCCCACTGGTTTTGGACAAGACGGAAAAAGGAGGTAATATTAAATCTCACTTTACAAATAGGAAATTGAGAGATCTAGTTGTTTTGCCCAGCATCATGCTGTAAGTCTGAGGCAGAGCCAGGGACTGAACCCAGGCCTACCTGAGTCTCAGTCCACATAGGGTATGTCTACACTGTGATAAAAGACATGTGGCACCAAGTCTTAGAACCTGAGTCAGCTGACTCAGGCTCACAGTGCGCCAGGGCTGTCACAAGAAGACAGGTCATGCCTCCTCATTGTTGAAATCTGGTTAGCTCCCTCACAGTAGACAGCAATAGGTAAATCTACACTGCAATAGAAGACCCACACCTGGCCTGGGTCCGCTGACTCAGGCTCATGAGTTCAGACTGTGGTACTATAAATTTTCAGTGTGGACGCTCAGGCTGACCAAGGGCAGCTCCAGCACAAGCCCAAACCTGTACACTGCAGTTTTATAGCCCTGCAGTCTGAGCCCTGTGAGCCTGAGTCAGCTGATCCAGGCCAGCTGCAGGTCTTCTACAGCAGTGTGGATATACCTGTAGATGTCCACTGGGAGGGAGCTAACCCAGTCTCAACAACGAGGAGACATAACCCATCTTCTTGTGATATTTTGATACCCAGTGAGGTACTGGGAGTTAACAGCCCCCTTGTTAAACAAGGAGGTGGGGGAGGGCAGGGCATTTTCAGTTAGAGGGTCTCAACTTTGAAATTTGCTTCCTAAAGCCTGAATTTGGTGATCTTTACCTCCCCATGAAACACTTCTGTCAGCCAGATACCCTAGGGACTGCCAAACATCCATCAAATGGGACCAATTTATAATCTCTGCTGAGATGAGTAGGATATAAACTAGTGACTAACAGGTGAAAGGCCTAATAGCTCATTAGTAACATCCTGAGACATCCAGTCCCCGTAAATGCTAGTGTGTTACACATTTGCAAATGAGGCTCGCTTCTTGACCTTTTTGGAGCTTTACACAGGCAGAGTTTTCCATTCTGTAAACATAGGAAAATCTCCCACTCATGGTTTCAAACACACTGTCTGCCACCAGGGGCGGCTCTAGACCCCAGCGCGCCAAGCAGGCGCTTGGGGCGGCCGTTTCCCGGGGGGGCGGCTTTTGGCTCCGGTTGAGCTCCCGCCGGCATGCCTGCGGCAGGTCCGCTGGTCCCGGGCTCCGGTGGACCTGCCGCAGGCATGCCGGCAGGAGCTCAACCGGAGCCGCGGGAAGAGGGGACCCGCCGCGGGACCGGGGAAGGGCGGCGCAGCGCTCCGCGCTGCTTGGGGCAGCCTACTGTCTAGAGCCGCCCCTGTCTGCCACACCCTGTTTCTAAAGGGACAGCTTCTATTAACCAAAATATAAACACTAAAAATGCAGCAGTAAAACACATTAACATGTAAATTTAATTCTAAATACATTTTGCAGTATAGAATCAGCAGTTACTCCATCATTCTTACACTAACTTTTTGCATCATCAGGTTTTGAACTCAACACCTTCAGATCTACAACACAGACTTTAATTCAGCTATAGGAGTAACTAGTGAGAAGTAAAGCAGAAAGCCATTGGCTTGAGGGAACTTTTGATTGTAACTTTGGACATCGGTATTATTCTTGGTTTCCCAGCCTGGATCTGAGAGCAGGTAGAGGGCTAGTGGTTAGACAACTGAGACAAAGATAACAAAGCCTGTAGCAGGGGACAAAATCATGGTCACATGAGAAAATGGAAAGAGACTGCAACATGCACTTGGTTTATTCAGAGTCCACTCTGCTATTTCCTGGGTAAAAGATCAGAGTACAAAAGCCCAATGCTTACTACCTTGTGATTAAAGCACTAGATTGGTCCAAGGAGATACTAGTTTAATTACCAGCTCTGTCACAGGCTTCCTGTGTCACCTTGGTCAGGTCACTTACTCTGTGGCATAGTTACCCATCTGTAAAATGGGGATAATACTTATCTTTCCATGCTGTTGTGAGAATATATTAATACATACATAAATGATTGTGAAGTGCTCAGATACTATGGTGTTGAGGGCCAAATAAATAGATAAATGCATTTTTGACTATAAGCTCTTTAAGGCAAGAGCCATCTAACTTTACATACTGTACAACTTTGAGAAAACAAATGTAAATGCATAACAATGATAAGGAATTGTATGTATTTTTATTGATAAAGTTTGAATATGCACCAAGAATTTGGGATAGGCACATTTTAAGCAATTTGAAATAAATTTTCAAAACATGATAAAAACATACTTTAATGTGTCTTACAAAATATACAAGAAATTAACTTGTTCCCCGTGCATATCTGAAGGGCAGATTCACCTTGTGAACACTGATTTTTTTTCTCAACATTTTGAATTAAACAAAGTAGATAGAGTCAGTGAGTTAATGTGAAAAAGGAAAACAGCAGATCCCCTATTTGTTGATTCCATAAACCTGCAGTTCTTTAAGGAGAATAGTGATTTAGAAGGTGGGGGGGAATAGAACCAGAGGATCAAAGAAAAAGTAAAACATAAGACATGTAGATAGAATGCAGAGAAAGAAACAGAGTGCCAACAACTTAGGCAAAGAGAGATAGAAAATCCATCCTGCCACAGATAGCATCTTGTCAGTCACAGACCAAGTGCTGCCTCCAGAAAAGCGGATTCAGGCATGGAGTTGTGGTATAGGTGTTCAGGTGGCAGGTGTGATATAGAAAGGCCAATTCACCTGGCACAAGGTAAGAATTAAAAAATGGGGAAAACAGTTGGAAAGGAAAAGAGTAGGGTTTATATCTCATTGGCATTAAAAGTTTGGAAACGTCATCTATTTTTCAAAAGTTTACATGGGAATATACTTTGAGACACACTGGACCTGATTCTTCTCTCTAGCTGATGCAAATCAGGAACAACCACACAGACATCAGTGGAGTTACCTGGACCAGATTCACAGCTGGTGTAAAAATGGAGCAACCAAGTATCTGACCCTCAAAAGTGTAAATGCCATTTGAGAAGAGAATCAGATGATCTTGCTCCATGTTGAGCCTGATTCTCTGCTGCCCTGCTCCTGTGAAACCATTTACAGCAATATAAAGTGAATGTAAAATGCCCCCTTCTGATTTGTTAGTTTTATACCCACTTTTCATAGTGTAAATGATTGCATGAGGTACAGAGCAGAAAGTCAGGCACCTCCGGTTTAAAATCTTAGTCAAAGTCAAGTGTTTCCTTTAGTATTTTTTCTTCCGGTTTCTCTTCTCCAACTTCCATACTAAACCCACCAAGTTGACTTGTGCTCAGCAGGAACCGAACAAGTGGCTTGCTGAATCAGGTCTAATTCAGGTATCTAGCAAATTTACTAGATTTCACCTTGCTTTCTGGGCCTTCTTATTTCTGAACTGGATCTTTCCACTCAACCTAAACTTTATCAGCATTCACAGAAATAGTGTGCTCGATTATTTTGGTGCTGGAAGAACATAAGATCAAACAGGATCCTTAGGTTGTCAGAGGATCTATGTCCAGCTGACAAATCGAGCTTGATCTCAAGCAATTAAGTAAGGAAGCCATTTGTCCAACTGAAGTGCTACGACTTTCCAGGATTTGTGTGCCCAGTCAAGGATATTGTTCTATAGGACATGCAGAGCTGGGGATCATTCCAAGAGGTCTGATCCTGCACCTTTTCAAAGTCAATGGCAAAGTTCTCTTTGACTTCAGTGGTGCAGAGTCAGGCCCCAGATACAGGAAAATAAACATTTCTTGCTTCTGGCAAAGAAAAAAAGAGGCAGTGAGCCTCACAGATGGAATATGCATCACGATAGACCATAAGATACACAATGTAACATTGAGTGCAAAGAGAACAGTATACATGTCTGCAATTCTGGTCTCCCATGTCTAGGAGAGATGAAGTCAAACTGGGACAGGTGCAGAGAAGGGCTACTAGGGTGATCAGAGGAATGGAAAACCTGTCTTATGAAAGGAGACTGAAAGAGCTTGGCTTGTTTAGCCTAACCAAAAGAAGATACAATTGCTCTCTATAAATACATCAGAGGGATAAATACCAGGGAAGGAGAGGGATTATTTAAGTGCCAATGTGGACACAAGAACAAATGGATATAAACTGGCCATCAAGAAGTTTAGGCTTGAAATTAGATGGTTTCTAACCATCTGGGAGTGAAGTTCTGGAACAGCCTTCAAGAGAAGCAGTGGGGACAAAAAACATAACTGACTTTAAGACTGAGCTTGATAAGTTTCTGGGGAAGGGATGGTATGATCAGGCTGCCTATAATGGCATGTAGCTGATCTACAACTGCCACAGCAAATATCTCCAGCGGCCGGTGGTGGGACCCTAGATGGGGAGGGCTCTGATTTACTACAGCGAATTCTTTCCCAGATGTTCAGCGGGTGGGTCTTGCCCACATGCTCAGAATCTAACTGATTGCCATGTTTGGGGTCAGAAAGGAATTTCCCCCCAGGTCAGATTGGCAGAGACCCTGTGATTTTTTTCACCTTCCTCTGCAGCATGGGGCACAGGTCACTTGCAGGTTTAAACTAGAGTAGATGGTGGATTCTCTGTAACTTGAAGTCTTTAAATCATGATTTGAGGACTTCAGTAACTGAGCTGGAGATTAGGGGTTTATTACAAGAGTGGGTGGGTGAGGTTCTGAGGCTTGCAATGTGCAGGAGGTCAGACTAGATGAATATGATGGTCCCTTCTAGCCTTAAAAGTCTATGAGTCTGTAGCACGATGCAGATTGCTATTTTAGTATTTCCAATAGATCACCTCCCTTTAAATGCAATGTTAAATCCCATTGTCCGTGGTAGAATGCTGTAGACTGAGACTCTGAAAAAAATGTAAGAATCCAGGTAGAAAATCCTGGATCACACCATTCAATGGTAATCTCACTGTACCCTTGGAAAACAACCACCCAATTTACCAGCATTGACCAGAGCCAGCCAGGGGCGGTTCCAGGCCCCAGCACGCCAAGCGCATGCTTGGGGCGGCAAGCCGCGGGGGGCACTCTGCTGGCGCTGCAAGGGCGGCAGGCAGGCTGCCTCCAGCGGTTTGCCTGTGGAGGGTCCGCTGGTCCCACGGCTTCTGCGGGAGGTCTGCCGAAGCCGTGGGACCAGCAGACCCTCCGCAGGCAAACCGCCGGAGGCAGCCTGCCTGCTGTGCTTGGGGTGGCAAAATCCCTAGAGCCGCCCCTGGAGCCAGCACTAGGCATAAGCACACTAAGCAATTGCTTAGGGACCTGAGCAGTTCAAGGGGCTCCCTATTCACTTATTATCATTATTATTAATAATATTGTAGGGGGCCCCAAAATATTCCTGCTTAGGGCCCCTGATGGGCGAACACCACTTCTGACATTGACTTCGGCCTGGTCTACACTATGACTTTAGGTCGAATTTAGCAGCGTTACCTTGATTTAAGCCTGGACCTGTCCACATGACAAAGCCCTTTTTTTTTTGACTTAAAGGGCTCTTTAAATCGATTTCTTTACTCCACTTCCGACGCAGGGATTAGCGCTGAAATCATCCTTGCCAGGTCGAATTTGGGATAGTGTGGACAGAATTCGACGGTATTGGCCTCCAGGAGCTAGCCCAGAGTGCTCCATTGTGACCACTCTGGACAGCGCTCTCAACTCAGATGCATTGGCCAGGTAGACAGGAAAAGGTCCGTGAACTTTCGAATTTCATTTCCTGTTTGGCCAGCATGTTTGCAGAGCTCATCAGCATGATGTGCACATTGCCAGGCCCGTAGTTTGTGAGAAGTCTATGACCATGTCCCTCTCGTCACCGCACTGCCGTCGCCTCCTTGCCTGGTTTTGCGTGACACAATTGTCTGCCGTTGATCTGACAACATGGCTTACAGGGAATTAAAATCAGCAAAAGGGGTGGCTTTGCATCAAGGAGAAACACAAACAACTGTCACACAGAATGGCCCCCTCAAGGATTGAACTCAAAACCCTGGGTTTAGCAGGCTGTTGATTTCACAAAACAAATCGAGTCAATTTCTTGTTTTGATCCATCTATCTTTTACATCTTAGGCTGGCAGCAGACGGTGTAGTACGACTGCAAGCCATCGTCATCTCCTAGGTGCTCGGCAGAAGACGCTGCATTACGATCGCTAGCTATCATCCTCTCCTGGCTGCTCGCCAGAAGACGGTGCAGTACGAGTGCTAGCCATCGTTGTCTCCTGGGTGCTCGGCAGAAGATGGGAATGACCTGGCTGAGTCATTCCCATGTCTGCCCAGGCGCCCCTGACCGTTCTCATTGAGGTCGGCTAAAAGAGCACCCAGGAATATGACGATGAGGGCTACCAATCGTAATGCACCGTCTGCTGCCAAAAGGCAATGAGCTGCTGCTGTGTAGCAATGCAGTCCCACGTCTGCCAGCACCCAGGAGACATACGATGATGGTAAGCTGAGAGGGCTCCATGTTTGCCGTGGTATGGCGTCTGCTCAGGTAACCCAGGAAAAAAGGCGCGAAACAATTGTCTGACGTTGCTTTCACAGAGGGAGGGAGGGGGGGCCTGTCGACATGTACCCAGAACCACCCGCAACACTATTTTTGCCCCATCAGACATTGGGATCTCAACCCAGAATCCCAATGGGCAGCGGAGACTGCGGGAACTGTGGGATAGCTACTCACAGCTACCCACAGTGCAATGCTCTGGAAGTTGACGCTAGCCTCAGTACTGTGGATGCAGTCCGCCGACTTAATGCGCATAGAGCGTTTTGTGTGGGGACACACAGTCGACTGTATAAAAATGATTTCTAAAAAACTGACTTCTATAAATTCGACCTAATTTCATAGTGTAGACATACCCTTAGGAATATATCACTGTAAAGACCAAAGTTACTCCATCCTGTGTTATCCTACTGTTACTACATATGAATCAGATTTCCCACTAAAAAGATAATTTTGAAGGCAAAAAAAATGCTGTAAATTCACTGAAGAAACTGCTATTAATTGAGGGCAATGCAGGACATTTATTTCATTCTGTTATCAGTCCTTTGTGTGTCTTTCTCTAAAGTTCCCTCTGAAAAAGAGTACTCCCATGGTCTAAGATATAGACACAACATAGGAATGGTCATGTGCCTTTAGAGCAGTGCTTAACTTGATGGTATATAATAGCTTGAGACCAGTACAGATGTTCATAGACTACGAGTGCTTGATTTCAGCATTCCATTACTATGCAGAAGATTTTGCTCAAATGCTACAAAAATGTAACCAGACCACTCCCACTTTTTATCATTCAGAAGGACAATGTCCCAGAGACCAATACTTTTGGAAAGAGATTTGTGAAGCACTGAACAGCAGATCCCCAATTCTTCTTTTGAAGGATCTCATGCTTTATCCTCCTTCAACCTTGGATCAGGACAGACCTATATTGGTTTCCTGGGGGGAGGGAGGAATAATAAAGCCTTGAATAAGGAAATCTGCAGAGCAGCAACATATGCTTCTCTTGACTGTAGTGGAACAATGCAGAATTGATGCTTTATCTTCAGCTGATGCTACATTCAACATTACAGACCAAAATAGCATAAGTAATTAAAACAATTATCTTATGTTCAAGTGTTTATTACCTCTCTCCCAATACAATTACATACAGTAGAACCTATTTATATCAGGAAATTGGTTATAAAGAAACTGATTATGATGTAATGAAAATTCCAAATGGCCTCAATGCATTAGCATGGACTTTCACACTTCAAGCCTTGTCTACACTAGGATAATTACCTGTTGCTAACAGTAGGTGTCAGCATGAAGTACAAGTAATGCTTGAGGGGGGCCATTTAGGGATTTGGGGATTAGTCCTGCTTTGAGCAGGGGGTTGGACTAGATGATCTCCTGAGGTCCCTTCCAACCCTAATAATCTGTGATTCTATGATTCTAAACTGTGGCCAAACATAGGTTCACTGCAAGTGTAGCAATGATAAACATTGGTCAGCACCACTTCAAATACCATAGATATAACCTTGTTTTGAATACACCTTTATTTTGGAAATGACTTGTCACATAGGATTTCTCTATGCAAATAATAGAAGGTATAGGCTACTAAATATCACATTTTTTTAAATGGCCCAAATTCATCTGGTATAATCCCTCTCAAGTCAATGGAGTTGTATCTGGGATGGAATTCATCCAGTATGTTTTTCATTTTTCAATGTATGCATATTGTGAGGCAAACACATCCCATGAAGGGAGACAGAAAATTCATTATGGCTATGTAAACGGGTCGGACTCACCCCTGCGGCGCCTCCTGCTGGTGACTCTGGGAATTAGCTCGTTCCAGCGCTGGAGCGCCCTCTGCAGGCCGGTGATCCGCCTGTCCTCTGGCCCCCGTATCCCTCCCTGGACCCGGTGCCCTTTCACATGGGGTGCTGCCCCCTGGCAGTAACCCCTTTCTCTCTGGGTCTCCCGTCCTTGGGGAGCCCCCACCCTCTATCCCAACCTTGCCTCAGTATTGGCTACTGCCAGTCATTGTCTAGCCCCACACTCTAGGGCAGACTGCAGTATCAGCCTACTCATCACAGGCAAAGGGGTTTGGACCTGCTACCCCTGGGCTGCCCTCTGCAACCCCCAGTACCAGTTGGCCCTTCACTAGGCTGCAGCCTGGGGCTTTCTAGGCTGGAGCTCCCCAGCTCCTCAGCCTTTCCCCAGCCCTGCTTCACTCAGGTATCCAGTCTCAAGCTCCCTGCAGCCAGGCCCTTCTCTCTCTGAAGGCAGAGAGAGATGGTCCTGGGCTTCTCTGGCTCTTATAAGGCCCTGGGCTCAGTTTGGGGCGTGGCCCCAGCTGCAGCCACTTCCCCAATCAGCCCAGCCTTGAGAGCAGCTGCTCTCAAGCCCTGCCAGGCCACTTTTAAACCCCTCACAGCAGGAGCAGGGTCCACCCTGCTACAGGCTACATAACAGGTTAAGGCATTATTCCTGGGCCTGATCCCCAGAGGGTGTAAACTAGTGTTGCAATAGAGCCATGCTGCTTTATTGCAGATGAGGATCTCATTCCTAATCCAACATGTGTTGCCATATATCTTGAAAAAAAATCTTCTGCCAGGACTAAACACACAGCCATAGTGTTGGATTTTTCAAGATGCAAGATGACGCACGTTCATGTTCTTGAGATTAAAATAGAGCTCTTAATCTGATTCCCATCTAGCCAAGCTCCTAATGAACAGAGAGCATGAACAGGAGAAGAGCAGAGAAATCCAGGAGTAAGAATAGGTCAAAGTCACTAGCACACCTTTAATTTTTGTCTTCAAGTTTTACAATGCTGCTTCTGAGCACAGTATGGATATGAAATTGCTTGCAATTTTTGCCCAAGGCCAGGGCTTCTCTCTTGTGCCTAAGGAAGCAAAATTTAGCTCCATTGCCTCTGTTGTAAAGGATGCCAGAAAAATGTATTTTAAAAATACTTTAAACAGAAGTTAGTTGGAAAAAAATGGAACCTCGCTTTCAAATCTTCCTTGCTGCTTGACAAAAGCTAAGCAGTCAGGTGCAGTGACTCACTCATTGTGACATTTTTGGAGAGAATGCTGCCTTTTATAACAACATTGATGTTCCCCCAGTGATGTCTCAACACTGGCCAATTTAGAAAAGAAAAATGTAGTGCAAGGTTGAAAGGTTATAGGCCAGCCAAAGAACTTAGAAATCATGGGACCATGAAAGAAGTACAACCTTTAAAATAAAATAAAATAAAATAAAATAAAATAAAATAAAATAACAAAAAATAAATAATAGCCATACAAAAACAGAAACTTTCTAAAGGCCAGGAATTGAATTTGAACTCTTCCTTCACATACTGTACAAACATAAACTTCACTGCAAAAGCCACTAAGGGGGTTCTGAAGAGTTTCCCTCCGGAGGTCACATTAATCTATATTGAATGGAAGGAGGGGAGAGGAAATCTTCCATTCACTTTTTGAAAGCTGTCAGGCTTCTTTAGACTCCAATATTGCCATTGTCTGGCCAGTACTCTTCTTAACTTATTCTCCCCACAGTCTGCAATGCCTCTGCAGCCTAGTGAGTGTGAAATTAAATTATGAAATATTTTATTATTTGTGGCTGTTGCATTCTGCTCCATCCTCACTCGTTTCTATTCCTTTCTCAGTCTCACGTTATTTTTTTTCCTGGCGGAGACAAGAGAGAAGGGGGAAAAAACAATGCCTATAATAAAATACCTATATTTCTCCAGTATTAGATGGGCTGCTGTTTGCATCCCAATTAGATTTTAGGATTTTGATTTGAGACTAACTCAGCTAGATTTTCTGTGTCAAGTCCTTTCCATAATCACTACGCCACAGAGCATCCTGATTTTTTAAAAAGGACACTAATGTCATTTATACCTAATAATAATTGCATCTAAAATAGTTATAATATGATTAAGAACATCCTTCAGATTCTAAATAAAGCAGATTTTAATACCTGCTATGGTGTGGGACCTCCAAAAACACCATTGGACTGAGGTGTTGTGCTCTCCTGTTTTCTCAGCAGTAGCAGTTAACTTACAAATATTATTTGCTGATGCAATATACATAAACCAAGTTGCTTTGGCACAAGAAGGTGTTATATAAACTGAAATTATTAGGCAAACAGACACCTTAACTGCAGCTCCACTTAAATTAGAAAAAAACAAATGGTTTCCCAAAGGAATATGGAACAGATAAGGGAAGAAATTATATTTTCAAGGTTCATCTCTTCTGAGTGTAAGAAATAAAAAGAGAAAAGTTAAACATTTGATCCTACAGTGTACTTGACTCTGCCTTTCAGGATCTGGGCCTAACTGACGTAAGCACTTAATCAAGAACCCCATATGGTACTTTCCGGATAATCGCCTGGGTTGCTCCATAAGTATTTCCTTTTTTCCTGTGAAAACTCCATTAAGTACCTCTTGACTCTCAGAGAGTGCAGGGAATTTTAAACATCCCTTTTCCCCCGTGATCTCCCTATTTCCCTCCATGTTTCAAGATCACTCCAGTTAATTACACACATGAAGAGTAAACCAGAAAAAAAGAGTGAGGGGAATCAACCTCCCAGCACCCATCATTTATCTACTGCTAGTGATCCTTGTTTCCTCTTCTTTGGAACTCTGCCACATGAACCAGATAATTACTGGACATAATAATGGTAGCAAGCCATAAAATCCAAATAAATGCTATCTATCTCGCTAAGTAGAGACTCCCATGCCGTGCCTGACATGGGGCTTTTCTACCAAGGCCTGAGAAATTTTTGTGGAAGCCTATGCATCTACTCTACACTGCCTAAGGGTAAATATAGAGATAGGGAGCTTCTGAAGCTGGGGCAGATTTGTTTGTTTCTGAGTTAAGCCCTAAATGAACAACTGAATTAGCTTAGAAAAGAAAATATTGTCATTTAGCATTCCCCACTGCTTCTACTGAGATGGCCACTCCTAAATCCTCAAAGAGGTAGAAGGGAATTTAGCCTGACTTGATTCCTAATAGCTGTATTAGGGCATGTTTACACTTATAGAGCTGCAGTGGCACAGCTGTATTGGTGCCTCTGCAGCACGTGTGATGAAGACGCTCTATGCCGACAGGAGAGCGGCATAAGCCCCATGAGTGGCATAGCTTCTCCTGCTGACATAGCAGTGTGCACAATAGTGCTTATGTTGCTCCGCGGGGTGGAATATTCACACTCCTGAGTGACATAAGTTTTGCCAACATAGGCGGTAGCATAGGAACAGTCTAAAAACATTATAGCTAAAACTGCACAATGCCCTAACAATGTACCTCAGATATTCAAACCAAGAATACCAATGCCTATAAAGTATTAATAAATTATAATGACATGCTAACTAATCTCCTTACACATGCTTAAGGCAATTTTCCCCTCATTTTCTGCATCTCACAAATGTCTGTTTCACCTAAACAAGAAGAATGAGCTGGTGAACTACAGAGCTCATAACTCATTTTTAAAGTGGAAAAATGGAATTTTCCCCAAATCCCCGTTTACTAATGTTTTGTGAAATGAACTGTTCAAGACTATCCATCTGAGAAAGAACTGAAAGTCTTCCTCCTCGTCCTCCAGAAGTGGCATAATAAATGCATGTCTGGTTCCTCATGGGATGTGTAGTGTAGCCCATGAGAACGTGGGTTCTGTTTCTTAATACATAGATTTTGCAGACATCCATTATGCATTCACATGGATTTACTTTGCAGCTTTCTTTTTCCTTTTTGCCTTCATCCTTTTAACTGTGGCTTTTATTCCAGGAAAGAAGAATGAGAAGTGGACAAAATATGAGACAAACAGGACAAAATTTGTTCCTTGTTCAGGTCACAGACAATAGAGACTGATTGCAAACTCTTTTCTTATGCAAAATGCCCAACATGGGAATTTTGCCTGAGTAAGAAGTGCAAGACTGCGTCCCTAAACTTTACAGAGTATACAGTTATAAACTAGTCACCTTAAACCCTGTAAGGTTAGCCATAAATCATTGGGTTAACATTTTACAGCCCAGGAGCCCACAGCTAGGCACCTAACTTCATATTTAAGTGCCTCAGTGGAAGTGTCCTGATTTCCAGAGATGCTGAGCACCTTGACCATTCTAAGTGGGGGGTTGCAGGTGCTCAGTACTGCTAGGCAACAGGCTCAGGGCTCCTCAAAGCTATTTCAACACCTGTCCTGAAATGTGCCAACTGCCTTCTGTGTGGTCAACTGTTGTGGACCTTGGTGGGAGTAGAGGGCACTCAGGCCCTGCAAGAGCTAGTGATAAACATCACACAACCGTGGATACAAGGGAAAGTGAGACATGTTAATACTGTATATGGGGAACCTTTCCAAAACTGTCCTTAGTGCTACACATCATAAACCTATCATGATACTATTAAATAGTCTAAAGTCAGAGATACTGAAGGAGATCAGGTGAGTGCACTAATTTCCCCTTGCATCCGAAGAAGTGGGTATTCACCCACGAAAGCTCATGCTGCAAAACGTCTGTTAGTCTATAAGGTGCCACAGGATTCTTTGCTGCTTCTAATTTCCCCTGTCACTGCCCTGCCCTTAAACATCTTTGCTGGAGCTCTGAGAGTCATCCATTTTTCTTGCTGCTTTATCCTCCTCAGCTCACATCTTCCATGAATGCAACTGCTTTCACAGCCTGTCAGCAATGCTCTTTAATCAGCTGGAGGGCTTAGCTGCAAGACACTCCTTTTCCTTTTGAGGGCAGAATGCTTTGCCTCCCTAACCTGCCTGCAGACCCTGCTATCCAGGGAGCATGAGACTGGCCAAAGGAACTGAGCTCGGAGCTTCTGAATGACAATGAAGAGCACTGTGACAGATGACCTTTTAGTTAACCTCTTTTATATTCATTTTGCAGTGTAACCCCCATGGTGTAACTGTGGAGGGGATTTAGTTTGTTTACAACAATAGTCAGGGTTGGTACAAGAAAGTGAAGGGCTCTCAGTAAAGCCAGATTGGCTTCCCATTTTTAACACCTCTACTCAAGGTCCTCTACATCCACAGGTTTGATTCAACTCCAACAAAAATTCCTGGGGATACCCCACAAAGACAAAAAATAAAGCCAGATTACTAGGCATCTCTGTAGTTCATTGGTTGGGAACTAAGTCTGCCTGCTTTTAGTTTCATATAATCAGAATGCATGGACTTAATAAGAATTCTTCAAATAGTAATTAAAAAGAAAGAAGCACTAGAGCTACAATAGTTGCCATGGAGGATAAGTCAGAAATCTTTAGTTTTAGGTTGGGTGAGACTGAAAAAAAAAATCAGAAGACATGGAAATTAAGGCAGCACCTGTCAGGGATGGTCTAGATAATACTTAGTCCTGCCTTGAGTGCAGGGGACTGGACTAGAAGACCTCTCAAGGTCCCTTCCAGTCCTATGATTCATTGGAGAATATCGAAGGCAGCAAAATATTGAGAAATGCCTCCAAGTGTTACACCTGTGAGAACCACAGGTAAATCTCCTATTGGAGTAACATATCTGCTCCTCTGCTACGGGACCCTGTTACTATCTTGCAAGACATGGGGAGAACAGCAGTGATGGAAAAGACCCACTATGGTCATCTAGTCCATCTTCTGCCAGTGCAGGATTATTGCCTATTGTATATTTATACATGCACTAAGGTTTCTGCAAATGTATAACAGGTTCTCAAGCTAGAGGTTATGAACAGGTCTCAAGGAGTTGCAGTCACCTTGCCCTTCCCATATTGCTAGATAGGCGGAGGGTCTTGGTATGGCAAAGGTTGAGAACCAGTGTTGTATAGAATCTTTTACTGTATCTCTTGCATTGGCAGGGCTGGCTCCAGGCACCAGCATCCCAAGCAGGTGCTTGGGGCGGCAATCTGCAAGGAGCGGCAGTCTGTGTGTTTTTGCCCCCAAGCAGCACGCCGAATTGCCGCCATGGACGGCGGGGGCAGTCAGTGTGCCGTTAGGGCGGCTCACGTGTTTCCGCGATGGAGGCAATTCGGCGGCAGCTTCTATGTTCATCTGTCTGCGGCGGCGCAGCTTCTGTCTTCCGGCTGAAGACAGAAGCTGCCGCCGAATTGCCACCGCCACGGAAACACGCATGCCGCCCTAACAGCACACGGACTGCCCCTGCCATCCGCAGCGGCAATTCGGCGCGCTGCTTGGGGGCAAAAACAGTAGAGCTGGCCCTGTGCATTGGCACAAACTACATGGAGACAGCTGACTTACTTCAACATTCTTGTCCTTTCAACACTATCTGTGGCTTTGTTCCCAGCTGGGATGCAGCCATATGATATCAGCCAACTGAGGGTACACATGCTAAGGAGAAAACAGTCCCTCCACATTTTTACATTACACTTTTTGATTAAGGCAGAAACATGTTTTACTATGACAAAGACAAACACCCCAGGGATAAAACTACCCAAGGGTTTTGCTTATTAGTGTTTTAAACCTCAGTTTTGTTAATCCAGCTCTCTATTGCTCTGCACGCTGTGATGCCACTTGAGCTGAGCAGAGATATAGACAGCCTGTATTCTTTTAACCTCAGCAGGCTGTCACTGGCTTTTGATATAGCAGCTGTCTCAAAGGTACCACTAGATTTCAATTAAAACAAGCCTGTATTTAGGGTGAAAATAGGGTTATTTTAACTGCCAGACCTGCCAACTTTTATTCACTCTCAGTAGTAGTAATTTTATTTGATGTTCCTGATTTTAAGCTGTGCCATCCATAAAATTAAAAGATACTGGAGTTATGATGTATTTTATATTCACATCACCAAAAATCCATCATTAAAAGAAGCACTTCTACTGAGAAGAACATGCTTAAATATGATAAATAATAAAATGCTCTCCACTTATAGCCAGAATTGCTAGCATAGGCTTTCAGTGGTAGGGCAATACAAATGGCTTTCCTATGCCAACAATATTAAGCTCAATACATTTCTCACTGATCACAAGGGTCTGTTTCTAAGAACATTAATGCTCCAGAGAGGGAGCTGGCATGTGGCACATGGGTATAACACGTTTTGTATTGCCAGACACAAGCATTTGTCTTAAGAGCAGGTCATATGATCCAAAGTAAAATAGTTGTCTCCTAGTGTTTCCTTTGCAGCTAGTCAGAAGTTCCCTTCCCATGCTACTTATATTATAAAATTCACATTCAAGCAATAGCTAATACACCAAATTCTCTGCTGATGTAATGCCACTTCAGTAGAGTTATGCCAGCAGAGGACTGGCCCCAATAACTTTTAGGCGCATTCCTAAGGGATAAGGCTTTTAGCACTTATTATGCTTTTTTGTTTTGCCATGGTGTGTGGAAAAAAACCCAAACAATAAATGTGCAGGATGAACTTTAGAATTGTGATGAGCACCACCTGAGAAGTGCTGATCTCCCTCAGATCCTGCTAACGTCAAAAGAAGTTGAGGGTGAGAAGCATCCGACAGAATCAGTCCTTAAATGCTCATGATATCGCAGAGGTGGTGAGTGAGGTAATATCTTTTATAGGATCAACTTCTGTTGGTGAGAGACATGCTTTTGAGCTTTCGTGGAGATCTTCTTCAGGTCTGGAAAATGTACTCTGAGTGTCACAGCTAAATACAAGGTAGAACAGATAGTGAAGCATAAGTAGTTAACGTATATTTCAAGGTACCATTCAAAGTGAAGTGGTCTGTGTACACCTTTCAAGTCATAGGGGGGAAGGAAAAGAAAAGCTGAGGTGGGGAGGGTAAGTGGGTTATAAACTGTTATAATAAATTATAAATCCAGTGTCCCTATTCAGTCTGTGATTTTCAGTGTCTAGCAAAGTTATGAATTTATGCTCCCAGGCTCATCTTCTGAAGGTGTTATACATATTTCTTTTGAGAATGAGGACGGAGGGGTGACATATAAAGTGACTGTTTTGTGAAAAGTATTCACCCACAAGTGATAAGGTGTTTTCTCTTATCATTTTTTGGTGTGTGTTCATTCAAGAGTGTAGTGATTGTCTTATTTTACCCACATAGTTGTTATTGAGGCATTTAATGCACTGGATGAGGTACATCACATGTTGTGATAGGCATGTGTAAGACCCATGGATCTTGAAAGGTGTGTTGTGCGGGTGTTAATCATCATAGCATTGGAGATATGTCTACAGGTTTTGCATCTGTTCTTCTGGCAGGGTCTGGTGCTGCTTTGAGTGGGTGTGTCCTGGTCTGTGAGGAGCTTGCTTCTTATGATGAGCTTGGAGAGGCCAGAAGAGGGGGATCAGGAAAGATTTCTCTCAGTATGGGGTCCCCATAGAATATGAGTTGTGATAGGTTTGATGATACCCTGTATAGGTTCTAGTGTGGTGTAGTAGGTGACAACTAGGGGTATGCAGAGGTTTTTTTTGTTTTGTTTTTTTGTATTGAAGCAGGTTCTCTAGGGTATTTATGTGCCCCATTCCATGATATGATCTACTTTGCCTTCTCCAAACAAGGACATTTCACCAGAAGTTTTAAGTGTGTTAAGGTGCATACTCTAGACTTTCTCCTCGGAGCATATTCTGTGGTATCTGCATGTCTGGCTGTAGATAATATATTTCTTGGTGTGTTTGGGGTGGTTATTGGGTCTGCGAAGGTAGGTGTGGTGATCTGTGGGTTTCTTGTATATTGTTGGCTGGAGGCTATTGCTGAAGCTGATCCTGGTATCCAGGAAGTTGATGCTAGTGTGGGAATGTTCTAGAGTGTGTTTAATGGATGGATGGTGGTTGTTATGGGGGATTCTCCAGATCTGAGATTTCTATGCTGGCAAGACTGGCAAATTCTTCCAGAGATAAGACAGCCTTATTGGCCTTCTCCTAGCCATTTTCCTACAAGACTATTCCAAGAGGATGTCTCCTGTACCTCCAGTGGAAGAGTTTAAACAATCCATCTCCTTCCAATGGAAGATAACATTTTGCTCTCGTATCAGGAAGCATTACAGAAACCACAGTCATGCATGTTGTCAAAAGGATATAGCCAAAGCTATTGCTCTAGCAGAAATATCTGAGGCATCAAATGCTGTCTTATGTTCATGTTTGGTCACATTTTGGTCCTCCATCAGAATGGCATTAGCCAGCTTCCTCTAATCATCTAAAAGATTGTCAATAAGGGAAGTCACCTTATTCCAAAGATGATAATGATAATGTGGCATGACAGCTTGGTAATTGGCTATCCTCATTCCTGGGGTTGCTGAGGAAAAGATTTTCTTCCCCTGCACATCCATTGTTTTATTTTCTTTATCAGTGGGCATAGAGTACACATTACCACTCTTTGATCACTGAATTGACACTACAACTATCAATGAATTTGGGACTCAGTGATTATGAAACATCCCCAAACCCTCCTGAGGGAACTGACATAGCTTGTTAGGCTTTCTAGACATGGGTTGAGTGGTTGATGCTATGGACCAGATTGACTTTGCTGGCTGGGATAAGCCATCCAACAATGGTAAATCACTCTCACGCTAGCTGAGGAACTCAGTTTGTGAAAGACTGGAACTGAAGGCAACCCTAAAGCTTTCACTATTTTCTCAACCAGATCTTGAAACACATCCACATCCTTTGAAGAAGACAGAACCAAGTTCACCCCACCATTAGCAGGAGATGTTTGTTATGCTGAATCAGGCTCCACTTCTTGCTCAGTTTCAGTCAGCTCTGGTTCCTCTTTTTCAGAAAAAGTGTCATGTACTATAGAAGGGGTCTTGCCCTTAACAACAGCTTCTAGTCTCATACCCAAACTCCTCAGCTCTGGAGCTCTGAAGTTTGGAAAAGATGCTTAATGTGGTCAGATTAGAACTATGCTCCCTGTACTCCTCAGGTTCTTCAGGTTTTGTAATATCTATTGTTTTTTAAATCAGCTGGGCTATCATTACCTATAACAGTTCACATAGCAGCAATATCTGCCTTTCATTAAGGGGTTAATGGCAAATCATTGTTTGTGTATAATTTAGTTAAAAAGTTTCTCAAAGGATTAACTAATTTATATCCATTTGTTAGCTCTCCATATCAACCTGGGATCTTAACCTGGCTCTTTTAAAGCTTATGTTGCCACCATTTGAACCACTGGTCAAATGTTCACTGTTTCACCTCACTCTCAGAAAGTTTTTTGTCGTAAACATTACCTAAGCAAAAAGAGTTAGAGAGTTACAGGCTTTAATGACATCCCCTACTTATGGTTTTTCATAAAGATAAGGTGGTCAGGGGCGGCTCCAGGCACCAGCACTCCAAGCACGTGCCTGGGGCAGCAAGCCGCGGGGGGTGCCCTGCCGGTCGCCGCTAGGGTGGCAGGCAGGGTGCCTTGCCTGCGGGAGGTCCACTGAAGCCGCGGGACCAGCAGACCCTCCGTGCTTGGGGCGGCAAAATGTCTAGAGCTGCCCCTGAAGGTGGTCTTAAGTTCACTGCTAATAACAGTTCCTCCATGTCAGCTGCACCCAGCTGGGACATCCCGTGAGTATGAATATGCAGAGCCCATTGTGAAGAACTCCAGTGACAGGTAAGTAACCTTCATTTTGTTTTTCTTCATTGCATTTGTTTAGATGCTCAAAATATGACAGCCAGTTGACAGTTTCAAGCATGGGACCCAATCCTGCAGCTCTTACTCACATGAATAATGCAACTGAACATAAAGGAACAACTCAGGTGAGTGAGGGGTTCCAGAGCAGAACAATGTCCTGTTCTGTAACTGTACTGAAGGTGAACTATCTTTTACAAAACTAAGCTCCACACCTTCCAAAATATACAGCTTGCTTATTTTTGTGGACAGCCTAGTCCATCAGCAATCATTAAAATGCTGCACTGTATGTAGTCTTACTGTAGTTGTGATTCTAGCCAGGTAGTAAGATCCCAACATCTCTATTCTAAAATGTGAGCCTAGCCCACATTTTTAGATAATATAATTATCTCCAAGAAACTGATGCTGCATATTTTCACATGAACAAGAAGGAAAATCTTAGTATGGTATTAATGTAACTAAGACAAAAGAAGAGGTTTGTTCAGCCAAGAAGCCAGCTCATTGACAGTCCATTTTAGCTTTTTGCCTCTTGTTTGAAGATGTGGATTTTATTAAGCAGAGGGTTGTTTCTAGAGAGAGGTCCTAGGGGAGAGGAAATTAAAACCAGCCCGATCACATCTCGATATCTGTCCTACATAAAATGTTGGTTGTTTAATGTATGAAGCGCCCAGTTCTGAAGGTGATCAGTGTTCTCAACTCCAACTGAAGTCAATGGAGCCATTGGATGCTCAGAACATCTCAGAAGGGGCTCAGCATCTTGCAGGATTGGGCCTTAAAGGTACTTTTTTCCTGACCAAATGTGCTGGTGGAGCCATGGTAGTTGTTGCCCAAGAGGTATGTAACATTATCCAGACTGTTACTGGAATATGATGCCCAGTTCTGGCATCCAGTCTTTAAGAAGGAAGTTGATAAGTTGGAAAAGATTCAGAAAACAGCTACAAGAATGATTCAAGGTCTGGAAAACCTGCCTTGCAGTGAGAGAAAAAAAAGACTACATTTATTTAGTTTATCCAAGAGAAGAATAAGAGATGTCTTGGTCACAATCTACAAGTGCCTACATGGAAAGAAAAATTCTCAAAGCAGAGGACTCAATACCCTGTATCACAGCCATCATCGTTTCGGACAAGGACTGGATGGGACTCTTTGGAGCTGCTCATTAATTAACCAGAGGAATCATTATTAAATTAATGATGCTTTCATACCAGCAGCTGACCAAAAATCCAGAAATGGATCTAGAATGGATACAAGGTACTTACAATCAAGGCCCCTTTTAATGTGCCTCATCTTTTTAACGGGTACCAACAATGACTTTGGAAAATCTTGGCCCATCTTTCTGCATCACTATCACTAGGCTACAGAAATAGTTCTATTAAACTTCACACCTTCACATAGCACATATTCAAGTGTGAATCCATGTTGCTGATTTACAAGCTCTAATCTAATTGGTTCTCAATTTTAATAAAGTCCTCTTTGCCTCTCCCAATTTTGAACTCCTTTTATTTCATCCTTTTGCTGCAATTTAGCCCCATGCCTGGTCTCTTGCTGTAATTTGACATTATTCCTGATCTCTTCACCTCTCACTGTAATTTAGTACTACTCCTGATTCAGAGTCTTGTGTCCATTTAACAACACTCAATTTTTTTTTACCTCTCTCTAGATTTTCAGCATTCTTGAGCTCCAAGGCGCTCACAGTTTTCTGCCACTCCTTGTCAATTTATTCTGTTTCTGATCTCTATGTACTGGTTGCCAATTTCCTCCCACTCCTTGGTGTGAAATTGACAAGGAGCACAGTAAAAGTGACATGAAGAGGCACAGAGATCATGCATGAATGGTATGAAATTGACAAGTGGCAGTGGAACAAGCGCCAGTGACCAAGTTTTAACCCTGAGATCTCCTTTCACATTTAATGTTATATGAGACTGTGTCTGAATAAACAGATATTACAGTTTTCCTCTTTTGTGATGTATATTATGAAGGGTGAGTAGTGACTCCAGAGCTAAGACTGCATTAAGATCTGGACTAAGCCACCTCTGTTCTACAATTTGACCATATAATTTAATATCCAAATCTGGCAATATAAATGGGACAATAGAATTTTTGATGTTATTTTTAACAAAACATTTGTTTAGTGTCCTTTGCAAAATGTTAATATTTTCTTCTGTTTGGAAATGTTGCCCTATTTCCTCATATTTTCTTGCGTTTCTCGAGTTAAACAATCACAGTCCTCGAAAAACTCACACACCTACAACGTGATAATATCCCAGACTGAGGCCCCTCTTGAACTTTTACATCATGCCCATTATTCAGAATAACCTGAGTTTCACCAAGATCAGCTGATGGAACCGTGCAAACCTCTAGGCTATTTCTCTCATCTGACATGGTCATCCTGACTAACTAGCTTTGCTCAGCACGGAGACCCTGCCCTTCCCCACAGAGTGTGTGTGGCCAGCCACTGCTGCAAGGTCTCTCACCCCCCACACCTGCCTGTCACTTCCTCAGCAATTAATCCTCCTCCTCCATCCTCTCCCCTGAATCAATTCTTCCTCCCCAGCCCTCACATCATTTCTGCTCCTGCATCAGTTCTGGTTGTCGCCCCCCACCCCCACATGAGCTCAGCTCACTAACAGTTCAGCCCCCTTCACATTCCCCCAAGTCCCCTCTCATTTCAGCCCCCCTCAGCCTCATCTCTGCTCTTGCAGGGGTTCTTCACCCCCTCCCTGGGGGGCTTCAGCAGGGCCACATTCTCTCTCTTCCAGGCTGGGAGGCAGCTCCAGGGGATCTTTACCCCCTCCCCCTTCCCAGCCTGAGCACTGCAGGGTGAGGAAGAGAAACAGAGGAGCTGTCTCTGTTGCTCACCAGAGGGGAGTGAAAATGCAGTTTGCTGGTGGACTAATTCCCTCTTGCAAGAACGGCCCCTCAGCAACATGAAGAGGGGGAGAGAGAGCTGTCCACATCTGCTCTGATCGGTAGCTCTGCTCCAAAAGGTGGGCAAGTGGAGCAGGCAGCCAGTCAAAGTGCTTAAATTCTCAGTTAGGGAAGCCTTTTGCATAGGAATTACATATCTGTATATGGACAGTATGCTGCATGTATATGTGCATCTGTCATGAGTGGGGGATCTGTATGCAGCTTATGCATTCTGGTTGAGGTCTCGGAACTGCAGTAAAATAAATGCCTCCATGTGTCTGGAACCCACCATTTGCTGACAAGGGGTGTGTCACATACCTGCCAGGCCAGGGACAATGGTTGGCCATTACATTTTAGGGGTTGCCTAGTCAAGTGGCAACAGCTTGGGACTCAGGAGTGGCAGAAGCTAGGAGAACTGGTTCCTCCAAATACTCTACAGAGAGAGGGAAGTGCAGAGTGGAAAACCCACAGCAGCAGGTGTTGGTGATAGGTGATATAAACTCTCAGAGCATGCACAGGAAGCATTTGGGTAGAATGGAGGGCCGGGGGAGCATGCAGACGGTTGCGGGAGGTGAAGCGAGAGAGAGAGACACTCCATGATTCAAAGGAGCAGCCACATGCAAGAGGGGGTACCTGGACTCCAGCAGACTCTGCCATAAGCCCAAAGAACACAGTAGAGTGACGAGTCAACAAAAGCAAGGAAATGCACGTTGTGACAAAGTTCCTCCTCTACCCTGATGGGTCCTGCGCTTATTGGTGGATTTTGCTAGCCTCAGAGATCTTCCTGTGTTGGATCAGGAGTTGGGAGGTTTTGGGGGGGACCCGGGCCCGCCCTCTACCCCGGGTTCCAGCCCAGGGCCCTGTGGACTGCAGCTGTCTAGAGTGCCTCCTGGTACAGCTGTGTGACAGCTATAACCCCCTGGGCTACTTTCCCATGGCCTCCTCCCAACACCTTCTTTGTCCTCACCACAGGACCTTCCTCCTGATGTCTGTTAACACTTGTACTCCTCAGTCCTCCAGCAGCACACCCTCTCACTCCCAGCTCCTTACACACACCTCACTAACTGGAGTGAGAGCCTTTTTATACCAGGTATCAGAGGGGTAGTCATGTTAGTCTGGATCTGTAAAAGCAGCAAAGAATCCTGTGGCACCTTATAGGTCTGTTAGTCTATAAGGTGCCACAGGATTCTTTGCTGTTTTTATACTAGGTGTACTGATTAGCCTTAATTAATTCTAGTAACTTCCCAATTGGCTACAGGTGTCCTAATTAGCCTGCCTGCCTTAATTAGTTCTAGAAAGTTCCTGAGTTTTCTGGAATAGTCCCTGTTATCTTACCCAGGGAAAAGGGACCTGCTTAACCTGGAACTAATGTATCTACCTTCGACCACTCTCTTGTAGCCATCTGGCCTAACCCTGTCACAACGTGTATGTGTGTGTGTGTGTGTGTGTGTTATTTTTGTCTGGGTCTGAGTAACTGTGTTTAGAAACCCTGACAAAGCCTGCACGTCTCTACTTCTCACTATCACATGCCCCTGAAGAGTAAACCCACATAGGGGAGCTCTGGGAAAGGGTGTGCAGCAGCTGGAAAGTCTGAGGGGTGTGTGTGTGTGGGGGGTCAGCACTGGTTCTGGAGGCCTTGGGACAGCTGGGCTCTGTGGTCCCATTTTGGTGAAGAAGTGACAGACAGTGCTCATGTGCCAGAGTCGCCACAGGAAGAAAGAGTGCTGCAGCCTACTTGGAGCAAGGGGTTCTTTAAGCCGACAGGGGCTCAGGGAGGTGACTCCAAACACTGCCTTGGTGAGTGTCCAGCTGGGGAAGCTCAACCAGAGAACTGTGTGTGACAACATCACATTACACAAGCACACGCAGCTGTGTGTGGTGCTTTTGCAAAGCACTGTTTTAGGTACATATGCACACACCTATCTATGTGTGTGTGAGAATGTGGGTTTGGATATAAAATCACAGAAGTGAAGGATGGGAAGGGACTTTGATGGTTCATCTAGTCCAGTCCCCTGCACTCAAGGCAGGATTAAATAACTAGACCATTCCCGACAGGTGTTTGTCTAACCTGTTCTAAAAAACTCCAATCCAGAGATTCCACAACCTCCCTAGGCAATTTGTTCCAGTGCTTAACTACTCTGACAGGAAGTTTTTCCTAATGTCCAACCTAAACCTCACTTGCTGCAATTTAAGCCCATCGCTTCTTGTCCTATTCTCAGAGATTAACAAGAACAATTTTTCACCCTCCTCCTTGTAACAACCTTTTATGTACTTGAAAACGTGTGTCCCCTCCCTCAGTCTTCTCTTCTCCGGACTAAACAAATCCAGTTTTTTCAATCTTCCCTCACAGGTCATGTTTTCTAGACCTTTAATCACTTTTGTTTTTCTCTTCTGGACTTTCTCCAATTGGTCCACATCTTTCCTGAAATGTGTTGCCCAGAACTGGACACAACACTCCAGCCGACACTTTATCTGCGCAGACTAGAGTAGAAGACTGTCTTGTGTCTTGCTTACAATACTCTGGCTGATACGTCTCAGAATGATGTTTGCTTTTTCTGCAGCAGTGTTACCCTGTTCACTCATATTTAGCTTGTGATCCACTATAACCTCCAGATCCCTTTTCACAGTGCTCCTTCCTAAGCAGTTGTTTCCCATTTACTATGTATGCAATTGATTGTTCTTTGCTAAGTGGAGTACTTTGCATTTATTCTTATTGAATTTCATTCTATTTTCTTCAGATTGTCCAGATCATTTTGAATTGTAATCGTATCCTCCAAAACACTTGCAACCTCACCCAGTTTGGTATCATCCACAAACTTTATTAATATACTCTCTATGCCATTATCTAAATCATTTATGAAGATACTGATCAGAACCAGACCCAAGACAGATCTCTGGGGGACCCCACTCAGTATTGGGCTTCCAGCTTGCCTGTGAGCCACTGATAACTACCGGTACTCTCTTTTCAACCCTAGTTTAATCTCATTTGTGCCTTGGCCTTTCTAATTTTGTCCCTATATTCTTGTGGGTTTTTTATATTTATCCTTCAAAATTTGACCTAGTTTCCACTTTTTATAGGGCTCTTTTTTGAGTTTCAGATCACTGAAGATTTCCTGGATAAACCAGAGTGGTCTCTTGCCATACTTCCTATCTTTTGTATGCAGTGGGATAGTTTGCTCTTGTGTCCGACACAGCTATAACTGCAGAAATGTATGTTACAAGCAGCATATGGTTAACAGTTTAAAAGCAAAAGTTCACAAAATGCCCAGTTTCTAAAGCCTTACAGCTGTTATCTGTGCAGTAGCCTCTGTATACAGAAGAGATTTTGTATTGGTGATGCCTAAGGTGTTTCAGTCCGAATTGTGCTGGTATGGTGACAGACTTTAAATGAATGGCAGTGGGCTGGAAGTCCACTTACAAAATATGCACAAATATTTGTATATTAATTACTGTTGGCAGTGTATATTGAACTTGTTGAACTGTGCAGGGCGCCCATATTTTCAACAGAGATCAATCCCTCTTTGGAGCTTTGTGTATCCCCTTGTGTCAGAATGAGAACTGAGAACTTCAAGAACTGAGAACTGCAAGAAGAAAGAAAAGGATAGAAAAGGATAGAAAATATTTTTTAAAGTGATTTGTGTAGAAATTGTACAGAATTCTTCATTCCACCCTTTCTCAGCATAAAATACTGTATAAATCCTAAGAAAAACAGGACAGGTATCTTGCTTTGCTCACCGTAATATCTTCTGCCCAACTATGAAATTTTGGTAATTATTTAACCTCTAGTCTTATTCTTTATCCTGTAAAAATGAAGGAAACTGCAAATATACTTCCCAATGGATACTAGGAACTAAGCAGGATTACTTGCCTTTATGAAGATACAGACATCACATAAAAAGGTTACATGGAAGAGCTAAACTATATTTACTGAAAAAAATCAATGGAGATGTCTCAGCCCTGGTCTACACTAAGGTCGGGGGTCGAACTAACTAGGGGTACAGAGACAGTGAATACGTAGCTGAAATCGACCTATACTAGTTCGACTTACTCTTACCGGCCCAGGCGCTGCGCTCGCTCCTCTCCGCAAAGGTCGACTCCTCCTCCTCCTCTCCTGCGTGGGTGAGCGGAGTTGAACTAGCGCTTTCGGTTCGAACTACTATCGCTAGATAGATCGCGCGAGTTTCGTCGAACTCCAGCAAACTTTGCCGCGTCGACCCAGCAGGTAAGTGTAAACGTGGGAAATTTGCACTTTAGAAATGCCAGGATTACATTTATTTTTAAGAATGGCTCAAAAACCATATTCCAGGGGCTTAATCAAAGTACTGACTGGAATATGTAGGAACTAGGCATAAATGCTCATGTTATGCCTGGAGAAGCAGAAGTGCTGTATCCAGGAGTTACCTATGCAGGACAATTGTGTGAGATTGCACCAAAGCGATCTTACTGTTGTGAACAGTTAAGTTTTTTTGAGGGGGAGGGCCTAATCCAGTATTAACCTAAAATCAAGTTTGGGGTGATTCACCGTTTAGTAGCTTTATTATTACTTCTTGTATTAGCGTTGCTATTAGCGCTAGCTTACTCTTAAAGATTCTTGTATGGTGAATCCTTAAAGCCACAGGAGGATTTCTTCCAACATTTTGGTTTGGATAGCGGGAGGTATTGTATTTTTCTTACAGCAAACAGAAGCCAGAGAAGGGAGAGAGGGAAATGTATGAAGAAAAGTCAGTGGGGCATTTAAATAATTAACGTCTAGATGGCTCTACAAGGCTGTACCATACAGAAGCTAAAGTCTCGTTTTAAAAAAAGAGCATGCAAAATGTACTTAGGGCCTGATCCAAAGCCCAGGGAAATCAGTGGGAGTATTTCCCTTGACTCTAGTGTGCTTTGAATTAGGCTCCTGGATTGTAAGCTTTTTGGGGCAGGAATTTTCCTCTATGCATCTGTAGAGCACCTAGCTCAATAAGGGCTTGATTTTTGTTGGAGTCACTAGGCACTAACGAAATCCAAACAACAACCTCCATGAGGTTCCATTGCCAGTCACCCAAGGCAAGCAGTGTATTTTGTATACATGGATCAGAAAAGTGACATTTCAGAGAACAGCAGAATTTAAGCACCGTTCAGAGAGATTTATTCCATGTCAGATTCATTTCAGAGAAATCATGAGCTAAACAAATTTCCCTTCTTCACACTAAACTCTAGCTTCAAAGTACAGTGTCATTATATATTAATTCCCCAGAGGATTTGAGGTCATACCACTCTAAATATGCTTTAAGAAGCTAAATTATACATCTGTTGAAAAATTAGAGCCCAAATTTTAAAACTCAGTTACGGTAAGTAGCCACGACTTCCTGTATTTCTTTCCTTATTCTTTGTAATAAGGTGATTGGTGGTTAATTATTAGCATTCAAGTGGATACAATATGTAGCTCTTTAAGAACTATAATTTAGCATTAATTAACATCCACTTTAGATAAAGTTAACAGCCAATCTAGTTGTCTGTTAAACAAATGAAAATGGAAATTAGAGTCTAGTTGTCAGAGAAGGGGGCTAGAGTGAATCTGGGAGATGTAATTTTTGAAATTTGATTTAAATCTAAAATCAACATCTAGAATTGTGCTAGGAAAATCTTTTTATCCTTCAAGTAGAGCAAAGTCTAATAGACCAATATTTTTCAGTTTAAATGTTATAACGAAATATCCACTGGCCAAGCTTAGTATAGCCCGGTGGTATTAATGGAATACTAATTAAGAACCCCCAAACAATTCTCTCCTCTATTTTAACAGGAGGATTGCACATATTGAACATTAACTTCAGTGAATATCCAGACTGAAATAGGGTCAGGTATCTGAAATCAATAAATTATGCTAGAAATTCCTTCAATCATCTTAATTTATCCCACATTCCCCATGACACTTAGATAATCAAAGTTGTACCATACACATATAACACCATTGTGACATTATTACATGAACTGCAACCATATAGATCATTGTTGCAACCAGGGTCCTATGGTTGCACCAGGTCTTGTACAGAGGAGGTCAAGTGGGGTGTCTATGGAAAGGTTGTAGTTTGCTGGTTATGATTATGCTGTCTGTATGTGTGTATCATTTTTGTGAATATTGGCTATGTACTTGTATCTCAATGTGTTTGATTCTAAGTAGCCTCAGTGAAGCATTTGGTCAGCTTCTTGAGAAAGGACTATTCTCAGTAAATGCCCAATCAAGAAACACGTAACTGACAATGGACTTTGGGAGATGCCAATCCACATCTGAGCTTTCCTGGCAACGTTCAAACTAACATGTAAACAATGGCGTCGACCTGCAAAAAGCTGAGTCATTCATGTACATGTGACTTGCCCAGGTGGCTAAAAACTCCATCTTGTGGCTATGATTTTGCACAGAAGAACAAAGGGTTTCTGCCCACAAGAGAGAGAATATAAAAGGCCCTGGAAACTCCTCCATTTTGTCTTCAGCTGGCCCTAAGAGATGCCTGAAAAAAACTAGAACAAAGGACAGTAACTATTGGGGTGTGACTGACTGCTGGACACAGATTAGGAAGGAGTCCAGTCTGTGAAAGAAGCTTATTGGAACATCTCTGTGGGTGAGATTTCATCTGTAATCAGTTTCTTAATGTATTAGGCTTAGACTTGTGTGTTTTGTTTGGTTTTCCTTGTTCTGTCTGCTACAACTTGGAGCCACTTAAATCCTACTTTTTATACTTAATAAAATCACTTTTGCTTATTAATTGACCCAGAGTAAGTAATTAATACCTGGGGGAGCAAACAGCTCTGCATCTCTCTCTATCAGTGTTATAGAGGGCGGACAAGTTATGAGTTTACCCTGTATACGCTTTATACAGAGTAAAACAGATTTATTTGGAGTTTGGATCCCACTGGGAGCTGGGTGTCTGGGTGCTAGAGACAGGAACACTTCTTGAGCTGTTTTCAGTTAAATCTGCAGCTTTGGGGCGTGTGGTTCAGACCCTGGGTCTGTGTTGGAGCAGACTGGTGTGTTTGGCTCAACAAGGAAGAGTTCTGCAGGCCCAAACTGGCAGAGAAAACGGGCTCAGAGGTAGTCTCAGCACATCAGGTGACAGTCCCAAGGGGGTCTCTGTGACCCAACCCGTCACAACCGTACCATTAGTTTCACTGGAAGGGAATTTCTGTTATGCCTTTAGCTCACTGAGAAATTAATGCATTTCCCCCTCCAATATCTTGCTTAATAAATCCCCAGTCCTGCATTCTAATCTACATCAGATCCCTATGAAAGTAAGTGGGATTTCATATTGGTGTAGGCATCTTCCCTTGGCAATGGGTTGGTAGGACTGGGGCCAGGTATAAAATTCATCCCAGTGCAGAGAGACCAAACAAACTCCATTTAAGTCGTCATAGCGGAAGAACATAAACTGGGTTGAAGTGGTGGAGACACCATTGTGTTCGCCCTTTCTGCTGGGATGAATATCACAATAAATGAAATAAGACAAAGTATCTAGTAACAAGAACCCAGGGAGGGCTACTGCATTCCAAGAACTGTGATTGCTTTGTGTGAGATTGGAGCCTTTAGGCTCAGGCCCCTGGATGGTGATGCCGCACCTCTGCTGCCCCTCAAGAGTAGCTGGAGGAGGAAGCTCAGGCAAGCATAATCCCTCCCCACTGCTCCAGGAGGTAAAAGTACTTTGCTACAGCCTTTTTCAGGGCACAGCACTCCTCCTCACCTCCGCTTGTCCCCATGCCTAGCCAGCTCTGCTGGGCTGTGTGCTAAGGGTGAAGCTACAGCTCTGCCCACTCCTTGCGTGTTCTTCCACCCATCTGCTTGAAGGGGGACTGTAACCCCCCCTCCCCGTTCTCCCCCACCGAGCTCAGAATCAGGGTATGTCTACACTATGGGATTATTCCGATTTTACATTAACTGGTTTATCAAAACAGATTGTATAAAATCGAGTGCGCGCGGCCACACTAAACACATTAAATCGGTGGTGTGTGTCCACGGTCCGAGGCTAGTGTCAACTTCTGGAGCGTTGCACTGTGGGTAGCTATTCCGTAGCTATCCCATAGTTCCCGCAGCCTCCCCTGCCCCTTGGAATTTCCGGGTTGAGATCCCAGTGCCTGATGGGGCAAAAATCATTGTCGCGGGTGGTTCTGGGTAAATGTCGTCAGTCACTCCTTCCTCTGGGAAAGCAACGGCAGACAAGCATTTTGCGCCTTTTTTCCCTGGATTGCCCTGGCAGATGCCATAGCATGGCAATCATGGAGCCTGTTTTGCCTTTTGTGACTGTCACCGTATGTGTACTAGATGCCGCTGACAGAGGCGATTCAGCAGCACTACACAGCAGCATGCTTTTGCTTTTGCGTGACGGCAGAGATGGTTACCAGCCATACTGTACCATCTACCATACCATAAACTGGTAATAAGATGATCATGGTTACCAGTCCTTTTGCACTGCACCATTTGCTGTTGTCATAAGTGCCCCTGGCTGAGATCAGCCAGGGGCACAAAAGCCAAAATTGGGAATGACTCCCTGAGTCAATCCCTCCTTTTTGGTATCTAAAAATAGAATCAGTCCTGCCTAGAATATGGGCAAGTGTACTAGAGAACCAGTGTATCATAGAACCAGAACGCACAGCTGCTCTGTGTCAGATCCAGCAGAAATTATGAGCTGTATGCTATTCACAGGGGGTGCTCCTGCAACAACCCCACCTGTTGATTCCGTTCTTCCCCCAGCCTTCCTGGGCTACCGTAGCAGTGTCCCCCCACATGTGTGATGAAGTGATAAAGAATGCAGGAATAAGACACAGTGACTTGTTAGTGAGAAATGAGTGGAAGGCAGCCTCCAGTTGCTATGATAGTCCACATAGGACATTAAGGAGTGTGGAGGAGAGGAGCCTAGCATCCCGCTGCTAGTCCAGGGACAATTGAATCTTTTCTTTACACATGAAGGGCAGGGGCTGATGGAGCTCAGCCCCCTGTTGCTATGATGAAGACGGTTACCAGCCATACTGCACCATCTACCAAGAAAAATCAGGAGCTTTTTACACAGGCGCCCATGATTGACCTCACTGAATGCTAGTCGGCATGGTTACCAGTCCTTTTGCACTGCCCCATGTGCCAATAGGCTGATGATGACGATGGATATCAGCCATATTGCACCATCAGCCACCCATGGCGGGGGGAGCAAGGATGTTGGTGTTGACTGCTGCAGCATCGCGTCTATCTGCAGCATTCAGTAAAGATAGGGTGACATGTAAAAGAGTCAAGAGAGGATTGTTTTCCCTTTCACTTCTGGGGGTGGGTGGGGGGGTGCGTAAATTGCCGAGCTATGCCCTGAACCACCGCGGACACTGTGCTTGACCCTAGAAGCATTTGGAGCTCAGCCAAGAATGCAAATGCTTTTCGGAGACTGCAGGCACTGTGGGATTGCTTGAGTCCTCCAGTCCCCACTCCAGTCCCCCCTCCATGAGCATCCATTTGATTCTTTGGCTTTCCGTTACGCTTGTCACGCAGCAGTGCGCTGAGTCCCTGCTATGGCGTCTGCGTGGAGATTTTAAAAAAATGATTTTGAATTTTGTCTTCTGTAATGGAGCGCTGATAGAACAGATTTGCCTGCCCTTACTGCGATCACATCCGCATGGTCCATGCTGGAGCTCTTTTTTTATTTTGATTTCGGACTGCATCGCCACCCATGCTGATCGGAGCTCCACGCTGGGCAAACAGGAAATATTCAAAAGTTCGCGGGGCTTTTCCTGTCTACCTCGCCACTGCATCCGAGTTCAGATTGCTGTCCAGAGCGGTCAGTGGTGCACTGTGGGATACCACCAGGAGGCCAATACCGTTGATCTGCGGCCACACTAACCCTAATCCGATATGGTAATTCCGATACTAGTGCTACTCCTCTCGTTAGGGAGGAGTACAGAAACCGGTTTAAAGAGCCCTTTATATCGATATAAAGGGCCTCTTAGTGTGGACAGGTGTGGCGTTAAATCAGTTTTACTCTCCTTAAACCGGTTTAAACGCGTAGTGTAGACCAGGCCTCACAATCCACAACGCACTAACACAACAGAGGGTTTACTCCCATATACTCCCCATTGTGGCTGCATTAGACCTGACTACGACTGACCCCACTATTAGCAAGATGTGCACTTTTAACCTTCATTTAGTGTATCAGATCAAGAGGAGATACTTTGCTATACTTGTCTTTCAAACATAGATTTTTTTTTTAAGTGACCATTTTACAATGACAATTGCAAAACTGTTCCGGAACAGTGGAGGGTAATCTTGCCTCCGTGTCTGGGTGCCATGCCAAAACCATCTGGACCCAGAGACTGAAAGGCCTCTATACAGGGCCGTAGCAACAAAGAACGTGTCCCCCTCCGAACATATGTCCAGGGCCCCTTACAATGCAGAAACTGGAATGCGGTATTTATTTTATACAATATACAGGGTTCAGATTATGTATACATAGGCCTACAGTGTACATGTATTCCATATTTACGCAAAGCGCTTCTTTTGAGCCTTGTTCTCCGCAAATTGGTTAATCAATGTGTCAGAATCCAGAGATCTGGCAATCTTGTTTTCGATTGAGATAACTGCAAGCGCAGAAAGCCTGTCATCTGTCATGGTTGAGCGCAGGATATTCTTGATCAGTTTCATTCTGCTGAAGCTCCTTTCAGCACCGGCAACAGTAACTGGTGTGGTCAGAAGAATTCTGATGCAAATGCAAAGATTCGGATATATCTCCTGAAGGCTGTTCTTGTATATGAACGTTAAAAAATTGTTTGCCGTTACAAGTCCTCTCTCTTTCTCGATGACATAAATAAAACGATTCAATTCCATTATGAGTTCGTTGGCATCAATGTCTCCCATTTTTCTTTCAAAATTTTTGCTGTGATTCTCCAGTTCATTTTCTCTGTGACACTGCTTCAGGCTGTTAGCGTTGTACAGAAATCCAAACAACTTATACCACTCCACGAGTTGGTCAAATCGCGATGAAACAGAAGATATGGCCTGATCAGTGAGAACAAGAAAGAACTGCGATTTGAATTTTCTTGGCAGAAAGACTCGAATCATCAGCACATTCATAATCAAACATTCTCTTCTTACGTCGCACCCTGGTTTCTGGAAACACCTGCTCAATACCCATATGCTCTGCTATTTCATGTGCATTTGTGACCACAGAGTTATATCCTGTATTTCGATAGTCTTCCAAAAACTTCATTGTAGCACCGACTTCTGCCTGCAGTACGTCAATTGACACATCTGGTGACTGAATTAATTTGCTGGTTTTATTGATGTGAAATAGTATATCGTACCACGTGTACACAGGCAGAACAAAAGACCACGTAGTAACATGGTCTAAAAACGCACCGGCTTCTGTTGCTGTATTGCCATCTTTCTTTTCGAGCGCATATTCTCGCAAAGATGACAAAGCATTGCACAATTCTTCAAGGTGATAACGCAATGGCTTCACAGCATCAATTCTTGACTCCCAATGAATGTCTGATAACCCTTTAACAGATATTGGCATATGTTCTTGAAGTATATCCCAACGTGAAGGTGAAGAAGAAAAGATAACGTATATTCTGTTAATCAGACCGAAAAAGTCAATGGCATATTTCGATGACTTTGCCGCATCTGAGATCACAAGATTCCAAGTGTGAGCTCCACATGGTACATACAAGGCACGGTCATTTATTTCTAGCATGCGGGCTTGAACTCCTTTATTCTTTCCTCTCATATTTGCGCTGTTATCATAAGCTTGGCCTCTCATGTCAGCAATGTCTATTCCTAAATTGTTTGCCTTTTCAAGAAACGCTTCCAATAAGCCCTCGCCAGTTGTATCATGAACATTAAGAAAACCAACAAACGCTTCACGAATATTGACACCATCTTCACCGTTGCATTCAACAAAGCGTAACACCACAGACATCTGTTCTTCATGTGACACGTCGGGAGTACAGTCCGAAATAACTGAATAATATTTTGCTTTTTTAAGCTGCGCTATGTTGGCCTCTTGAATGTTACTGGCAACAAGTTGAATCAGCTCATTTTGGATCTGTGGACTGAGGTACTGAACATGTGTCTCTGCCTTCTTAATCCTCTGTAAAAGTTCGCTGAGGACAGTTTCATACTTTGCAAGCAATTCAAACAGTCCCAAAAAGTTGCCATTCGAAGGATCGCTGAGCTTTTCATTACTTCCTCGAAATGCCAAGTTTCTTTCGGACAAGAAAATAACGCCATCAACCATGCATTTGACAACATTTCTCCAGAAATCTTTTTCTTTCAGAAAAGCCTGCAATTCGAGTTGGTCAATAGATGTACAGTTTACTATGCCTGACCGAAGGTCAAACCATTTCACCATACAGTCTTGATGACCTTTGCCTGTTTCATGCTGCTGAAGTCTTTTTGACAGTGCTTTCCAAGCAGATGTTCCATGACGTAGCGGTATGTCGCCAGTGCCAAATAATTTACAACAAAAACAAAAAATGGCATCTTTCTGAACTGAGTACATTAACCATGAACGTCTTATTTTCTCACCATTTGCCATGGTTCGATAGAAATGAGTACTTGTGAATCTCTGTCTTTCCTCGTTAAATGGAAATTCGTAACTTTCATTCTGCTGCGGTGGGCCTCGTGCAACAATGTCACACACTTGCCTGTCCGATATTATAGTCGGCCAATCTCCTGGATCATCAGTCAGTGGTTCAGATTCAGATACTTCTTTCCTGGCAGCAGCTGGAATACCTGTCACAGTTTGTTTGGTAGAACAACTGGCTTCACCTTTGACCTCACTTGAAGCACTTCTGGATACTTTTGGATACGATTTGTCACTGCTAGCGCTGTCCATTTCATGTGCCTGTACCTGTACGTTGGATTGCAGCGCAAAATACGTTGACAACTTTGGAATTTTCTCAAGTTCCTTCTCGGCATCTTTTGCTGCCTTTCGTTTACTAGCTCCACTCTTATCCGTTCTCTTAGACATCACAAAGCACGCTTCTGTGTTGGAAACGATAAAAAATTAAACAACTAAATTAATAACATTTATCCGCCAACCGCCATTATGAACGCAAATACACATTCTTTGAATGGGTCCAACTAAAATTCGAAACTGAGCAACAGACAACTGATGTAGCCAATAGCATTATGATGTATCATAATGACTTCACGGTTTTGTCAGTAAAACCGACATGGATTGTGCAATAGCGTCAATAAATGTCACTTACCTAGTTATACCTTACATTTTTTTTGCCACTTTTAGGGGCCCCCTTCCTTGTGGGGCCCCCTCCGGTTGGAGGGTACGGAGGGCGCTCGCTACGCCTCTGCCTCTATACCAGAGTACTAAGTGTCATTACATGTCTGTCTTTTGCAGAGCACCCCCTATAGGAGCTACAAGGGAAGCACAAGTGTGTGGGTCCAGTTGCCCTATCCAGTTGCACGCACTAGGGGTGTGTGGCCAGGGGCGGCTCTAGGGATTTTGCCGCCCCAAACACGGCAGGCAGGCTGCCTCCGGCGGTTTGCCTGCGGAGGGTCTGCTGGTCCCGCAGGCAAGAGGTCCACCGAAGCCCCGGGACCAGCGGACCCTCCGCAGGCAAGCCGCTGGAGGCAGCCTGCCTGCGGCCCTCGCGGCACTGGCAGGGCGCCCCCTGCGGCTTGCAGCCCCAAGCACACACTTGGTGTGCTGGGGCCTGGAGCTGGAAATCTGTAGGCAGCTTCTGAGGGCAGTGGCAGTGTCACTGTCTGCCCCAGAGTCATGATTTTCAGGTCTTCCACTCTGGTGCAGCATTTATATACTCCATCACAACCGTAGCTGGGACCTGTTCTGTACTAGGGAGCACTTTCATTACCCAACAGTAAGGTACAAATAGCAAAAATCAATCAATCAGTAACTTATTTCTAGTATATTTTAGATTTTGTGTCACCGGGTACAGGCTTATTCCTGATGTTAAAGCAGGTAGAATACATTTGCTGTTACACTAAGAACAAATAATGCTACTTGCAGTTCTGGTGTTTGGTTGGTTTTTAACAGCACCAGAGATATGCCCTGTGTAAACTATGGTAATTAAGTGAATGCCATCAGCATGATCTAATACCATTAACAACTAAGAAGGAAGGATTCCACAAAGCTGAAGTTTAGCAATGGATTTGGTTAAACAAGGACATACTGTAATTCCTTTGTGTTGTTTGTTAATTGTGGTGTTGTCTCTGATTACACCTTGCAGAGGAAAATGTTCTCTGAATGGAGACTTTCGCTGCCATTGTTAGGGGGCTAGGAACCCAGGATAAAATAAAATCACATGTATAGAATATAAAGGCTATGGAAATGTATCCTTGACACTGGTTAACCCACCAGGACTGGCACTGAGAAGATTCTGGCTTCAATTCCTGGTTCTGCCACAGACTCTTGCGTGACCTTGGACAAGTCATTCTAGCTCTGCCTCTTGGTTCCCCAGCTGTTACCTGGGGATAACTATATTCCTTTTGCCTCCCTCTGTCCATCCTGTCCACTCAGATGGTAAGTTCTTCAGGGCAGGGACTGTCTTTTGCTGTGTGTTTGTACATTGCCTAGGACAATGTAGCCCAGTTTGGCTCTTTAGCCACTACTGCAATATACTTAATGAGTCCTCTCAAAGTAGTGTTAAATTAATAGTGGTTGAAAATTATCTGTGTGCTCAGAATCATAAATCAATTATTGTATTTTGAGACTCTACTCCCCCTCATAAAGAGAATTAATGAGCAAAGTTTTATAACTGAAACCATCTATTGTTTTCTCTTGTCAATATTCTGAAATATTCCTTAATTCTCCCAGTGAATCCTACATGAAAAGGAAACAAAGGCTCTGATTTTTTTTTAAAAGCAGGCCTAATTTACATGCATAATTATTACAGTTGTGTTCCCAAATTGAACCATTGCTGACATTCCTCAAAGAGTGAGAGAAAAAGAAATTGACATCAAGCTCAAAATTAATAGCCAGAATCAAACTTAAATTCCTGGGGGGAATTCTGTGCCATTGCACGTATGCAGAATTCACGTCCCCTGCAGATTTCTTTGCTTCCCCCAGAAAATTACTTTCTGAAAGGGAAGCAAAGGGAAGCTGCAAGAGTGGTTCCGTGCCCCTCCACAGCAGTGTGGGTGCTTTGTTTCATAAGAACATAAGAATGGCCATACTGGGTCAGAAAAAAGGTCTATCTTCCGACAGCGGCCAATGCCAGGTACCCCAGAGGGAATGAACAGAACAGGTAATCAAGTGATCCAACCCCTCTTTGTCACCCATTCCGAGCTTCTGGAAAACGGAGGCTAGGGACACCATCCCTGCCCATCCTGGCTAAATGCTATCGATGGACCTATCCTCCATGAATTTATCTAGTTCTTTTGTGAACCCTGTTATAGTCTTGGCCTTCACAACATCCTCTGGCAAAGAGTTCCACAGGTTGGCTATGAGTTGTGTGAAGAAATACTTCCTTTTGTTTCTTCCTTTTAAACCTGCTGCCTATTAATTTCATAACCTTTTCCAACTCCAAATCAAGGTGCCTGGAGCAGCCAGCAGAGAGGTAAATCACCATGGGGGGCAGGGAAGGCTGGGGCTGGGGATGCTCCAGCTGGTGGCTCTTACCCTGTGTCGAGCTCAGCTACTAGTCCTGGCTGGGCTGGGGAGGACAGGACTTGCTCTTCTCCTGCAAGGAGAGGCTGAGATGGGTGAGATTCCCACCCCAGAAACCTTCCCTGGCTGCAAGAAGCTCCACATCCCTGCCCCTGCTTCCTGCCCCCATTGCTCCTCAGCCCGGGGCGGGGGTGGGTTCACTGTGTGGGGATCTGCTCCCCTGTCCGCTCAACCCCCATGCATCTGGACCTCCTATACCCAGCACCCCCCCCGAGCCTCACTCCCCCTGCACCCAGACACCCCTACTGAGCCTCCTGCACTCAAACCCCACCCTGAGAAGCTGCACCCAGACCCCTACTCCACTGAACCCCAACCCCCACCACATCAAGCCCCACTCCCACAGCACCTGCACCCCCGTTGAGTCCCCCCACATCCAGACCCCCTCTACTGAGCCCCATCCCGCCACCAAGACCCCCAACCACTTTCACCTGGACCCCCCTGCAGAGTCCCATTGCCCCTGCACCTGGAACCCTGCAATGAGCTCCTGTGCATCCAGATCTCCCCACACCCAGATGTCCCTCTGAGTTGCCTGCACCCAGATTGCACCACACAGAACCCTCTCACCCCACACCTGGATCCCCTGCCCCCCCCAAGCCCCTCCACACTTGGATCCTGCCAGGCTGAGCCTGCCTGCCCACACCTGGTTTCTGGGGAAGGCCTTGAGCTGTGTCAAGGTTGGGTGCAGCCTCAACGCTGAGTCCATGTTCCAGAGCTGTGGGGAGATGCTGCAGGGTGATCTCCCACCTCCATACAGCCAATGGCCTGCACTCCTCATTGCCATGCTGGAGCCTCCACATTTATTTATTGACAAATAACATTTGCAGAATTTTAAAATATTGTGCAGAGAATTTTTATTTTCTTGGTGCAGATTCCCTCAGGAGTAAAACTTAGGACAGGAAGGAGAGCGGGCATTATGCTCAAGATGGCCCCAGTAATCATTACACCTAGAAGAGAAAGGAGAACTTGATTGGCCTTCTGGGCAGTTGGTGCTGTGCTTTCATATCCTTGTACATTCTTAGTTACTATAATGGAAGGCACTTTAGAAATATAGGGAGATAGATTCACTTCTGGTCCTTGCAAATTTGGTCCCTAATCCTGCAATTTACAATGTGTGGCTGTTTTCCTGTGACCATGCAGATCCCCACTGAACTCAGACCATGCCTGTCAAGGGTTTAGCCACCACATTTTGCTAGCACCAGCAGCCACAGAGTCACTGCTTCGGCTCCGTTTGGTTGCATCTACTGACTGGCTCAGAGGAGGAAGCAGATGGTGTATATGCAGCCTACAGATGCTAGGAATGCTGTAATTAGCTCTGCACAGCAGTGTCAATTAACATAACCAGGGTTGGTAACAGGAAGGTCTTATTTCCAGGCCGGCTAGATTGGAATAACAAAAGTTCAACATCATTTAAGAAATGTGCACTATGCTGCCCCTTTTCAGCTGGCCTTCCCATCTGTGCTCTCAGTCCGTTTGGGTTTTTGTTCATGTTCTGAAGTAAAATCTATGAGCAGAAAATTTTAGTTTTTGAACTAAACTCTGGTAAAATATTCCTAGAGGATAAGTTGAAGCACACAAAGGATGTTGCATGATACATAAAGAGCCTCTTCCGGCTGAGAGCTACAGGGAGGGTTATGTATGCAAATGCACTGCCCAAATTCTGAGGCAACTCTAAACTACCCTATATCTTAAGAGTGTCTAGATTAATATATTTTAAGACTAGCAGGGACCATTAGATCATCGTCTTCCATTTTTCAACATGCAGAGAGAAAAACTGGATGCAGTAATCCAACGTTAGTCTAGGGTGACCAGACAGCAAATGTGAAAAATCGGGACAGGGGTGGGGATAATAGGAGCCTATATAAGAAAAAGACCCAAAAATCAGGACTGTCCCTTTAAAATCGGGACATCTGGTCACCCTTCGTTAGTCTCATCAAGGCCAAATGGTAAAAATTACTTCCTTTCTCCTACTCTACACCCTTGTTTATACATCCAAGGATCACATTAGCCTTCTTTGCCACAGCATCACACTGGGGGTAAATTGCTCATCCACTACGACTCACAAGTCATTTTCAGAGTCACCGCTTTCAGCCCCATCACCTGCATTCTTTGTTCTTAGATATATGACCTAATGTTTGTCTGTATTAAAATACATTTTGTTTGAATGGGTCCAAGCTTGCCATATTCCAGATCACTGTATGACTGCCCCATCGTCAGCTTTATTTACCACATCCACACATTTTATCAGGGATAATTTCATATTTACTGCCAGATCATTGATGAAAATGTTGAATAGCATCAGACATAGTAGCAGAAGCCCACTAGAAACAGCCATGTTCGATCATGATTCCCATTAACGGCTACTTTGAGATCTGTCAGCTACCTCTTAATCCATTTAACATGTGCTTTACTGATAGTGTATAGCGCTAATTTTTTTTAATGAAAAAGACGTGCGGTACAGTACAGTACATCTACAAGGTTACTTTTGTCAACCAAACTAGTAATAGCATCAAAAAATGAAATCAAGTTTTTTTTAAAAGACTATTTTTCCATAAACTATGCTGACTAATATTAATCATATTCCCATTCTTTAATTTTTTTTAACAACTAAATCCTGTATCAACTTTTCAATGAGTTTGCCTGGGACTGATGTCAGGCTAACAGCAGGGCTGGTGCAAGGATGTTTCGCGCCCTAGGCGAAACTTCCTCCTTGCGCCCTCCCCCGTTCCTGAGCCCCCGCCCTGAGGCGCACCCCCCGGCGGCAGCTCCCCCCCTCCGCCCTGAGGTGCTCCCTCCCCCCGGCGGGGCAGCTCCCCACCCCCCCTCCGGCCTGAGGCACCCTCCCCACCCCAGCTCACCCCTGCTCCGCCTCCACCCCAAGCACGCCATCGCTGCTTCACTTCTCCCGCCTCCCAGGCTTGCAGCGCCTAAGCTGATTGGCGCCGCAAGCCTGGGAGGCGGGAGAAGTGAAGCAGCCACGGCGCGCTCAGGGAGGAGGCGGAGCAGGGATGAGCTGGGGCGGGCAGTTCCCGTGCGTGCCGCCTCCCCCCCATTCCTTGCTGCATGTGGCCCTCCTCGTGCTCCCCTGCCCCAGCTCCGTCTGCCTAAATGCTGGCGGTGACCGGGCAGATGAAGATCTGGCTGCCGCGGTTGCTGCCAAAGAAAATGGTGCCCCCCCAAATCTTAGTGCCCTAGGCGACCGCCTAGGTCGCATAAATGGTTGCACCGGCCCTGGCTAACAGGCCTATAATTAATCGAGTCATCCCACTTCCTCTTTTTGAATGGTGGCACAACATTAGCAGTCTTCCAGGGGTCTGTATTTTTCCTAGTATTCCAAGATTTATTAAAAATTAATGTCAGTGGGCCAGAAATCTCTTCAGCCTGCTCTTTAAGGATACTTGGGTGCTAGTTATCCAGATCTGCTGATTTAAAAATGTTCATCTCTAGAAGATGTATTTTAACATCCTCCTTGGTTACTAATAGACTAGAAAGCCATTAACCCTCCTCATGTGATATGAATGCATCATCCTGCTTCTTTCCAAATACAGAACAGATATTTACTGAACACTTCTATCTTTTCTGCTTCATTAACAATTTTATCATTTTCATCTAGTATCTTATGATTTCTTTTGTTCCTAAAACAGTTTTCTCCTCCTAATCCTTAGCCGTGTGTAGAATGGATTTTTCTTGGATATCTTTAACTTCCCTCATCTATTTTCTACCCTTTATAGCTCCTGACTTAGACTGATTGCTATCTACTTCCCTTTTTTCATTTGCTTTATCTAAATCTATAGATATATTATTTCTAATTACCTTCACTTCTCCACTGAATTAGGAAGAGCTTTAACCCAAAGTTGCCCTCTTTCTTTATTATGACATTGTGGCCATATTAATTAATTTACATTCACATTTTCCTGTCTAAATTTTTCCTTCAAATCAATTTCACTCAAATTATCATTACCTTTGTGAAATTAGCCCTTTTGAAGCACCTACTATATATATTACTGTCTGTGACTGTCCTGTTTACACATATTGAATATTATCAGGTCACGATCACTGGTCCCTAAGGAAACTACCAACTTCTAGTCCAGAGAGTAAATAATCTTCCTCCATCAATGAAGTCCAAAGGAGTTACCTCATGTTAGGTGCAATACCTTTTTGTGTTAGAAAATAATTATCTATAATTTTTAGATTGGTATAACCTACAACTTCTTCAGGTTGCTTCCTTCTCCTCCCAATGCATATGTTACAATAGACTTCTTTGACTCACCCCCATTTGCCAATGTTTAAGCTTCTTCTGTTGTGTAAATTACACCCACTAAATTCCCTTATATCGTTCACTTACACATAACTGGGCATAAATTACTTGTGATGGATGGTGTCCTCTGCTAGCATTGCTTAGTGGTTAGGGAGCTAATCCTCTGCTCACCTTGCCTCCAGTATTTCCTCTGGACCACAGTCACGTCCTGTGGTAGTCTGCCTTTTGGTAGGGGGTGGATGGTGACCTGACTGGAAGGTCACAATCATTCTTATCTCGTTTCAGGGTAATAGAATCCCAAGGAAGATATGGGGCCCCCTTCCCTCACGGTTTGGGGGGGGACACTATCAGTTCATCTGTTGATCCCTATGGGTGTCCAATCCCAGCTGTGGGATACTTTGGGTCTTTACCCTGTCATTCTTTCCCCAAGGAAGAGTCTAGAAGTGAGGCTTTTCATGCCCTTCATAACAAGGGGAATTGGTAGGGGATCCCAGGCCCTCCCCCTCCACCAGGCTGTGGCCCAGACACCTGTAGGAGGCACCAATGTCCAGCACCCACGAGTGTCTTAAAGCCTGTCTCATCAGGCTACTTCCTACCACCCACTCTCTCACCAAAGTTTTACAGTTTGCCTTAAAGTACTAAAAGAAAAAGAATAACTGAACCTTCAGCCCCTCTGGGCTCAGCAGGCAGGCTGAGCTATCTCATCTCTTAAGTTCTCTCTCAGGGAAAAGGCTTCTGCAGAGCCCTTCTTCAGGATCTTGTAGGGTAGGTCTCTCTCCCTTTCAGGCCCCTTCTGAGCTGTCTGGCTCCCTGTAAGCTTCACCTCCAACTGGAGCCTGCTGTGCAGGTGGGGTCACCCGGGCCCAGCATTGCTCCTGAACCCCTTCAGTTCCAGTGTGGGGTTTATACACATCACGCTCGGGGAGACTAGACCTAAGTTATGTCACCTTCACACATTGCCTGTCAATTGAATCCTGCCATCAAATGGTTTCTGCTATATGGTGCCTACTTCTGTGATATCTGACTATCAGCTGGCATGCAACAAATGCTCAGAAAGAAAATTCATGTATGCAAAATGGTGGAAATATTCATCCCATGCAGTATGGCATTATAAACATAATAAAGTAAACTTTAAAAATGCTGTTTTTGTTAAAACTGGACTGAAATGGCAGGGTTTTCTTAGAGCTGTGATTACTTCCCCCCACACCCCCAAAAAGGATATTTTTTACTTGTTTTTATGTGATCCTTTAAGCTCAGTTAGTGAGAGTATTCGGCATATCAGTTAAGTGGATTCTTGAGTACTTTCTTTTTAGTTTCCCTTCAGTATTATCAGATTTTGAATGGGAGACGTTTATAACCCATTATATACAAATATCCTTCACATCTTCTAAAGAAAGACTCTCTCAGATCTTTTTGCACACTAAGTTTCAATACATAATTCACTTTTAAGGCTATGTTATAAACTCTTGAAAATAGGTGTTTTTTTAATGAAAATTTGGCAGATCCTTAACTACAGTGTTGCTAGGATGAAACTATAATAGAGATTTAATATGGTACTGTATTGCTATATGCAACATTCTATTCTATTACTTTCAACAGAACAACAACTGCAAACCAGAAATGCTGACCTGACTTTTTTTTTTTTAGGAAAGGCCTGAATCATGTTCTGTACATCACAAAATGGAAAGGAAGATACCTACTGATATCAACTTTCATCTATGTTGTAAAATAATGTTCAGATTGTAAATAGTTCATCAATTTAAGTCACAGGGCCAGATACTCAAGAGGTGTAAATTGTTGTAGTGCCAATGGAGCCTTGCCAATTTACACCAGTTGAAGATCTCAGCCATAGTCCTATATATCTCAAGTATCACATACCAGTGCTTGAGTCAATGACTGCCCTATTGTAATTTCTTTCAGAAGGTGTTGTGTGATACTGGGTAGATTACCTCATATGCTGGTCTGATGTACTAAAAAGCATAAGAAATCTGACAGCATTCCAGCATAGGAAATGAAAACATGGCTTTGAAAATAACTGTTTGCTGCATTTCCAATACATCTCCACTCCGTGCATGGATTAGGAAAGAACAGCAGCACAGCCTCCCTGAAATCCCTGCTGAGGGACTTCTGGTTATGTCATACTGTAAAATTTACATCATATAGGGGAGAAAAATAAAGCTAGTGTATACTGATATAGTACAATACGTAAGTCAAAGTTTCAAAACTCTGACCTGTTCATTAATTTTGTTATATAGCACATCATTAATACATACTATTTAATATGTTTGTGTATATTTTTAATATTTGTGTATGGTCCTGTGTATTGTAGAGTTGTTATGATTTTGTTTTGAAAGTCAAATACAGTAAAAACTGTTTTATCCACTTCACCAACTGGAAAGCTCTATAAACTGGCATTTCTGATCTTCATTGAAAATCTGATTTATAGTCCGGTTGGCGCAGGGCCAGCAGGCGGTTGGGGCTTTGGAGGGGGTGCAGAATGCAAGCTCTGAGAGAGAGTTTGGGTGCAGAAAGGGGCTTGGGGCGTGGGAGGAGGTGTGGGGTGCTGGATCTGGAGGGTGCTCACCTTGGGTGGCTCCCCTCAAGCAGCAACCTGTTCTGGGTGCGCTTAGGTGGAGGCGAGGCAGGCTGTTCTGTGCGCTGCATCCATCCGCAAGTGCCATCCCTGCAGCTCTCATTGGCCGCTGTTCCTGGCCAATGGGAGCTGCGGAGCCAGTACTTGGGACGTGGGCAGCATGCAGAGCCACCTGCCGCGCTTCCACCTAGGAGCAGCCGGGACAGGTGGCCACTTGCGTGGAGCCACCTGAGGTGAGCCCCTACTCCTCCGGATCTGGTACCTGGCACCTCTTCTTGCACCCCAAGCCCCCTCCAGCACCCAAACTCTCTCCCAAAGCCCGCATTCCCTCCTGTGTCCCAACCCCCAGCCCCACACCTCCTCCTACACCAAAACTCCCTCCCGCTTAGTTAACCGGCATTTTTCACTTACCGGCACCCCCCATTTCCCCAGCATGCCAGGTAAAACAGCTTTTACTGTATATAGGAGAAGATATACTAACAAATCTCATTCATAATCTGTGCTTGTTACCTTTTACAAGACCCTTTTGTTGTATATACTCTATATCCAATTCAGTTTACACATGCACTCAAGAAAACTCATTTCCTTTGGCCCTCACTGCTCTTTAGATGGGAGGGTTGGTTGCCAGAAGACATGGCTTTCTTAAGGACGGATGTATACAATTTCTGGTCTGCCATTTATTGTCACTCTGATGACCCTACCAGTTACTTCAGCTCTGATTTGGAGTATTTTTTTTAAATACCAAAAAATAGACCTGTTTCTTCAAATTATTCTACTGCACATAACCATTCATCTTCACAACAACTCTTCAATGTGTATTCTTGCACACACTTTTGTTAACCAATTCTTTTATGAAAAATATATGGGTCAGATCCTCAGCTAATATAAATTGACACACCTCCATTGACTGAAATTGAGGTATACCAATTTGCATCAGCTGAGAATCTGGTCTATAGGATATAACTTGTGACAGCCCTCACTCAGGATTGGTAGGGGAGCACTGCCTAATTGTTAGGGCTTAGACTGGTGACATGCAAGGAGTGCTGATCCTCCCACTCCACCGGACTCTAACCCAGGGTCCTTTGAGGGCTATCAGTGCTCCGACAGCTGGGGATGCTTTAGGCTGCCCTCCCTGGACCACATCCTACCACCTCCCGGCAATTGTCCCAAAGTCACCATCTGGGGGTAAGGCAGCATGAGGGCAACTGCCTCCTCCTGGAGCAGCTCAGTCCAAGGCTTTCCCCTGCTGGGATAGTCCAAAAAAATAATAAAGGGGATCAATCCAGTCCAGGGTTCATAGGAGAGGGCAATGCTTCCCTCTCAGTGTGCCTCTGCAGCAGGCCCCTCCTTCCCTCAGGGGCCTTTGGGCGAGATTCTGCCTTCCCTCAACTCATCTTCCTGAAGCTGCAGGTTGCAGGTCCGCTCTCCTGCCTGGTCTGCCCCCAAATGAGCTGCTCTCCTACCTTTTAGCTCCTTCAGTGGGTGCATTTGTTATAGGCATGGCATTGGGGGCTGGCTGAGTCCAGAGGAGTTCCTTAACCCCTTGTGACTCAGTGTGGGGTTTGTACATCCCATCACAAACATGAACAGAACAAAGTAAAAGTAGAATTTACAGCCCTAGCTATCTAATCTATTTGATCTATAGTGGAACCCATAATGGGAACCATGCTTATATAGCTTAGACAGAGATGAATCTGGTATTGTAGAGGTATATAAAATAATGAAAGGTGCAGAGAAGGTAAACCACTTTGCTTATTTACTGTCTCAAAAACACAAGAACGGGGGACATACAAAGAAATTAAATGACAACAAATTTAAAACTGATTAAAACAAATTGTATATAATTTAACTTATGAGTAACTTGCAGAACTCAAGTGTGTGCATATGTCTTTGCAGGATTGGGGCCTGGGGTACCCAACTCCAGGCACCCAAGTTTGCAAATGTTGCTTGCATTAACCCAAAATCAACTTGGGTGCCTAGTTGGTGACAGCTTAAAGGACATGGTTCTCAAATGCCGAGCACCAACCTTCTGACAATCAGGTCACTTCAAGGCATCTTAGTTTACACACTCCAAAATAGGATCACCATTAAGGCTATTAACTGTAACTTGTGACTTTGCTATTGTTATAGATGTCACATGGAAGGGGCTCAGATATAATGGTGATAGGCGGGAGTATAAAACCCTAAAATAGATAATTTGCCCTCATTAATCAGTCACTCCATTACACTTATGTATTTTTGTTGCTGTCTCATTTATCCCTGCACTACATTGCAGAATAATGCCACACACCCACTCCAAAAAAAAATCTATCCCATTCCCAGTGCCTTCTTTATCTATTTGAAGAAGAACTGTTGAACATTTTCTGTCTTCTGGGATGCTCAAAAGTCAGCGATTCCTTAATCTAGGTTTATTTTCTAGACCCTCAATTCAATTTCTCTAAGTGTTTGAGCCCTTCACATTTTTTCTTACCATTGTATCTGTTCACTGGGGGCAATGTGAAGTGTTGCTTTTCCAGGTCTTATGACTATTTAGTAATTTGCACATTTCTATCACAAACTGAAGCTGGATATTATAGTAGTCATTGCTCTAGCAGCTGTACGTTTGCTTTACAGTTTTCATATTTCTCTAGCTGCTCTAGAGTAATGCGTTCTGTACAGGAGAGATTGTGTAGCCTTGATATTCACAGATAATTGTACTGTAAATTCTCTTACAATCTTCTATTATGTTTGTCTGTATACTTGCACAACACACTAAAATGATTATGTATTTAAGTCAGTCCTGGCAGAAATAGATACAACTCCCACTGAAATCAATGCAAGTTACACCCAGTTATGCCAGGGCTAAATTTGACCCTACATTGTCGACATCAACGCCCTACATGCTTAGTTAATTTATAAGGCCAATAAGAGGGCTAGGCATCAGCTCCTGCCATGATAAAGTATATTAATTTGTTCATTTTGAACCTTCATTTATTTGTTCTGCTCAATTGGGTCAATAATGCTGATTCTCAGGTCTTAGTCATCTCATGATTTGCATCTCCCCCCAAATTTAGACTTAGAAAATGATGGCTGGCTGCAGTGTTTTCCCCAGGAATTGAAATTAGGGGCGGGTGTTGGAATATTCAGGGGGGCTGAGGGCCAATGTGGGTTGAGACCGTGAGGGCAAAGGTGGGCTGTATGGCACCAGAGTAAAAACTTTAAAATGTTTCATGACCATTTTATTAGTTTTAATTCATGTTTTAAAATCATTAGAAAAATTAAAGTTGTCTACTCAAACCTACTATGAAGTGCTATATCTACAGCTTTCTTGGTTTCTTGTTGTAATTTTGCACTCTTGTGGTGTCTTCTTGTGTGTCCGGTACTTCCAGTCCTTCATAATATGTTCATGATCAGGCAGAAGGCGACTTCTTTCAGAACACAAAATTCTATTCAATGAGGAAAAAGAATGCTCAACTGTAGCTGTTGTGACTGGGAATAGCAAGAGATGAATTCCTACTTCTTTCATCCCAGGAAACATAACACAAAGATTGGGTCGAACCACTAGTGATGATAAAGAAGTTGAAGTTAAATCTTCATTCATAGCAGCCCCATTCTTGGTAGTGCCTCACTCTACTCAACTATAGGTGTTTTAAGACAGGCATCTGTAAAAGCTACGTGGAGGTTGAGTAGAATCCAGAATTTGCTATTGTAGATTTGTAAGAATCAAGTCTTTGTACTTTTTCAGCTGTCTTAAACACTTCTTGTCCTCTTCACTTAAGAAGTCAATATAAGTACCTTCATTAGTCAACTTCTGGACTGAAGTCTTTGCTTCTTCCAGTACATTTTCAATGGATAGCTCTCTGATAGATCCAAGAGTAGCTTCTATAGCTGGACAAATATCAACTACTGTTGTAGCAGATGCCTGGATGGCATTGTTTAATGACCCAAGTGGTTTCAACAGTAGACTTACAAGAGAGAGAATGGCAATAGTCTTCTCTGAACTTAGTAACAAAAGTAGTCCAGCCTCACTACTTAGATCTGTCCTATCTTGGTGGATACTTTCCAAAGCCAGTAATAATGGCTGCAATAATTTTAAGACAACAGCCAAGAATCACTCATGAGAAAGTCAGTGGGTTTTCCGACATTGGACTAATTTGAACTTCAATCCCAATGTATCTTCTATTTGTTTCCAAGACGTTCAGTCCTTTTGGACTCTTGCTGAAAACAAAGAGTATAAAAAGCCATTAAATGTATGGCTTTTTAATGTCTTTTGAAGATTCTGCAGCTCATACTAGTGCTAGTTGGAGTAGATGGCCTCTGCAGTGTGTATGGGAGAGATTAGAGTTACACTTTTCTCTGAGCAAAGCTTGTACTTCACTATGTCTTCCAGATAAGTTTGTAGCTCCATCAAATGTACAAGCAGGCATCTGTTTGGGGGTCAATTTACAAGCATTTAACTCTTCTAAAATGTCACAGATGCAGCTGATGTGTCTTCTATAACCTGAACATTTAGAATGCATCTATTGGACTACCATGGACATCAAGATAACACACGCAAAGATTTAAAACTTGATGCCTATTTCCATTGGTGCGTTCATCAGCCTTGTATGCACATATTTTGAATATGGTGAGAGATTTCTTCACTTTTTCAACTGCTGAGTCTTTCACTGTTGCACCGCATGTTTCTAGAGAGTCAGCTGAGTTTTTTCAGAAAGATAGTGAGCATTTGCCAGTCTTGTTCTAAACCAGTGTCCAACTTCAGGATTAACAAATGACAATGCACTTAACATTGGCCTCCAGTTTGTAGTATCTCTTGCTTAAATAGAAAATATGATGCAACAACCATGTTAGTTCACATAAACTGAATTGGGTCTCCAGTATTCTTAACAGCCTCATTAAGTTCTTTTATAATTGGCTTTGACAGTGACTGGCTTATAAGGCTTTCTGCATGTTGATGCAGTCAAGAGGCATGGTGTTTTGCACCCTTTTCATATAGGTTGTCAGTATTGGCTTAGCAGATCAGTCTGGCAAACCAAGTTCCTCCACTTTTACTATATAAATCCATGATATGCCCACATCTTGAATACTGCATGCAGTTCTGGTCACCCCTTCTCAAAAAAGATATATTGGAATTGGAAAAGGTTCAGAGAAGGGCAACAAAATTATTAGGGATATGAAACCGATTCCATATGAGGAGAGATTAAAAAGACTGGGACTTTTCACCTTGGAAAAGAGATGACTAAGAGGGTATATGATAGAGGCTTATAAAATCTTGACTGGTGTGGAGAAAATGAATAAGGAAGTGTTATTTACCCCTTCACTTAACACAAGAACCAGGGGTCAACCAAATGAAATTAATGTGCAGCAAGTTTAAAACAAACAAAAGGAAGTATTTCTTCACACAATGCACAGTGACCCATGGAACTTTTTGCCAGGGATGTTGTGAAGGCCAAAATTATAACAGGATTCAAAAAAGAACTAGATAAGTTCATGGAGGTTAGGTCCATCAATGACTAATAGCCAGGATGGGCAAGGATGCAACACAATGCTCTTAGTGTCCCTAGCCTCTGTTTGCCAGAAGCTGGGAGTGGACGACAGGGGATGGATCGCTCAATGATTCCCTGTTCTGTTCATTCCCTCTGAAGCACCTGGAATAGTCACTGATGGAAGACAGGATACTGGGATAGATGGACCATCGGTCTGACCCAATATGTCCATTCTTACATAAAAAATAATTATAATAATCAAAAAGTTTAGTACAGAAACTCCCCAAGATAATGACCTCTTGAGATAATGACCTTGGCAAATAATGCATTTTAAAAACCTTGGCCTACTAGGAAATGTATATTTATATAAGTTTCCCAGTCACAAATCTAGCATTCTGGAGTGAAGTCACTAAACATAGTCCAATGTTCTGGCTGCTGTTTGTCATGCCACAGTTCACTCTGTTGTTCCGCCTCAATGGCCTTGCGCTGTCACCTTCTGCTGCCCCCTGCCACTGTGACCTCTGCGAGTTGGTCTCTCGAGGTTCTATCCAGCTCTCAGTGATTTCAGCTGAGCTCTCAGTGGGGGAACCTTGCTGCTAGTGCAGTCTGGGCTGTCTCTTCCACAAAAACACTGTCCCACAGCAGATCTAAGCACTTAGACCTGATTATCAATGATTTCAGCTGTAGTGGTCACTTAACAAAACAAAAGACGATCTATGGAGCCTAATCAGCTCTGTCTTTAAATAGTGGAGCGGGGCAGGTCAACTAGTACTTGTGACTCAGGCAGACCATCAAGCAAAACACCTGTCCCCAGCCTCTCTCTTGATGCCCTCAGACAGCACAGGGTAAATACAGTTCTACTGCCCTTTACTCATACAATAAGAATAACAACATTACCTCTCTCCCCCGCATTCAAGTGATTTGTAACCCAATCCCAGCCAAAATCTATCACTTGGGCAACACAGTTCTATTTGCTGTATACCTGGGAGATTAGGTGTGAATGTAAATACAATCTGGTCCTGAAGCCTTTCCCCCCAGCCCCAACTCATCTCTAGCTGTCAGGGAGAGCTCATTTAGACTTTGCTTACAAATCATCATTTGAAATTATTAGGTTGGCCAACACCACCGAAATGAATGCACTGACATTGTCATAAAAAACAGCTGTATACAAAAGCTAGTCTATGTTCATACTTTTAAAATCTATTATACTTTTTCAGATATACGTATTTTATTGTACACTGTATATGCTTTTAAAGTGTGTATTAATGTTCAATTTCAAATAAAATTTCCAAACAATCACTAAATTGGCAACACTGCATGTAACTAGTTCACAAAACTAGGGGCGGTGTTGGGGAAATTCGGGGGAGGGTGGTGGTGGTGGTGGTGGTAGGGAAATCCCTGGATGGCTGCATCTTGTTACAGTTTTTGTATCTTGACTTCTTGGAGGAATTGTGGTCAAGTTTGTTAAAACTGTTGGAATAAACTAGAACTGGCATGAATAAAACAATCTAATGAAAACCATATGGGAAATAGGTGTGAGCACTGGCTAGTGGACAGGTGATGGAAAATGCCATTTCAGTAGCAATGTCTTCCTGTCCCATTTGAACACTAAAAGTCTGGCCAAAGCCCTCTGAAGTCATTTGCAGTCTGTCCATCGATCTAGATGGGCTCCACATCAGGCTCTAAATTCAGTTAAAAACAGATGTACAGACAACCCTGGGGAGGCAAATGGTGTGCAAGTGATATACAGGTCATCATCATGACACATAGCACAGAACATGTTTGTCTAGAACATCTCTGGACAAAAGTAAAACAAAAGGAAATGACTGTGAGTTTAACAAACAGAACTGCATATTGTCACCTCACATAGGTGACCTTTGGTAAAAATGTACATTGCTGTATCTTTAACCTTAAACTGAAGAGATTAAGGGGATGGGGCCCTGAGGCCTAAAGAAGTTAATCATAACAAAAAAATTCACAGTGCTCCAAGGCAACTAGAATTAAAGCACTTCTGTAACTGAACGCACCGTACTGAAGAATCTTGACTGCAGCGCTGTACAAAATCAAACTTATCTACTCATATACAAGCTATAGCAGTAAGGAGACAGACTGCAGCACTTCAGTGCATCCTACAAATAATGACACAAGAGACTTTGGCTTACTAGTGTTAAGAACAAATGAAAGGAAACTGTGAATCCTGAAGCTCCAGTTAATAGAAGGGTAAAGGGAAAAATTGGCAATTTTGCAGTTAGTCAGTGGGCTGACTGCTGCCATTGGCAATGCCTATAAATAGATATTTTCAAAGAAAAGCACTGGTATATTTTATTACATGAAAACACAATATGTTTCTCCTACTTTGGGTTTGTAAAGTACATAGATTTTGTGTGAGTGAGGTGAGCAATGCTTTGTAAAAGTTTGTCACAATATCAGATTCAGTCAGTCCATTTTTATTTGACTCCCCCATGTACTTCAAACATCCGTTCCTCTTTAATTTAAAGACTCCTGTGTATGTAGCATTCTAACCCTTCCTGGTATGGATGCACCATAGAATTGTATTTAGAAGATGTGCCTTTTTTACAACAGAACTATTTAAGTTCTGTTCCTAACAGTATGGGTCAGGTCTTCAGCTTGTGTAAACTTGTGTCTCTATACTGATTTCAATGGAGCCATGCTGATTTACAGCAGCTGATTTACACCAGCTGATGATCTCAGCTCATATGTTTCATGAGCCAGCATCTTGCACTCCTTACTCAAGCAAAAGATCTACTGATGTCAACAAGTATTTTACCCGAATATGGAGTGGAGGATTAGGACCTACATTTACACACTCTTGGCCCATGAGTTAGAGTTATTGAAGTTTCCCATGCTTGGTAATGGAACAGTAACATTAACACCCATGCTACTTATACATCAAAAGATAATTTCAGATTAAATTGTACCCAAGATCTTGCAGAGGTAGATTATTTAGCACGTGTCCTGTGTAATGCTTGTTCTCCAGCCATGACTTTGGACACTAGCAATAACAATCACAATTGAAAGTGATTGTTGAAGTAGTGCTTTTACATCTTTATAAATAAAGATTTCCAGATTAAAAGGGAATGCTAACCTCTCAGTAGACAGCTGTACCAGGATCCGAATAACCCTTGAACACTTAGGTTAGGATTTTCAAAAGTGCTCAGAATTGGCCTAACTCTGCTCCCATGGACGCACTGTCAATGTAAGTTTTACTATTGACTTTAGTAGGAGCAGTTTTTGGCCAATGATGCATGACTTTGCACACATTCATAGAGATATAGATTAAAAAAATCCATGACCAGAAGGGACCTCAGTGATCATCTAGTCTGACCTCATGTATAACACAGGCCATAGAATCTCCCCAAAATAATTCCTAGAGCAGATTTTAGAAAAACTTCCAACCTTGATTTAAAAATTGTCAGTGATGGAGAATCCACCATGACCCTTGGTAATTTGTACCAATATAATAAGATTTCTCATTCTACCACAGTAAATCTATAGACATCTTAACATAGCAAACAAAACCTCTGTACACATTCAGACAATCCCAGCTCCACAAAAGCTTGGGAGAAAGGGTGGGCACAAAAAGTATATCATACTGTTTGGTACCTTATTGTGAAAGGCCAGACAGCCAACACATGGGAAGGGCTTATTGTAGTCCCCTTTACAAAATGCTACAGGTCCAAATTCTAATACCTTAATTTACTTTGAGTAGTGCCTTATTCCTGGACTATTGATTGCAATGGGATACTCGAGGAGCTTTTGGTGGGATTTGGTATCTACCAGAGACACAGAAAAAGATATAAATCAATGGGACTGCTCAAGAAGTAAGATACTAGCCAATGAGAGTAAGGCCTATTGTTTTTTAGAGTCTTTTGTTTGTATGTGGGTACATCTCCTCAGAAGGGACCATCTTCAAAGTGGTAGATACCTTGTGAAGAATCATAGAAATGAGATGTATGAGGCCAAGCAAAAGGTAGAAAGTGAAGGGATAGTTAAAACAGATGCAAAAGAAGGTGGGATGAGGAGGAAGAAGCAGAAAAAGAGAAGTGTGGTAAAGAAAGAAGAGAAGTGGAGGAATAGTAAAGGTTCAGAGTCGAAGAATGGTTATGAAGCGGAAAGGAAAATGGGAGCTTCCTAATGTAACCAAATTCTTTCTAATTTGCAAACAAATATGTTGATTTGGTGTCTAGTCTTTTTACCTTTTAGAAACTAACAGCTGTCAGTCTTGAGTCTCAGGTCAGAACACAAAGACTTCAGAACACAAGCAATAAAAAAAGTAACAGAGCAAAGAAAGGAATATTGTATTGTAAGTCTAAATACACTGCGGTGATGAAAATAATTAATGAAGGTATAGCCTATGATGAATCACATCAAGGCGATATTACAAGAATGAAATCAAATGAGTGAATATTGTTGAAAAATTCCTTGAGTTACTCTGCTCTGCTGAACAGAAGCAAGAAACTAAAAGCTCAGACTCTCTTCTTCACAAACATTGTAAACAGAGGAGTTTAATGGTAGTCACTTCCTTAGGGTCAGATACCCCAGTACTTTACTTGGGCAAATTTCTCTGAGAAATCTGTCCCATAGACAGGGCTTGTGGCAAAACCACAATTTAGGCAATAAAGTCTTATGCTTGTATTACAAAATAAACTAGAATTAATTTCTAAAAGGAGAATTGGTTAAGTGCTTTTCTGATTATGCTTTAAAACAACATAGTGATGAACTCAGATGATGACTCAATGGCTACTCAGACATTGGTGGAAATAATACCGCTCTGGACACTTTCCAGTGTAAGCCACAATTAAGTACTGAAAACAGCCTACAATGCAGTCTGGCCAAACCAGTACATTTGCAATAGTTGCAAAAAGCGCTGGCTACATAATCTTCACTGGAACATCCAAATCCATGTTTTGATTTTTAAACCAATGCTAGTGCCAGTTCCCAAGCCATAGAAAGAATCTTTCCACTGACTCCAGTGGGCTTTGGATCAGGCTCCCAATGGTGCGATTATCCGCTAGCAAGCCATAGAGAGGTTCAGGCTGGAGAGAGACCTTAGTCTAGTTTATTACAGAACCTTCATTCAACACATCATAATGCTATTCACACTTCTTCTCCACCCCCTCCAATGGAAATAACTCTTAATATTAGACCCAGTGATGGCTCATACAGCTCTAGCATTGATGCACACCATGAGATGATTCATTCCTGGTGTAACTCCATGAAATTGGTGGAGGATGAATTTGGCCCAATATGCATTAAGCACTTGATGTGTAGCAGGAAAAGTTCCATTTGCTTTAAAGGCAGAAACATCCCACCAGAGCTGAGTGATTTACTGACCTTGGAGCCTAAGGCTGATTGTCTGGTGCTCGTGAAAATGAAAAATTCATCATCATGTACCAAAGATTTTTGATTGTCCTAGAAAAATCAAATATTAATATGGTTTAATACAGTATGATTGAAAACCCTGAATGCAGTAAGACTTTCATATCATGCTAGTCCAGGGATTTCTTTTTATTATTCATGTAGGTAGTAGAATATCCTTTCCTTCCTATTTTGAGTCTTCCTTTCCAGGGCTGAAACAAAAAAAGCACTTCTTTTGGTGTCTTTAATTGTCCTTTCAGTATGCTGGCTCATAGGTATTCTCATTCTTTCACATACATCTTTCATTCAGCTGCTTGCAAACAATTCTACTTAGATGAACTCCAGAATCCTTTGGACTATTTCCTAAAATAGCACTTCAACAGTGGTGGCACAGGCAAGACCAGTGCAATGGTCTATGCGGTGCTTTGGCATCTAAAATAAATCCACTTCAGCAGGAGAGCTGAGGTAGGAAATGGGGGCCTTCACCAAAACAGCTGCTGGTGACTCTTAGGGTTTTACAGCTCATAGAGCTGGTAACAGATTAACTTAATAGATCAGTATAAGGGAGACCAGAAAAGACCAGCTGTGAAAGATGAGTAATTCTGTCTTACATAAGCTGAGACCAGGATGTCACAGAGGAAAAGACTGATGGGACACCTGAGAATAGTGTAAAATATGAAATGGCCATAGGCGAGTCATATTTCTTAATTAAATGCCAATTACAATAAATTAAGAAGCTATAGCTGTTGTGGGCTTGTTTATACCACGCAGCTTTTAGCAACAAGGCTATGTCGCCATAGCCTTGTCGCTAAAAGTCAGTGTGTATAAACGCTCTTTGTCGGCACTTTTGCCAAAAAAATACTTCCAGCCCTGCAAGCAGTGTTCACACTGCCACTTGCATCAGCAAAACTTTTGTCTTTTGTGGGGGGGCTTTTTTAAGTACCCCGTGAAAGACAAAAGATTTATTGACAACTTTGCAGTGTAGATATACCATCAGTGCTAATGATGGAAAATCAGGTTATGGCTGTCACATCAGGTGCTGGATCATCATTTATTTCTTTTAACCATAGCGAATTTAGGGTTAATAGAAGGGACTGGAGTGATATCACTGGATATCCGCACTTGAAATCCTCTGTCCACAGAACAGGTGCCTCCCAGCCAGAGGCAGTGCATGTGTCCCCACACTGCTCTTTGAATGTTGCCTCAATGTCCAACTGCAGGAGCCAGAGTTGATCCATCTCCATGTCTCTTCATTCCCTGTCTTTTCTGCCAAGGGGTGCCAGTTAGTGTTGATGTTTTAATTTTATGGGTACCTTTCATAACACTGGGTGATAATTTGATTTCATATCAGTAAATGGAGGATGATACCAGGGAAACCTCACATCGTAAACCTCAATATTTTTGTCCCCCTGCCCTCATCCTCCTCTCCCGCAGGTCTTTCTGTGGAAGATGGTGATCTAGGTGTAACTCTTTGAAGCCCATTGAGTTTAAGGTAAACATTCAGTATAGGGTTTAAAGCAAAAAATCATTTAAATTACTTTAGGAAAAAGCAAGCATGGCAAAGATGTGTCTTGCAACTTCCCATGAAATACACGTGGTAAGTCAATCAAAATATTTGAAGTTGACATTGTTTGAATGTGGTTAAGTTCTTCTCCTTTCTCTTCAACTTGTTTCTCCAAAAGTGGCCAAGCTAGGTACTCACACTCCATTGTCACATTGTATCCATGTTTTCCCCATGCTGGTACATTTCTATGTCCGCATTCTTCCCTTTCATGAACATCTGTCACATCACACAGCACTACAGGCCTCATTCAACAGACTCTGGAGTCAATGGTAATTCTTTGCTGGGCACACTTAATAAATGGCCTGTTTTATTTGTTCAAGTTGCCACCCATGTGTTGTTCACATGTTTTCAGGAAATGATGTTTGAAAGGAATTAAGAGTCCCACACAGCCAGGACACTTAGTAAAGAGGCAGCTAGTAGAGTGCAGATCAAAGCTAAGGACAAGCTTCTCAGTCTTATTGGCCACTTAACTTAGACATGTCTTGAAAAGGCTTTATAGTGAATTTAGTGCTAGATTGAACAGTGATGGCTGAAGTCTGATTTACTCACAACCACTGATACTATCAGTTTTATTAATGTAATTTCCATATTCCACAAAGCCTCATTTTCCCTAAAGAGCACTCATTGTAAGAAACACCTCTTTGCTCTATAAATTCCCCCATAAGCCAGAATGGAAGAAAACCAGACGATTGTGCTTAGTAATTACACATGATTGAACCTGGAGTAGGAACAAGAACTAACACTGCATTCAAAGTCAGGAACCTGCATTACACTGTAGAACTTAATGGAGATCTGATCTGACTGCCTGTACACTACAGAGCATTTAAGAACATAGGAACTGCCAGACTGGATCAGACTCATGGTCCATCTAGTCTAGTATCCTGCCTCCAACAGGGGCCAGCACCAGATGCTTCAGGAGACAATACAAGAAACCCCACAGCAGGCTGATGTGGGCTAATCTATGAAGTACTTATATGGCTCACTACCATGAGGTTTTATATCCCTTCCAAAATTTGTTAGCATTAACTTGTATAACTCTGGATATTGCTTTTCATATAAAGACCTGATCCTCCTTTGAATGTTGCTAAATTCTTGGCCTCAGTGACATCTTAAGGTTCCAGGCCTGCAATGAGCTCTATGTGGCTGTGACCCCACAAGAACGATTGACGTCAGTGGGACTCCATATGGTTGCGGGAGTTTGTCTGCATGGAACTTATTGCAGAACTGAGGATGGCAATACGTGCCTTATAAAGACCTAGAGAGCGCGCGAGAGGAGGCTAGAGCAGGGATCTCAAACTCAAATCACCACAAGGGCCACATGAGGACTAGTACATTGGCCCGAGGACCACATCACTGAAACCTTTTTATACAACGATACAAAAGTATAGTCAAAAATGAAAAAAATGAAGAGTAATATAGTATGCTATTAAAAGTCAATGTATTAACTTTTTAAAAACTGTAATGTGAAAAGTCAGTGCTAGTTTTGACAGTCATTTCATTTTTGGCCACTTAGCTGGCAGCGTTTTGCATCAACCAGAGCATCAATATTAGGTTTGATATCCTGAGACTAAACCAATTTCAGTGTTGCTTGCAAATTGTACCACATTCCATACAAAATACTACACTAAGAGAATGTTAAGACTGCACAGTTAAACACATATGCCAGAATTAGGGTTGCACACACAACTTTTTCTCTGCCCCTTTGAGACTGTGTGTTGTCATGTAATCTTTTAATTACAGGGTCACATACTGTTTCTCATATAATATATACCTTTTTTCTACACCCTTAAATTGTATAGTATCTTACAATGATTTTTCTACTGACTTTTATTGTGTTGTCACAGTTGCCCAAAATATGCTTACTAGCAAAGGACTTGTCACTTAGCCACTCAAGTTTATAGTAAGTATGAATGAGGGTGGGCAAATGTGTGGGAAGCTGTGTTGATTTGTGCCTGGGTTGTGTTGTGCTGGGAGATTTTGGTTGATTTGTGTTGGTGGCAAATAAGGGGTGTGTGCTGGGGTGAAGGGCTATCTGTACAGACGCTCCCCGGGTTACGCAAACCCCAACTTACGCAAACCCGTACTTATGGAAAAAATTCCGTAAGCAGTATATATATATTTTTTCGCGCAATTGTCGGGTAGACGTCCCCAACTTACGCAAAATTCGACTTACGCAAGGCATTCTGGAATGGAACACTTGCGTAAGTTGGGGAGTGTCTGTATTTGGACTTGCTGGTTGTGTTGTGTAGGTGGTTGTGCTGATACGTGAGGCAGCAGCTAGGTACAAGGGTGTGGCAGTCGGGCCAAATAATCCACCATTTGCAAAGTCTCCCTCATACAACCAATAAAACTGTAGCATGCAAATTAGCTATTGAGTAATGGTGGTGATTGGTTGAGTTATCTCTGATATCACAATGGTCTAGTACTTTGGGCACAGCATGGATATACACCTTTCTGTAGTTGTACACAAATTGTCAAGTCAAAATAGCTGAGAACTTCAAAATTGGATGGTAACAGACTGCAGAACCCCCACTCCACCCCTTCCATGAGGCTCCACCCCACCTCTTCCCACCCCTTCCCCGCCCCCATTCCAACCCCTTCCCCAGAGTCCCCACCCCAACTCTGCCCTCTCCCTGCCCCTATTCCAACCCCTTCCCAAATCCCCGCCCTGACCCGCCTCTTCTCCATCTCTTCCCCTGAGCACGCTGTGTCCCCGATCCTCCTGCCTCCCTCCTGGAATGTCCTAAGCGCTGCCAGACAGCTGTTTGATGGGGGGAAGTGCTGGGAGGTAGGCGGAAGAGTGGGGACGCGGCGCACTGCGGGGGAGGAGAGATTGGCTGCTGGTGGGTGCTGAGCACCCACTAATTTTTCCCCGTGGGTGCTCCAGCTATGGAGCACCCATGGAGTCGGCACCTATGGTGGGGTGCAGGAAATAACTCCGTGGGTCACATGCAGCCCACAGGCCACGTGTTTGAGACCCCTGGGCTAGAGATTACTAGACTAACAACTTGCAAAATTTCATTAAAATGTAATTGTAAACCCCAGAACCCTAAAATTGAGCTGATGTTTGTTTATTTAGGCAATATTTTGCTCTCATGTAATTTACAGAAAGACCTAGCCAGGCCAGTACTTTTTGTTCAACGTGTGTAAAACAAGAAAAAATAACGTTTGCCCCAGGCTTGAGCTGAGCCTTGAAGTCCTTTCGACTGAGGTACACATAAACCCTCTGAATAGGAATTCATAATAAAAGATAATGCTGCCAGACTCAATAACCTGAGCAGCACAGACTGTGCCATTGTTAGTAAAGTAACTTGCATTTTGGATTTTAATTGTAACGCTCCTATCCCTCTCTAGGACTGAGAGAGAGAAAACAGTAGTGGCTACAGGCAGTGCTCTTAAGAATAACTGCGGTTATTTAGGACCCATAATTTACCCTCTTTTTATTGCACTACTTCTGCCTCCTGCAGCTGAGATCCTGCAAAAAAGGTCCACAATCATTTCCCTAGCACAATTTATTCCCCATATTTCAAATTCCGGGCTGTACCTTGCCAATGAAACTACGGTCTGTCTGTTTAGGTACCTATGTACAGGGTCGGATTAAGGCAGGGGCTTTAGGGGCTGCAATCCAGGGCCCCAGCCCAAGGTGGGGCTCCTCAAAAATATATCATAGGCAGCGATCTCCAACTCTGGGCTGCTAAAAGTCCCGTGGTGCAGTGGAGCTCTCAGGCAGGCTGCCTGCATGCTGTGGCCCCACGCCGCTCCCGGAAGCCACTGGCTCCATGCGCTGCCCCTGCCCCCAGCACTGTCCCTGCAGCTCTCATTGGCCGGTTCCCGGTCAATGGGAGCTACAGGGGCATAACTTGCGGGCATGGGCAGCACACAGAGACACGCCGTCCCCCTCCCCCAGGGGCTGCAGAGACGTGCTAGCAGCCAGCCGCTTCCGGGAGCAGCGTGGAGCCATGGCATGCAGGCAGCCTGCCAAAGCCCTGCTGCACCGCTGGCTGGGAGCCACCTCTGGTAAGCACCTCCCGGCCAGAGCCTGCACCTCACACCTCCTCCTCCACCCCAATTCCCTGCCCCAGATCAGAACCCCCTCCTGCACCCAAACTCCCTCCCAGACCCTGAACCCCCTCCTGCACCACAATCCCCCTGCCCAAGCCCCATCCTGCACCAAACTCCCTCCTAGGAAAAAGACACGTATGCAGGGGCCCCACAAAATCTAGTAGCCCCAGGCCCACAAGAGAGTTAATCCAGTCCTGCCTATGTAGCCACTGTCAGAGAATCTGAACACCTTCTGTAGTATCTGAACATCTCATGGAGTCTCACAAATGCCATCGTCTCCTCCTGAGCCACCTGAGATGACAGTGAAGATACTGGAATCAGTCAGCCTGAGTCACTAGAGTGGTATGTCAATTCCCTTAAATGGATTCTGGTACATGGAAAAGTAACAAACTTAATGAGTTTTTGCTAACAGAAAACTCTTCTGTTCAATTCCAATAATGACAACTTTGCATGTAAAGGTGCATAGTCAAGAAGGGCAAGAGGGAAGATGGTTTGAAAAGGCCTGCCCACTACAAGCAGCAGATAGGCTTATTATAGTGGGAAAAGAGCACTTTTTTAATATATTTGCCTGTATATAGTAGAATTACACCAAGGATGAATGAGCCACAGTAAATGCCCTGGAAGCTGCTCTACATATGCTCTTGTTATATGAACCAACAGGGAAGTTTTCATTCTATCAAATTCAGATGTGTACATTGTACTGTAAATAATTTGTTACATACAATGTAAAGGGACATCATCAAGTCAATTTGTCCTAAACTTGCGATTGTGTTAAAAAACACACTGTTACTTATCACAGTGCTCCAGATCACATTTTTACATCTGGAGAAGCAGGAGCAAATAAGCATTAATCTGTAAAATAGTTCCACCACACACAAATATCAAGAGTGGTGGAAATCGGAACAGACGTAATGTGAATGGCAAAACTAAAAGGCTAGTTTTGAACTTCCATAGTGAAAACAAGTGTGTTACCAACATGTCCCGATATATCGCACCTGGGATGGAGCTGGTATAATGCCAATTAAATCAGATGCCATAGATGAAAAGGCTTGACTCTGCCTAGTAAAGGTATGAAATGTTGCATGTATAAGCATGAGGTAAAAACTGAAGAGCAGGATAATTATGGTCATATGTTCAATGCTGGAAAGGACAGACTAGATAGCCACATGGGTTTCTTCCACCTCTAAGTTATTCACCATGGGAATGAATTATAGAGGCAGTCACTCAATGCAAACAATTATTAGGGAAACATCAGTCGCCTGCACCTCTTACATACCATGAGAATGTTACTTCTGGAAGGAGGCTTGTGTCTCCTTACAACACACTGGAAGAAAGTATATCTTGTTAACTGACTTCAGACTGGGAGCCAATGGCTCATTATAGGCTTTGGCCATGTCAGTCTGCCAAGGCTATTTATATCTATTAACATGATGGAATGCTATTTCTAATTTTTTTTCCAGCCCTGGAAAAGAATATGAATGAGAGAGAAAACATGTTCTTTCAAAGTCTTGGGCAATCAAGTTGCCCTACCTTGATGAAGGTGAACAACAACAAAACTGGGGTGGAACATATCACTGTTAGAACTCCACTGAAACCATACACCATGGAGGAATCTGGCCTAAACACTAACGGCTTGACCCTGCACAGTGCAGGGGTGAACTGGTGCGCATGTAAGTGCAAGGTAAAGAGTGGTGATACTGTGTACTGGGGCAGATGATGAGGGGTTGCTATTGAGCAGATCAAATACAAGAACATGTAGCTGTGCATTGCACTAGGATACTGAGGATCACACTGAAGCCCATGTCTCCTGACACTTGTCTATTCTCCACCTACATCTCTACATTTCCTTGAGATTAAGTGAGTGCGAGTGCAAGGAACTTGAGACTGACTTCCATGCATTGTGAAGGAACAAATCTGCGCTCAACTTTATTTCCTCAGTGCACAACCTTTGTGCACCACAAAAGGAACTGCAGGGTCAAGATCATATTTCTTAGCCAGCCATAATTAACACATTGATAATATATTGATGTGGGAGCAGTTTGGAGCCAAGCATTACACACAGTGGATCAAACACTGCAGTCCTCACTCAGGCAAAACTCTTAGGGCCAGAGTAAGCTTTGTAGGATCCGACCCATTGTGTAAGCAATATAGTCATTAAATCGAGCTTCCAGTGGTGAGGTTTGTTACTCAAACATCATCAGTCTTTGCTTGGCCGCTATATAGTTCAGATCCTTGTAGTCACATTCTCCACTGTAAATTGCTAAAGCTGTTCCAAAAGACCCACTCATCTATTTTGCTTCTCTGTAAGGACGGTAATGTAGAAATTAGTTTTGTATGCGGAATTTCTGGGAAAGTAGTTTTGCTTCACACTACATTTTACACAGAAAAACTAAAAGGCATAATTAATTGATTATCTACTTTACACTTAAGTATTCATATAAACCTCTAATTAGGTAGTTGGGAATAGCAGAATTGTAGTAGTTCTTGAATTTTTTGTATCCTACTGTACATGATTAAGTGATGAGCGACTGAAATGTAGAGAAAAACTGGATATTACTAAGTTGTCTTAGTAGCAAGAAGGTAAAAAGAAACTATCCTGTTAAGGGTATTCTAAATATCATATTAAAAATATTCCTCCATATATTGAAACATTCTTTATCCAAGTGAGTATCTGTGGAAACATTTTTGAGGTTTTGTATTTGCCCAGATCTAAAAACAACTCAGGCCTGTCCAAACTGATCAGTGATTCTGGTATTGCAAACATTTGTGTGGTATTTGTTTTACATTTCTCCATATCATTCCAAGGAAGGGCATGATATTAGATACAATACTGGCAGCCAACTAGTTATTTAGATGCAGATTGTTAAACTGGAGGGAAAACTGAAAATAAGTATCAGTAACATAAGAGTAAAGAATATTACCAGAGTGTAGTGACCTTTAGAAAAACTCTCAGAAATCCAAGAAATTCAGAGTTAAGTTTCATGTACCAGAAGCTCAAATATTTGAAAGTATGGAACGGGCAGCAACCCCTAAAAAACTTTAACTCTGGCCCTCTAGTGATGTTGTTTATGTGTTTCTGGAGCTGGCAGTGACCATTTTCTGTGTAATGGATGCCCCGGGTCCACAAGACAGTTAATCCAGCCCTGCCTATATAGCCACTGTCAGAGAATCTGAACACTTCCTGCAGGATCTGAACATCTCAATGGAGTCTCACAAATGCCAGAGCTAGAGCTTAAAACTACCCTCCCCTAGTGGAGGACAGCTGCTCTCCCTCAGGGCAATTCCTTACTTGGGTGCAAGAAGGGTGCAAATTTCACCTCCCTGCACCCACAGCGGGATGACTTCAAGCCCATCATTTCCACTTCAGTGTATGCAGCAAATGTAATTCACCTGCTTATGGGCTGTGCTTCTGGGAGGAACGAAAATGCAGAGCACCTTCAGGTACCCATGGTGTTCAATGAAAGATACAGGTTGAGATTTTCAAAACAGTCTAGGGGTTTAGTGCATTGAATTAATGGTTCCAACCAGGGCAGGAAGCATAAGAACATAAGAACATAACATAAGAACATTAGAATGGCTGTACCGGGTCAGACCAAAGGTCCATCTAGCCCAGTATCTGTCTACCGACAGTGGCCAATGCCAGGTGCCCCAGAGGGAGTGAACCTAACAGGCAATGATCAAGTGATCTCTCTCCTGCCATCCATCTCCATCCTCTGACGAAACAGGCTAGGGACACCATTCTTACCCATCCTGGCTAATAGCCATTTATGGACTTAGCCACCATGAATTTATCCAGTTCCCTTTTAAACATTGTTATAGTCCTAGCCTTCACAACCTCCTCAGGTAAGGAGTTCCACAAGTTGACTGTGTGCTGCATGAAGAAGAACTTCCTTTTATTTGTTTTAAACCTGCTGCCTATTAAAGCAGACGTGCTGAAGTATGACACTTGCCGAAAGCAGGGGTGGCTCCAGGCCCCAGCACGCCAAGCGCGTGCTTGGGGCGGCATGCTGCGGGGGGTGCTCTGCCGGTCGCCAGGAGGGCGGCAGGCGGCTCCGGCGGACCTTCCGCAGGTGTGCCTGCGGAGGGTCCGCTGGAGCTGCGGGACCAGCGGATCCTCCGCAGGCATGCCTGCGGGAGGTCCACCGGAGCCGCGGGACCAGCGACTGGCAGAGCACCCCCGCGGCGTGCCGCCGTGCTTGGGGCGGCGAAATTGCTAGAGCCGCCCCTGGCCGAAAGGCTGGTCTCAGGACATTGGCAGTCCATTGGAAGCAGGATATAAGTCTTCAACAAACCCCAGTCTGAAGAGGTCACCAGCCCCACAAGGGTGGAAGAATTTGGTAAGCAACTGAACTTTAGGTGCTTGTCCAAACTGAACTGAATTCTCCATTTGAGGTCCCCTCCCTCTGTTTTATTTCAGTGCCTCCCATCTCTAGCTGAAACAGAATAAAATACCTGTAAAATGCCCTCTCCCTCCTCCAGTGAGCTGTTTCAGTCCTCTTATTTTGGCTTTTGTCACCTCTATGTCTTTAAAATTAGTAGCAGTAAGTCTTTCCGATTTGGGTGCTCGAAAGCTGCTCTGCCACTTCATACATGTGGTCCTTATCCATACACTACATCTATTTTATCTTCTTGTCTGTCTGTCCTTTTATTGTCTCCTGACAGTCTTTGTCCCTCTCTGCCTGCTTTTTGCACCTCTGGTTACATGGGTGTCAATTTTCTCTCAGTTCCTCCTGGGAAATGTTCAGCAAAGTACTTATTTTTCCCAGTTCTCTGACGATCATGCAGTACCTGCAAGTAGTAAAAATTATTCAGAGAGATTTTCTTTGACAGCCCATAACAAAAGCCTCTGTTCTTTCCCACATAGAACAAACTTGCTTATGCTTATGTTGCACTGTTAATTACAGCAAAAACTAACATACACAAATATGTCCATTAATTTAATGCAGAGTTACACTACCCCAGTCATTAAGACCATATCTTAATTTGTTTCCCCATGACTAAATTGTGGCTCTCATATGAAATAAGAACTGGTTACAACAAACTTAATTGCTGTTTGAACACACCAGTCTATTATCACTTGATGTTTGCTAATGTATCCAGTGGTTAGAGTTTATCTTTCAGAAAGAATTATTGTTTATTTTCCTCCAGCATTACCTAACATTAATGAATTTAGCCCATCTGGAAATATAACAAAGGGAATATTTGAATTCCCATGCCCACGATCGGAGCTGGTCAAAATGTTTTGCTGGAACAAAACGATGACAGGGTGTGAAAGACAGAATGTTTCATTTCTTTTGATATGGTCTGGTTTTTAAAATGTTCTCAAGAAAAACAAAGAAAAATAATTTCTTATTTTTTGGCAGAAACAGTCCATTTTCTGACTCTCTTAGCTCATTGCTCTTTTACAAAAGCACTGGGCAGTCCCTCAATCCTGTTACTTTCATTAGTGTGGATCCGTCTTTTAGATTGAGGTCATTTTGATGTGTTGCTTCCCCAGTGTGGACAGTATGAATGATTAATAGGGGGTAAGGGGTCTCCTTTGCTTGACAAGTTTCCAGTCTGAGGGGCAGCATGAGTCAAGCTAGGGTTATTTTCCATGAAAGTGATACAACCTCCATTGGCCCTCTGTGACAACCCTCATGCAGGAAGATGTGTCAGTTTGTTGGCTGAAGGCATCTCAGGCTATTAGAGGAAAAAGCATATTGATTTCAAATAATTTAGATAAACATTCTTTTATTATCTGTCTCCATTCAGAACAAACCTGACACAAAAATGGGGTCATTTCACCTAAATATGGTTACTTAGCATTTTAGGATTAGATTTTAGATAAGTGTGTGTGTACATATAGCCACAGAAACTTACAATTTAAAGGAACATGGAGATTTTGATTTATTTTTTGTACTGCCTGGCTCTTTAGTATTGGTATGAGGTTGCTGCTTGTGTGTCAGAGGCACCTAAAGGCTCTAGATAGGGTACTTTCAAATCTAAAGAAAAAAAATCTCTGTATATGCTATATATTAATTTATACCTTAATTTCCTTTTTGTTGTATCCTTACTTAATACCCTACCTATACTACAGAAGAAAACATATGTTCTAATTTCAGTTTTACAATACATTCACTATAGGCACACACACATTTACATATAGACTATATGCATGATATATACGTGTATATAAAATTTTTGTGTAGGTTTTAAATTAGAATGTAGAGCTTTACAACTATGTAGGTGTGTATATACACATTAAATTCGAATACCCTACAGATAATAATTTACTTGGTATTGTAATCTTTATACTAATACCATAAAATAAAATTTAAGGTGTACAATAATGTATGTAGCATTTCTTGGTGAAGGGTTACAAGGTAGTTAAGCAGAGGATGTAGGCATTCAGCACACAATATAAATCTATGAGCATTAGATTAGGGCTGTAGATTTTATAGGGAGTTTCCAGATGGTTGAGTGCTGCTAAGCTCCTGAAAGGGTCAGATTCAGACAGTGATTTTGTGACACAGGATTAGAGACTGACTACAACCCCAGGGAACAGGGCTGAGCCATTGGTGGTGATGAGGAGACTAAGGGTACGTCTACAGTATGAAATTAATTCAAACTTATTCTATTCGAATTTTCGGAAGCAATTTTATACATTCGGTGTTGTGTGTCCCCACTAAAGCATGTGAATTTGGCAGAGTGTGTCCACAGTACTGAGGCTAAAATCGAATGTCGGAGTGGTGCACTATGGGAAGCTATCCCACAGTTCCCACAGTCCCCACCACCCGTTGGAATTGTGGGTTAAGCTCCCAGTGCATGATGGGGCAAAAACATTCTTGCGAATGTTTCTGGGTTTGTGCCGTCACTTGCTTCTCCCTCCGTGAAAGCTACGGCAGATGCCATACTGCCAGCAGACGGTGCAGTATGGTGCACCGCGGTGCAGCGCCTGTCTCCTGGTACTATGAATCCACCCTCATGTCCTCTCATCCTTCTATCTACTCTTATCTAACCATTTCCCACCTTTTTTCGGCTACCGTGAACTGAGCAGTACAGCTTCTGCTGCAAACTCTGCTCTCCTGCTCTTGAATTCCTAGCTAATTTTCCCATGTTGTCTGTCCTGGGCTCGCGTGCAAGCTACAGAAGGCAACAATTCCCTGCCATTTTTCGGCCATCGTGAACTGAGCTGCACAGCTTTCGCCGCTTTTTCCATGTTGTCTGTCCTGGGCTCCTGTGAAAGCTACAGAAGACAACCATTTACCACCTTTTATCGGCCATCTTGAACCAAACAGCTGTCCTACGTTTCGTGCCCTTTTTCCAGGATTACCCGGGCAGGCACCATAGCACGGCAAGCATGGAGCCCACTCAGATCTTCGCTGCAGTTTTGACCATTGTAAATACCTTGTGCATTATCCAGCAGTATGTGCAGTGATGACAGTGCGATTACTACACTGATGAGGACATGGACATAGACATTCCTAAAAACACGGCACATGGCAATTGGGAGATCATGGTGGCATTGGGCCAGGTTCATGCTGTGGAATGCTGATTCTGGGCCCAGGAAACAACCACAGACAGGTGGGACCGCATAGTGTTGCAGGTCTGGGATGATTCCCAGTGGCTGTGAAACTTTCGTATGCATAGGGCCACTTTCATGGAACTTTGTGACTTGCTGTCCCCTGCCCTAAAGCGCAAAGCGACCAAAATGAGAGCAGCCCTCACAGTTGACAAGTGAGTGGCCATAGCACTGTGGAAGCTTGCAACACCCAACAGCTACCGGTCAGTCGGGAATCAGTTTGGAGTGGGCAAATCTACTGTAGGGGCTGCAGTGCTGTAAGTAGCCAATGCAATCATTGACCAGCTGCTATCAAGGGTAGTGACGCTGGGAAATGTGCAGACCATTGTGGATGGCTTTAATGCTCTGGGGTTCCCTAACTGTGGCGGGGCGATAGATGGAACGTATATCCCTATCTTGGCCCCGGAACACTGGGGTGACCAGTATGTAAACTGCGAGGGGTACTTTTCCATGGTGCTGCCAGCACTGGTGGATCACAAGGACGTTTCACTGACATCAACATGGGATGGCTGGGAAAGGTGCATGACGCTTGCATCTTCAGGAACTCTGGTCTGTTTGAACAGCTGCAGGAAGGGATTTACTTCCCAGACCAGAAAATTACTGTTGGGGATGTTGAAATGCCTATAGTTATCCTGGGGGACCCAGCCTACCCCTTAATGCCCTGGCTCACGAAGCCTTACACAGGCACCCTGGACAGTAGTAAGGAGCAGTTCAACTATAGGCTGAGCAAGTGCAGAATGGTGGTAGAATGTGCTTTTGGATGTTTGAAAGCGCGCTGGCGCAGTTTACTGACTCAGTTGGAATATTGGTTGTGCTGAGATCTAATTGTAATTGCTGCTTGTTGTGTGCTCCACAATATCTGTCAGAGTAAGGGGGAGATGTTTATGGCAGGTGGGAAGTTGAGGCAACTCGCATAGCTGGAAAACAAGGCGATTAGAAGAGCACAGCAGGGTGCGCTGCGCATCAGAGAAGCTTTGAAAGCCAGTTTCATGACCGGCCAGGGTACGGTGTGACAGTTGTGTTTTTTTCTCTTGAAGTTACCCGCCCCCTATATATATGAAAGGAAATAAAGTCAAAATTGTTTAAAAACTGTTCTTTATTATTTGTTGCACAACACATTGAGAGAAATCAGAAGGAAGACTGAGGCGGGGGGTATTGGGTTATGGGGGTGGAGGAGGAGGGAAGGACAAATCCAGAAACCAAATCAAAAGTTGCCAGCTTTCTGCTGCTTGGGCAATCCTCTGGGGTTGAGTGTGTGGGACCCCGTAGCCTCTCCCCTCATGTTCTTGGGCGTCTGGGTTAGGAGACTATGGAACTTGGGGAGGAGGGAGGGCGGTTATACAGGGGCTGCAGCGGCAGTCTGTGGTCTTGCTGCCTTTCCCACATTAGATCCACCATACAGCAGAGCATGTCCGTTTGCTTCCCCATGAGCTTGACCATAGCGTCCTGCCTGCTCTCATCGTGCGCGTCCCTCCTCTCTTCGTGTTCCTGTAATGCTTTACGGGACTCCGCAATTGTTTGCCTCCATGCATTGAGCCAGGCCCTATCAGTGCAGGAGGACTGCATGAGCTTGGCGAACATGTTGTCCCAAGTTCGTTTTTTCCATCTTCTAATCTGGACCAGCCTCTGGGATGGAGTAGATAGGGGCCACATTGAAACATTTGCATCTGCGGGGGAGAAAAAGGGAGGGTAGTATTTTAAAAGATTCATTTCAGAGAACAAAGGGGACACTTTGGTGTGAGTAAGCCATCACACATGGCCGGGCAACAGAATTCAGCTTGCAGGCATCCTAGAGGCACGTGGGGTTCTGCTTCTTCTACATTCATTTCAATGCTTTCAAACTGCTGGGCCCCCTTTCCCATAGCAAGCAATGCCTGGTGGGTTTGCCATATAAAAGGAGGGCCTGTGGGCTCTTTGTGATGATCGCTTCACACAACACCCCCCTCCCCTGCACCCACCGCGTGGCTCCGATCAGGCTCTCACTCACCAGAAATACCATCTCCAGGGTCATGGTCCGGGAGCCCGCCTTGGGAGTGGGGGGAGGCTATTGGCTCCAGAGTTAAGAATAGTTCCTGGCTAGGGCGGAAAAATGGATTCCCCATTTGCCACCTGTGCACTGTCCTCCTCCTCCTCTTCATCCTCCAATGACTCTTCCGCCTCGCTCTGTGCAACTCCCCCCTTGCAGGTGTCCATGGACAGTGGTGGGGTAGTGGTGGCGTCACCCCCCATAATTGCATGCAGCTCACAGTAGAAGCGGAATGTATGGGGCTGTGACCCAGAGTGCCCGTTCGCCTCCCTTGCTTTTTGGTAATCTTGCCTGAGCTCCTTGATTTTTGTACAACATTGCTCTGTGTCCCTTGAGTAGCCTCTTTCCGTCATGGTCCTGGAGACTTTAGCGTACGTATTTGCATTCTTTTTTTGGAACGTAGTTCTGCCATAACAGACTCGTCTCCCCAACATGTGATGAGATCCAGTACCTCCCGTTCGGACCATGCTGGAGCTCGTTTGTGAATCCGGGACTGTGTGATCTCTTGTGATGGTGGACTATGCTGATGGTCACCTGTGCTGATGGTGACCAAACAGGAAATGAAATTCAAAAGTTCCTGGGGCATTTCCTGCCCACCTAGCTAGTGCATCGGAGTTGAGAGTGTTGTCCAGAGTGGTCACAAGGGAGCATTCTGGGATAGCTTCCGGAGGCCAATAATGTCGAATTGCATCCACAATACTTTTAACCCGGGATTGCAATCTTGATTTAAGTGCTACTCCACTTGCTGAGGTGGAGTACAGAGATCAGATTAAAGAGCCCTTTAAATTGAAAAAAACGGTTTGGTTGTGTGGACCGAATCATTTTTTTTTTTAGAATTAACTTGGCTAATTCCGAAATAACTGACTAGTGTAGACCAGGCCTAACTCAAAGCCTGATTTCAGAAAGTACAAGGGAAGACACAGGGTAGATTTACTCTTGTATTCCAACAAAATACCAGCATGTGAACTGAATTCCTTTCTAATGGAAAACTTGGCCCAGGTTGTGTTTGTACAGCACCTAGCACAACAGGATCCTGGTCCATGACTAGGACTCCTAGGTACTGCAGTCATATAAATAATAATTGTGATATGATTTCATGCATGTTTGTCTGACTGCTGATTATTTAAATCTTTCTTGGTGAGCTAGATTAGCTTTTTTTGATCATTTATCTATAATGTTTCAACAAGCCTGCATACCTGGAAGATAGTTACGCTGATAATCAGTTTTGTATATCCTTAATTGTAGAGTTATTTTTGTACATGACAAGGGCATGAAAGAAACCCACACAATGTTATACTAAGTGCTCTAAGGCCTAATTAGACTTATGTTCACTACAGATCTACTTTAATCGAAAATTTGCCTGTTAACACATCGAACTCATCCCACAGTTCCCGTGATTCCCACCCTGAATTTCTTGAACAGAATCCACATCCCCGCTGCATTTGGCCCGCTAGGCACTGGAATGTGTAGTTTTGGTTCCAGTACCCGCTGAACGCCTCCTGGGCCATCTTTCCATAAATCGCGCCAAAATCTGCTCGGGCGCCACCTCATGGTTCTCCGAGCGCCCGCCGAATCATCGCGCCGCCTTTCTTCCTTGGGCTCAATGCGCGGGCCTCGCCACGCCACTGCTCTGGTCTCTTACGCGCCACCGCTGCCACCATTGGTGCCAGAGCGATCATCGCGCATCTTATCGCGCGGTGGCTCCTCGCGGCACGGAGAGAACCAGGCGCGGCGGCTCGGCAGCGCGCGGCAGGGAGAGAGGCACGGACCTCTTGCAACCCAGAGGCTCGGTGGGGGTGAGTGGATCATGGTGGCGGGAAACCCATTCATGCTGGTGGGGTGGTCTGGGGTGGGGGGTGGACACATGGTGTGGTGTGGTGGTGCTGCACTCTGGGAGGGCACAGGGCACTGAAAGTGCTGCAACTTCAGGATGCTGCAAAGGACACGTTGACTGAACTGTGACACAGGCTGCCTGCCCCTGCAGCCCAGAGCAGCAGATGCAGGCAGCGCCAGTGTGCAGCGTGGGCCCAGCCAGCTGGAACATTAGCCGCACCCCCAGCAGCTGCAGTAGGGAGGGTAGGTCAAGTAGCCCTGCAGGCGCCAGAGAACAGATGCGCAAGGTAGTGAGTCGCCGAGAAAAGCAAGTGTGGGGATCAAAGGTAGTGACTCCCAATCAGCAGGTCAACATAGCTATGGCTTAGCATGGGATTCCTGGTGCTCTGGATGCCATCCCCAAGATGCATACATCCTATCTGGCGGGCTACCACCATCATAGTCACATCTCAAACGTGGGCTGGCACCAGCCCACCAGGCCAGCCCACAGGACAAGGGGGAAGGGCTATCAAGGTTCTTGCTGGTGTGGTTCAGGAACTCTGGTCTGTTTAGGCCATCTCAGGCAGGTGGGCGGACGGATCGCCAGGTGTTTCGTGTGTTCAGGAACTCTGGTTGGGGAGGTGCCTTGGGGATTCTTGATCCTCGGCGACCCGGCTCACCGCTAACGGGCCTATGCCTTACAGCCTACTGGGAGAGGGTCTTGAACAGGCGGGAACTCTTCAATGAAGCTGGAGAGCAACTGTGGGATGGTGAGATGGAGGTTGGTGGTGGGCTGAGCAACATCTGCAGCAGCTCAGGAGTGCATGGAAGGCTGGGACAAAGTAGCGAAAAGGCTATTGGCTGGCTCCACAATCTGACTACAAGCTGACATCGACTTGGAGAGAACGCTTGCTGGCTGCTGTGAAAGGCCATGGCTGCTGAGAAAGGAGAGCAGACACCCGTGCCGCGACAGAGCCCCAGAGAAGAGTGGCGCCAGCTCTTCGCCAGAGATCAGGATGAGTCAGAAGAGAAGCAGGGTCCACAGGTGTGTGATTTTGGCTTTGAAACTTTTTTTGAAGCACTGACTTCTAACCTGATTTTGATTTTAAAAGTACTTTAAAAGTATAAGTACATAATTCTTTTTAAATGTTTAAAAAACTAAGTACATGTTTCATTTTTGTTGCCTTTGCTGTGCACTGACTACTGCTGATTTTTGTGGACAGAATGTGTGGAGAATTTCTGCTGGACCTAGTCCTGCAGGGATGTGCAGGACGGCTAGTGGGCGGGGTTGGGGGGAGGGTTGCAGGAATGGGTGGAGGTTGCAGGAAGGGAGGGGGGGAGGGGGTTGCAGGGATAGGAGGGGGAGGGGCTTGGGGTGGGGGGGTTTGGGGTGGGGGGGGGGGGTTTGGGGAGGGGTTGGGAGTGGAGGCTCTTTTGGGGGCTGAGGGGGAGGGGGGGTGGTGGGGAAGGGTTTGGTGGGTGCAGGAGGGGGAGGAGGGGTTTGGCTCCGGGGGGGGCAGGCACGGGGGGGCCCACAAGCCTACACATGAAGGGAAAGACCCAGCAGCAGCAGGCCCACACACACCAACTGCCCCCTAGTGACAGACTGCACCCTGTGTGTCTGCCCTACCACACACAGGTGCTGTCTGTGTGTGTGCTGGCACTGTGACCTGCACACACTTACAGTCCCCACACACACACACCCACCACTGACAAGAAACCCCCCCCAACATGACAACAACAACACACACACCCACACAGTGGCTTCTTAACAGTGAACAGACACAGAAAGTAAAGTAAAAACAAACTGTAATTAATAATGTAGTAAGGAGTGAGTTGGGACTGGTTTTTGCTTGAAGGAAAACAGGTTTGTATTGGTGTGCTAGCGCAAGAGTTCTTCACGGCATTGTCTTGGCGCGTATCGTGGACAGTTGGGGTGAGGGGACTCACCTCCTTATCGTTGGGTAACTTTCTTGAGGGGACAGGACTTTCTTGTCGTTGGCGGCGGTGGGGGCACTGCTGCACTACTCTCTCCTCTCTCCTCTGTTGCTTGTGCCTCAGGACATCTAGCAGCTGCCCGCGGTGTCCTTCCTCTTCAAGCCCGCCCCAGGTCTTCTGCGCCTGCTGGCTGGTCTCACTGCCACCGCTCATCCTCCTCCCCAGTGTGTGCTCTGCTGCTGACACAGGGCTCTGGTCTCCTGTCTCTGCTCTGCCCTGTCTTTGGAGCAGGCCATCAGTTCCTGCGGCGCCTAGTCGTCCCTTCTTTTTTTCTTTTCGTCAGCAGTGAGGGAAGGAGGCTCTGCAGGGGAGGCCAGGGAAGGAGGGAGGCATGCACAAATGTGTGTGACAACAATAAACACAGTTTAGTCACAACCAGTTAAACCAACAACACAGTCAGTCAAGTCTCAGAAAGAGACAGAACAGAACCAAGAGATCTCAGTCAGTCTCGGAAACAGTCTGAGATTCTAGATACGAGATGTTGGAGAGCAGATTGCACATGGATGCTAAAGTCAAGAGGCGAGACAGCTACTGCTCTCTTGCACAAAGTCCTAGGTTCCTTGTGCCAGCTAGTAATGCTGTGTGCTGAAGCAGAAAAGAATGTGCACCCCTGCAGCAGTGCCCCAAAAAAAAAAGCAAACTGCAGCCTTCCCTCCCGCTGCACAGGAAAATCACTGTATGTCATTCCTCTGTGGCCTCCAACACGTGGCTGTGTTAAGAGGTCATTCTTATGCAAAGTAAAAAGTCTGTTGCGAGGGTCATTCTTATGCAAAGTAAACCATTAAAGCGATAAGCAGGGTAAGTAAACCAAAATAATTAGATGCACTAATTCTACAGTATTATGCACCTGAGGAGGCTCAGCAGCACTTCCAGAAGTCAATGGACGACAGAGACAGCGGGACTCAGAGACAGCGGATGCTAACTGAAGCCCTGCACAGATGCAGACCAGCCCTGCCCCAGGCCAGGAAGTGTTAGGGGATGGCCTGGAGGATGGCCTCCCCCGGGACCACCTCCCAACCTCCTGCTCCTGCTTCTGCCAAGGAACCTCCTGCTGAGGCTTTTCCACTGCTTTTTCGAGAGCTTTCTTAGATTGATTTTTAGGATTATTGCCTACTTTTGTATAGTTTGATATTTAAAATTTTTATATTATATTTTTATTTTATATTATTATTATATTTTTATAATATAAATGTTTTTGTTAAATTTAAATGTTTCCCTTTCCTCTGATTCTCCTTCCTCTGATCCCGAGGATTGGCGGGGGGGGGAGTAGGGGGGGGTGAGTGGGAGATGAAGAGATCCTGGCTGTCAGGGAGGGGGGGAGTGGGAGATGTCGCTCCTCCTGGAACCCCTTCCCTCCCTTCCCAATCTTCCCCAAAAGAGAACATGGAGGATGGACCATCCCGGAGTCCTCCGCGACTCCAGACCACACAGTATGGTGCAGGGGAGCAGACCCGTGCCTGGTGGGGCATGGTGCTGCTAGAACTGGAGAATCTGGGGCGGTGCCGGGCTTGGCGCCTGTTTTTTGATACCTTTGTACCCCCTTCCTCTTCTCGCTTTTGCTCACCGCACTGCATGCATCGCATCTTTCTTCTTTCTTTCGGCTCTTTTCTTTGCTTTCTTCTCTCTCTGCTGGAGCTTGAGCGGTTCCAGCAGCAACACAGACTCTCTGCCCACCACAGCGATCAATCCTTGACTTTCCCAGCTGGTCAGTCCTGACTTCCCTCCTCTCTATTCTGGGGATCTCTGGACTTCTCTGCTCTGCATGCTTGCATCGCTGCAGGTGCTGCAGAGCAGAGCGAATGCACAAGAAGCATCAGAACGCCCAGACAGGAAGACAAAAAAATGAATTCAAATTCGCGGTTTTTTCATTGTGTGTGGCAGCCAGAAGCTCTCACTGACTGCTGTCTGTCAACAGAGTGGTGTGGTGCTGTATAGTAGCGCCCTACTGCTACTAAATTCGCATCCACACCACACCAAGCCTAAGCTAGCCAGCATGTGTTTAGCGTAGCTCTACCACCGGGGTGGGGGAAAATAACTAACCAAAGAAGAGCCCTCTAGAAAATTAAATGGCTTTGGTGTGTGGGGTTGTTGGCGTTAGTTCGAATTAACGCTGATAAATTCGAATTAAAGTCCTAGTGTAGACCAGGCCTAAGGGAGATCTTCCAGGTATAGCATGTATATAGACTGCTTAGCATAGTGGAAAGGAGTCTTTGTCCTCTTCACAGTTGTTTCTTCCATGTCTAGGTGCCAATGAAATTATTACCAGTCTCTCCAGTTCAGTTTAGTTGTCACTTATTTAGTCTGTGGAAAATTGTTCCAGCAGGGATTCTTTATTTTGACCCTGTGTTTACTTTGACATGGGAGCATGTGTATCAAACATATAAGGAAAAAGGCTGCTCAGAAGAATTAGCTGTAAAAATGCAGATGTCAGAGGAGACCAATGCTTTGCATGCATCGGGAGCTCTAGCAGCTAGGTCTGCTGTGCTGATGGGCAGACTGCAAAAAGATCAAAAGTTTGGTTGTGACAAACACTGAACAGTTTGGCTGCTAACACAAACCTGAAATGGTGAGGCTCTCTGTTACTTCTTGTGACTTTTTCTGGAGCTTGTTGCCACTAACATCTACCTGACCTCCCATAATAAGCCCATTAAGTCTGCTCCCAAGACACCTGAAAACTTCTTTGATCTCCCAGATCCCCTGCACCTACTAGTCTCTTTCCATCAGTGTCTGAATCCTGGCCACCTTGCTCTCAACCTTCATGACAAACTCCAAATTCCTAGCCCCTCACACTCAGGCATCCCAGCCATTGTTAATGAAGCTGAAGGCTCAGCTGTCAGAGAAGCCTTTCCCCTCAGGCTGATAGCTCTCTCTTCAGATTTTCCATACATCAGGGTCTCTCCTATCCTGGGCACAGAAAGCACATTGCATATCATAAAGAGTACAGTTTACCAGCAGACTGCTACAGCTTCACTGACACTTTACAACAGTACTGGGGCCTTGGATGAAGGTACTTCCTTTATATGAAATGCTCTGAACCACAAAGAGGCATGGGTTTGAATGTGATCACAGACTGGGCTGCTAATCATCCCAATTTAGCCCAGACAATACCGAGTTTTTGCCCTTGGTCCTAGATCTTCCAGTGTGTATTAGGAAGCCGGGACCTGAGTGGGAAAGTAGTTTATTCACAATTCTTGCCTTGGACTAGTTAGTAGAACCTGTCACTGTGGCTACTGGAGCCTGCAGCTCCTGGTGCTCCGCTGCTGTGTTAGTTGTCCTCCCCCGCCAACTTCACTGGAGGGAGAGTAGGAAGCTGCCTTGCTCGTCTGTCACCCTTTGCAGTAGAAGCTGCTTCTTCTCCCTTCAGGGAAGTGGGTAAAGAGAGAGACAGGAGATACCCTTGGAAAGACATGACAACTAGCAGAAGGGGTGGAGGGAAGCTTAGGAGAGGAAGAGGGAAGAGATGTCCCACAGCGATGCTGGATGGAGAAGATGCCCCTGAAGAAGCAGGAGTGGTGGTCAGTCAGTTCAGAAATGAGATCTTTATGAAGAGGCTGAATGCTGCATCTTTAGCCTGAGGATATTGATACCCCTCACTAGAGCACGCACAGCCCTCAGGTAGCCTGCAAACTCTGGCTTATTTGAATTTGGTTCCTGGGAATTTTTTCCAAGTGTTGTCAACAGTGAGTTTGGGCTGGATCTTATTTTAGCCAGCCAGCCTACCCATCATTTTTCTAAAACCAGAAAGGATGCACCAACACTTTCTTCCCACTACCATGGTTCTCTGTTGAGATCAAGAGACACAAAAACAACCCCAAGTCTGCCATTGATTACAAAAAACTCATAAACATGGAGTGGGTGGCCAGGACAGCCAGATGTGCGGTACCATGTGTTGTGACCAGAAAATTCACTGTGTATTATAAAATCTAGGGGCTCATGTGGTCAAGTTAACCAAGCATAATGTGTTTGTTGCATACCAGCAAACAGCTATTGGAAGGCTATTTTTGGATTTCCAGATGTCTGTTGATTTCAGTCTTTTTGTTTTACTTGCTGTTAAACTACCAGATGCTGAGATGTCTGCCATGATTTGCTGAGTGGAAGCTCTTCCCCAGAAAGAAAACATTGAAAAACTTCCTTCCCAAGCAAGAATTTGCTGTTTAGAAAGTCATGCCCAGACATACAATTCCATACCCCAACTCTATGATTTGCTTCTCCCTTGGTCCAACAGAACCCAGGGGCCAGATCCTCAGCTGGTGTAAACTGCATAACTCCACTGACTGTAATAGAGCTATGGCAGTTTATGCTAGCAAATGACCCGAGAAGTCTTTGGATCTTCAGGTCATGCTGTAAGGCCCATCTATTATCCTGCAGTCTTGGAGGAGAAGGGACAAGCTGGAAGGTGTGTGATTTTGAGGGGTGAGGGTCTTAATAGCCTGGTTGAGTATTGATAGTCTCAATGAGTTGGTTATCAGTAAAGAATTGACTCATTTTATTTGTTTAAAAATACAAAAGCTTTGGTAAAATTAGGGCTTATTTTACTGTGCCTACATCAAGAGTACAGACATGCATTTTAAAAGACTAAAATAGATTACTAGAAAGGAGACTGTCTAGTGAAATCACAGAAGGAATACTTAGTTGAAGAAGGCCAGAATTTTTTGAAATACTTTGAGAAAACTGATAAAGTTGGCTTTTCAGAGATTTTTCAGGGGAAAACTGGAGAAAGAAAAAAAAGGGGGGGAATACAATTAAGAGGCAAACTGAAAAGGGAAAGATTTTAACATATTGTGTCAAAATTGGAAAAGTTAAAAAAAGTTTCCATGAACATTCTTGGGGGTGGGGAGTGAGGGCTTTGTCTAAATGAAGCTCAAATGAAAAATTTGGACCAGCACTAATATTTAATATCACTGTAAATGTCCAGTTTATGTTTAAGTCTGACAGCCAATGGAGTGCAAGCATGGGAGAGACCTTCTGTTACATGTACTGGAAATGGACATGGAATGCAGGAAGAGAATTGGGTCAGCAGCAGTCATCTGGCCTGCGTGAATGCCCATAGCAAGGACATTCAGAAACGCCTGATTGTAGTGGAAATAATGTGATTGAACAGTATTCCTCAGCATAGTTTTATACTTTCCATAAATCATTTGTGGCTGTTTTAAGCAGGTTAAAGAGCGAATGAAGTGCTACCACCGCACCAAGTAGCAAGTAGTTTATATGCAAGGTTCTTTCAGGTAAACACCCGCACTTTGCACATATGTGGATAGGGGTTTTTGATGTGGGTTACAGCAGCACAGGGAGGGCAGTTTATAGATAGTTCAATTCCGCTGGCTGCCAGGGGTGATGTAAGATGCGAATCATTTTGGTTTTATTTTATACAGAGCTCTGGCTAGGTGCTCCTTTATTACAGCAGAAATCCAAACAAATCTATAAAATACAGAGAGCACAAGCCTCCTCCTGATTGAAATCAGTGGGAGTTTCACCATTGCCTTCCAGGAGAGCCTTACTGGGGGCATAAATCTGTGTAAGTTCATTTGTAAATGTAAACCCTGACTGTACAATTTGTTCTGTGCAGGTGGACACTTGGACACATATGGCACACGAGTCAAGATACTTGGTTGCATTTGGCTCACATTTTCAAAGTTATCTTCACAAACCTCATGGCTAGAGACTTAAGTGAAGCTCGGGTTCTTGAGAGACTCAAAGATGAAGAACTGAGTCATCAACCTGGTGTAATCTGGGCCAATTTGAGCCCTGTGGCAGGTGTGACCTTCCAGTGGGACCAAGGCAGTCAGAGAATGATGATTCAGTATGTCCTTGTTGCAGTCTCTCCCCCGTTGAGCAGTTTTGGAGCCCACAGCAAAAACTAAAGTTGCATTGGGCACAATTCTTGGGGGAGATAGTGGAATGCTCCTTTTATGGCAAGTAAATCCCCATGGAAAGCAGTGGGCATAGCTGGTCTGAGGGATGCAATTTACACCTCCCTGCATTGGGGGTGGTGGTGGTGAATCTGGCCCTATTTGTTAGCTTAAAGCTTTAAGTTTCTCTTTTAACTTCATTAAAAATGTAAATGAATTAACTGTAAAGAAATACATTAGTACCGTATGGAGACTAAGATATTAATAACACAAAGGCCAGCAAGTTCAGAGATTAAGTTCCCTTGATGGTCTTAATCTTGCCCCTTGTGCATGTGACTTTTGCCATTATACAATGAATACTATACAATGAGGGTGGGAAAAAGGAAGCAGGTGGTAGAGCTGAGGATATTGTGGGGAAGCCAGAACTCTGATTATTCCAACTTTAGTATAATGAAAGCATCAGTCTTAACCATTCATTAACAGAGTTTCGCATCTTTTCTACTGTACCCTATGTGACACTGTACAGAATCTGGGGGACACTTGAGGATATTGTAAAATTGCAATGAATTATGCCAGATATGCTGTGATAAGGGCAGGTAAGCTTCCTTTTATGGACACCAAGCCAGCCAGCTAGCTGTAAAATCCCTCTTTGTAGCTGTTCTCTACTTACTTTACCTGCAAAGTGTTAAAGTCTCACTACAGGCATAGGTAAAAGGAAGTGAGTGGGCACCTGGCCAAAAGAGCCAATGGGAAGTGTAGAACTTTTTAAAATTGAAACAAGCCTCCCTTTGTCTGTCTGTTGTTGTTCTCCAGAGAAAGTAGACGCAGAGCAGGAACAGGGCTAAACCATGCCGTAGAAAGCTTTAAGCCAGGTCTGAAAAGCCATCAGATCATACCTAGAGACTACTTATCTGAAAGTAAGTAAATCAGGGAATGTCTAGGAAGATGCAATTAGGGTTATTTCTTATTGGCTTATGGACTCCTCTGTGCTAACCCCCCAAATGCTTTTGTTTTGCTTGTAACGATTAAGCTGGACCTCAAGAAGGTTATTCTTGATGTTAAATTTTTGTAAGTGAGTTTTTAAAATCTAGCAAAAGCTTAAGTTCCAGATGTATTTTCCTGTTGTTTTTAATAAAAGTTACCTTTTTTAAGAACAGGATTTGATTTTTTGTATCCTCAGAGGTTTGTGCATGTTGTTTAATTAGTTGGTGGCAACAGCTGATTTCGTTTTTCTTTCTTAGCTCTTCCCCAGAGGGGCAGTGAAAGGGCTTGAGGATACCTCACAGGAAGGAATTCCCAAGTGCTCCTTTCTGGGTTCTCAAAAGGAGGTTTTTGCACTTGGGTGGTTACAGCAAGAAGCTGTAACCTTGGGAGTTTAATACAAGCCTGGAATGGCCAGTATTAATTTTTAGAATCCTTGTGGGCCCCACCTTCAGCACTTGGAGTGCCAGAGCAGGGAATCAGCCTTGACATATGCCATGTAAGAGATCTACAAAAATGTTATAATTTGCCAGATATGATAATCTCATTTATGTGTTTGTATTACCTTTGTGATATGAGTTAAGTTATGTATATATGTCTGTATTTGAAACTTGTGCTATGCTTCTGGGTGACAACCCCAGACAGTTTGCCATCAGCTCTGCCTAGCCTGCTTGATGGCCCATTAAGGACCATCAGCTATACAATGAACCCATTGCGAGAAGGCAGAGGATACACCTTATGACTCAGCAAGGCATGCAGGGGCATGTCTACGGAGAGAAAAGGCTTCTAAGCCATGTGCTGGGCAGCTTGTGTTGGAAACAAAGGAAGCACAGGCCGCATGGCAAAAGACTACAAAAGGCAGCTGCATCTTCTCCATTGTGTCTTCAATCCTGCTTCTCACCTCTGGAGGAACTTTGCTACAAACTGAAGCTCTAAACAAAGGACTGAATGACCCATCCAAGCTATGGATGTATTCCAGAAGGCCTTTCAAGCCAGCAAACTCACCACTACTGCTAGAAACCTGATATATGGACTTTGAAATCATGTGGCTGTTTTACCATTTAGCATCTCTCTTCTTGTTCTTTTTTCTTTAAACCTTTAGTTTTAGACACTAAAGGAGTGGCTGGCTGTGTGGTATTTTGGGTAAGAGCCAAACCTATACTGGCTTGGTAATGTGGCTGACCCTCTGTATATGTGAGCAGAGTTATTTTAAATAATTTCTCAGTGTACTGGGCCTAGGTGCTGATTGGGAGCCAGAGAACTGGAAAGCAGTAAGGGAGCTGGGTGATTTCTGTTTTTGCTTCTTGATAACCAGAAGCACAGTTTGAGACTAGTTAGGGAGCTTAACTTCAGTGTTACCCACCAGTCTTGGGTGTATCTGCTCTCCCTTTTGCAGCCTGCACTGACCTTGAGATTTCCAGTGATGACTGCCTCAGGCACGCTGGGTCACACCCTATATACTTGTGTATGTGTGTGTGTGTGTGGATACAGATATATAAAGATATATAAAATTTAGAGGGTGCATGGTCTTGTGGACAGTGTAGGTATTTGAGAGTCAAGGATTCCACTCCCATGACTGCCACTGACTCACTGTATGACATTGAGTAATGGGGCACTTGGGTAGGATTTTCAAAACCTCCTAAGTGACTTCAGCTTCTAAATCCCCCTTTTAAAAGTGACATAAGGACTTAGGAATCTAAGTCCCATTGACTTTGGTGGGAATTAGGTGCCTAATCTGTTTAGGCACATTTGTAAATCATCAATAGTGCCTAAACACCTTTGCAAATTTGGCCCTATGCCTCAGTTTTCCCACATGTAAAATAGGGATATTATTTGCCCAATTTTGGGAGCTCCTCCTGATGAAAGGCACAGTGTCAGTGCAAACTATAATCCCTTTTATATAAAATTTCCAATTAACAAAATCCTAGTTAACAAGAAAGATGGTAACTTAATTTATATGAATCAGGCAGATTCTTTTTCACTCAGATTATAAATTGTAGTTTATTTTACAGCTGATAAATATTTCCCAATAAAATTAATTTACTGAGAACCCTGTATGCAAGCCATGCCGCCCTAAGTCTGAGTTGCATCTAAATGTTAAAGTCTTAATATACACTGACTACCCTAAAGGTATCCAACTCTGCATATATAAGAATAATTTAACATACAGCGCAGTATTGTCAGCATCACTGGTATATAACATATTACCTGTGAATATGCTGTGAAAGTTTTTGATAAAAGAACAAACAGAACAAGAGATAAACAGCTTCCATGATTTTCTACAGCTCGGTTTATTTAAGCAGTTGCAGAGACAGCATAATGGCTTGTCGTTTTTCCAATACCTCTTCCATTTCATTATGTATTCTCTATAAGCCTGAAAGATGTATTCCACATTATTTATTTTACACTGATGGATCTAGAAGAGCTATGATAGCATAGAAACCTGGTGAGTCTCCAAGTAGTGTGCAGTCTTAGCATTGCTGCATAAACATTGCACCCATAATGCACTGATGAAGCCAACAATAGAGATGCTATTGCCAGATCAGATTTTAGCTTTGCACAGAATTCCTCTTTGTTTGTATAGATCCACCATCTCCTCCCTCCACTGAAAAATATATATATATATATATATTGTGGTAGAAATAAGCAACTTAAAAATGGATTGCCTCAGAAAAGCTGCTGAAAGAGCCCTGGTTAATTCTACATTTTATTAATTTCTGATAGAAAGAACTTGGGACAGTTAAGGGGTTTAATAATTCAAGACTATAGTTTACATGGAGTTACTCCATGATTTTTTTTTTTTTGAGAGAGAAAAAAATGTTAAGGGAGCCATGAAAAGGCTCTGCTCTGAGGCAAAACAAATCAAACCTTGATCAATATTGCTGTGGTCACGTTGCAGTTTAGTAGACACCGCTGTGTTGTTTTGAATACAGTTTGAAATAGAGCCACATTGTCCCCCTGCTTTCCTGATGTTTTGTGGTAATGAAACCCATGGGAAGTCATTTTTGAGTCAAGAAAAGGAGCTGTCCTCATTCTACTATTTTCTTTTCATATTTCCTTTGTGGTGTTGCCAAAATTGCAGGAAGCGGCTCAGAAGCACTAATGATTGAAGATGATCTAAAGCCATCCCAGTGAGGTCTGAAGGACTTAGAAATGGGATTCAAGAAAGAGTTAGTCAAGTAATATTTTGGGCCATTGATATTTCCCCCACACATACACAGGCTAAAAGTGTGGGAGTTGGGAATAAAAAAACCAAACTAACTATTTACATCATCATAGGCTCTTGAGTGGTGATTCTATCACTGACAATTTTTCTCTCTCAACAGAATTATTTACACCCATTTAAACCTTTCATTTGCTTGTTCATATCAAACAAGTGTAATCACTCAAATTACCAGAGTTTGTATGCAACGTAAAGAAATTCTCTAGTGGCTGGTTGGGTGTCAGTTATTAGGAGACAACCACCACATGTTTGGTAGTTAGGGACAGCACAGCTATCTACTTCCAATCTTACCAGGTGGAAGCCCCCAACCAAGTACAGGGCCCCATTTTGCTTGGCACTGTAAATATATAGTAAGAGACTGTCCCTATCATGAATAGATTACATGGTTGCCAAAGCTGGCAGGGTGGGATACAACCTACAGTACAAGAAGATGGGGAACCTAGGTACAAAAGGATTTAAGGACTTGGTCAAAGTCACATAGGAAATCTGTACCAGAACAGGGATCTGAAACCACACCTGCTGAGTCCCCATCTAGTGTCTTGCTGTACAGAGTTCCCCCACTCCACTCAGTGAATTAAAACCACAATCTAGCTCATACTGTGGATAACAACATACCTCTTCACCCTCTTTTGATTACCTGCTGCTATCACTTTGGGTAGCAGTACATTACACACTTGGACTAACAGTATTTGCACTGCAGAAAACTAACACTAAAACTTGAAAGCATCCATCTACTTTCAGAAGATTATTAGTGCTTGAGAAGCCATTCCTATTGCACACACATACTGAACAATAACATCCTCCTGAGTTTGAGCATAAGAGAAGCAATTTTCTGCTGTGGGTGGTTGTAGATGAAAATGTAATGGTAACCAAAAAACCTAAAGTATTTAAAACCACTCTGAATTTTCTTCTGGGTCTTTAAGCTGCAGAACTTTCTCCCTCTCAACTTCAGCCAGCTGCGAGCTGTGTTGTGCAGAAATAATGTGATTTCCAGGCTGTAGATCTGGTTTCTGAAACCTTGAAAACTTGATAAAAAGGTGAGGAATGTTTTTGTCTAAGAACTATGATTGCCAATGGCTAGATACACACTCAGCTAGACAACTGCTTCCCATTTCCATGGACAACCAAGTGGTCAACTTTAGAAGGAAAGCCTAGAGATCAGAAAGTGAGTCAATTACCCTTCCTGTTTTCAATGCCACATTAGCAAAATCATACCTCATTGCAAGGAACCACATTTGTTGCCACCTTGTAGACTTCAATCCCGTGTTGTTTTTATAAACATGGGTCTTGCTGCTGGAAACTGTCCACAAAGAAGGAAAAGATACAAGGCTATAGTCTCAAAAGTGACTAGTGAGTTTGGGTGCTTCAATTTCTGAATGCCCACCACTGAAAACATCTTAAAGAGGCCTGCGTTTTCAGTCCTTTTGGAAAGTCAGGCCTCTTTAAAAGGTCTCAGTTTAAGCATAAGTGCAGGATGAGGGAGACCAAGGGATGGAGAATCATCCTCTCCATGTGAAGATTTAGGGTGACTGCACAGATGAGCCATACCGATTTTATTGTCTCCTGCTGCTTCATAAAACATATTATATGGAACAAAGCCCCCTGAAAGTTAACTTTTTGCATTAGGAAACCAGCCCCGTGTGTAGGAGGAAGTTAGAGAAGGCAATTAATTGTCAGCGCTCTCTAATCTGAGGCATTCGAGTGTATCCCCATTTATTGGGGCATGGTGTAATAGTTTAAAGTATAAATGGTGTAATCTAAGCTGATGATTTTTTAAGAGTATGTAAGTAGCTAACTTCTCGTTGTGGCCCTGACTAGTGCACATGCTAAGATAGCGAAGGGGAGGGAGGCTGGAGATAGCTGAAATTTGTGGTGAGCACCGGAGCCATAACTAGGGAGTTTAGCACCCGGGACAAGCAAGCATATTTACACCCTTTAGAGACAATGCAATGGGGGCTTGTGGGCTCATGAGGCCCCCTAGATTTATACCTTCCACTTAGCACAGTGTTTTTCAAACTGTTGGGCATGTCCCATAGGGATGCAGACCCCAGAGTTTGAAAACCGTCATATTCCTACCAGGTGTGGTCGAGTCAGAAGCTAGTGGGAGCCGAACAGCCTTCTTGGCCCCTGGCTGGCTGCCTGCCCAGCAGCCCCCTCTGCCCTGCTCCCCAAACCAAGCTGCCTCGGCATGGCTGGGTGCTCACCAGGTGTGGGGGGAGCACAGCTCTGACCTCTGCCCCTGACATGCTTTTGCTTCTCTCCCAAAGGAGCCTGGTGCCAGCCAGCAATACGCCCCAGAGCGTCAGATACTTTGAAAACTTCTGTTTGAAATGGAAGGCAGAAATCTAGGGGGGGACATGACCATTTTTCCACCCCTGTGGCTTTGTGCCCTGGGCAGCTGCCCCACTCACTTTGCCCCCGTGAGCACACAAATTAGGATCTATTTATGCAGCTTCAGCTAAAGGGGGAAGGAGTCCTGTGGCACTTTATAGACTAACAAATGTATCGGAGCATAAGCTTTCATGGATGAATATCCACTTCATTATGCTCCAATACATTTGCTAGTCTATAAGGTGCAACAGGACTCTGTTGCTTTTTACAATCCAGACTAACATGGCTACCCCTCTAATTCTAAAGGGGGAGGGAGAGCTCAGTGGTTTGAACATTGGCCTGCTAAACCCAGGTTGTGAGTTCAATTCTTGAGGGGGCCACTTAGGGATCTGGGGCAAAAATCAGTACTTGGTCCTGCTAGTGAAGGCAGGGGGCTGGGCTGGACAACTTTTAAGGGTCCCTTCTAGTTCTATGAGATAATAAATATATGGAGATACCTTTTAAAAAAAGGTGGTCTTGCAGTTAAGACACTATTGGATTTAGGTGATCTAGGCTAAATTCCTAGTTTTATCAGACTGTGAGATCTTGTGGTAGCCCTGTAATCTCTGTGCTAAATATCCCCATTTAACAGAAAGGGAATGAACACTCCCCTGCCTTGTCTATTTGCATCATATGTTTCTTGGGTCAGGGACTGTCTTATGATGTGCATGTACAGTGCCTGGGCCCTGGCTGGAGTCTCTAGCCATGACTGTAATACAGGTAACTGGTGCATGTTCACTGGGATATTTGCATGAATAGGCCAGGTGTGTGCACTTTCAAAAGGTTGGGCCTCCATGTCTTATTTGTAAGAAAGACATTCAGAGCTACTTCTCCCTTTGCCCTTTTAGAGGAAGATATTGACCGTTGGATAGGGTCAGGGCCTATGCGTGGGTTTTAACACTCCCCACTTCTGAGGAGACTATCTTAATTTTTTTTTTAAACTCTCTGCTGGTGATTAGCGTTATACTGCACTTACCAAGCTCTCCTCTGTATCTGGGCTACATAATTCCCTCATGCTCATCACATGCTCATCAAATGTTCAGCTTGCAAACTTTCTGTGGTGCATAGTGGAAAGTCAACGTGTTCAATGAAAAAAAACTCCTGCAGCTGTGCTATTCTCAAACTGCATTTTTAATATGGCCATGGGTTTATGAAGGCAGTGCTAATTGCTTAATAAAATTCTAACTTTTAATCCTAATTGTACTTCTAATAATTCATTTCAAAGTTTTTAATTAGTTTTAGATGTAACAATATTCAAGAAAAGCCCACTTCAGAGAAGAAAAATCCTTCAAAATTACACCACATACTTTCCCACAAAAGTCTTCATGATATTTGTTTTTATAAGCCATATTCCTAAGAGTAAAGAGATGGCTCTGAATTGGGGGACAGTTTGGGAACCACATCCCAGTCTCACAGTTAGCATCTCTATAACGGGCCGAACAGTCTTAATCCAAACTCAGCCAGATTGCGAGTGGTATACAATCTGGATCTATTGTTACGGGTCTGGCTCATCCTACTTAGATGGGCTATAACACTTGCCTGACTTTCCTGTTCCAGGTGTACATGTGGACTTGATCATGTGATAGTAGTAAAGAATCCTAGAAAGCCTGGTCAATGTCTTGCCTCAAGGGCGGTTTGGTCTAGTTGATTCACTTGCATTATGAAACTGAGTTGTGTCTTTTTGGTCATTTTGTAGGACTCCACCTTTCATTCAGCTCTTGTCTCCCATTGCCTCGCCATACTCACATTCTGGCCCACTCATCTTGGGAACAGGGGCGGCTCTAGCTTTTTTGCCACCCCAAGCAAGCAGTCAGGCAGCCTTCGGCAGCTTGCCTGCAGGAGGTCTGCCGTCCCGTGGCTTCAGTGTACCCACCGCCAAATTGCTGCTGAATCCGCGGGACCGGCGGATCTCCCGCAGGTGCACCGCCGAAGGCAGCCTGACTGCCACCTTTGCAGGGACCAGCAGGGTGCCCCCGCATGGCTTGCCTCCCCAGGCACAAGTTTGGAGCACTGGTGCCTGGAGCTGGAGCTGCTTGAGAACCACTGAAGCCCCTCATGTACCCTTTCCATTGCATCAACCTGCAAAGGACTTTGGGACTACAGACTCAGTCACTTTATTCCTAACAATGAATGAAGAAAATTTTATAATTCCTAAACTTACTATGTCTGTCTCTGCTTCATTGTAAAACGCTTGCCAAGCTGTCCCATCCACCCTGACTTCCTGACACAGATTTAAACAGTACACATCTTCACACAGATTTGTTTATATCAAATGATTTAGTAAAAGGAATTAAGTTTTCTTTAAGACATCACCTTATTTTCTTTTTGTGGGTGCTCTCCATACAGTATTCACTCTATTTCCTAGATTTTAATATAAATATTCAGGGGCAAATTTTGCTCTCCATTTAGCCTGTCAAACCCCTACTGATTTCATCTAGTGCACTATAGTATAGCTACAGCTACTTTTCTACTGGAAACAAAACCACAAGCTTTCCCCAGTGTTTGGAACATCAGTGTGTGACCTGAAAATTTCCTAGTTATTAATTATACTTTGTGGTTGAAATGTGCTTGTGACTAGTTTGGATGTTGTGCTAGAGGACAGTCATTGCGAGCCAACACTTCAGGATTCCTAATCCATAAATGTGATGGATCCTGTTACACAGCAGATATTTAACTCTGGTTTCACATCAGAGTTACAGCATGAAGACACCATTGCAGAACCCATTCCATTGCACAAGGCAGCACTTCTTGAGCAGTATTAGGATGGGAATGTTCAGACTATCATGTTGATACAAATTTTAAGGCCAGAAGAGACCATCATAATCATCTACTCAGACCTCATTCACATTTCAAGGCACAGAACCTCCCCCAGCCACTACTATAATAGACCCAAAACCTCTGGCAGAGTTACTGAAGTCCTCAAATCTTGATTTAAAGACTTCAAGTTACAGAGAATCCATCATTTACTCTAGTTCAAATCAGCAAGTGACTCATACCCCCGCTACAGAGGAAAGTGGAAAAAAACACAAGGGTCTCTGGCAATCTGATCTGGGGGAACCAATCCCAAATATGGAGATCAGTTAGACTCTGAGCAAGACCCATCAGCCAGACACCTGGGAACATAGGTATGAGTTTTTTTCCCCCAGCAATGCTCCAGTCCCACTGTGCCCTGAGACCCCACCCCACCCCACGCTCTCCATTGAGGCCCCACCCTCACTCCGCCTCTTCCTGTTCTTGCACCACTCCTTCCCCAAGGCCCTGCCCTCGCTTTGCCTCTTCCTGTCCTGCTCCGCCCCCTTCCCGAGGTCCTCACTTGCTCTCTGCCCTTCTCCAAGCCCCTCCCACAGCCACCAAACAACTGTTTGGCAGTGCCTCCATTCAGCTAAACAGGGGCGCCTCCATTCAGCTGTGGCTGGTGGGTGATAAGCACCCACTATTTTTTTTTCTGTGGGTGGTCCAGTCCTGGAGCACCAATGGAGTTGGTGCCTATGCCTGGGAAAGAATTCTCTGTAGTAACTCAGAGCCCTCCCTATCTAGGGTTCCATCTCTGGCCATATTTGCTAACAACAGAGAGAGCTCGGCAGTCTCATACCATCCCCTCCATAAACTTATCAAGGTCATTCTTGAAGCCAGTGAGGTTTTTTGCTCCCACTGCTCCCCTTGGAAGGCTGCTCCAGAACTTCCCTCTGATGGTTAGAAACCTTCATCTAATTTCAAACCAAACCTATTGATGGCCAGTTCACATCCATTTGTGGTGTCAGGACTCACCCTTAATATAAATAACTCCTCTCACAGCTTGGTGTTTATCCCTCTGACATATTTAGAGAGAATAATCAGATCTCCCCTCAGCCTCTCTTTGGTTAGGCTAAACAAGCCAACCTCCTTATGTCTCCTCTTCATTCCTCTGATCATCCTAGTAGCTCTTCTCTGCACCTGTCCCAATTTGAATTCATCTTTCTTAAACATGGGAGACTAGATTTGCACACAGTATTCCAGATGAGGTCTCATCAGTGTATAATGGCAATAACAGGTCCCTATCTTCACTGGAAATGCCTCACCTGGGGTATCCTAGGATTGCATTAGCCTTTTTCATGGCTGCATCATATTGGTGTCTCAGAGTCATCCTGTGATCAGCCAATATACCCAGGTCTTTCACCTCTTCTGTTGTTTCCAACTGATGTGTCCCAGCTGTAAAGAACAATTTCTGCCTGGCCATAGATAACAGATTTCTTGGTATTAAACACCCTCATAGATTTCTACCACAACTTCAACAACTACCACCCATCCATTAAAATCACTCTGGAATACTCTCCCACTAGCATCAACTTCCAGGACACCACAATCAACTTCAACAATGGAACTCTACAGAGAACCATACACAAGATCACCACACCTACCTTCATAGATCCAGTAACCACCCCAAACACACCAAGAAATCTGTCTACAGCCCAGCAGTTAGATACCACAGAATATGCTCCAAGGAGAAAGTCCAGGATATACACCTTAACATGCTTAAAACCACCTTAAACAAGAACACTCCACCAGAGAAGACTGCATCATGGAACGGGCCACTGAAATAAGCTGAGTGAACCTACTTCAATACAGAAATAAAACCCTTTCTGACTGCACACCTACCACTCTACACTGGAACCATATGGGGCATCATTAAACTACAACCCATACTCGATAGTGACCCTCCCCTGAAAGAAATCATTCCTGAACCCTCTCTTCTGGCCTTCAAACACCCCCCCCCCCCAACCTCTCCAAGCTCATCATCAGAAGCAAACTCGCTGCAGGCCAGGACACACCAACTCAAAGCAGCACCAGACCCTGCTAGAACAATAGATGCAAAACCTGCAGACAAATCTCCACTGCTACAATAATCAGTACCCCTCAAAATGCACCTTTCTAGATCCATGGGTCCTACATACGCCTCTCACAACATGCGGTCTACCTCATCCAGTGCACTAAGTGCCCCAGTAACAGCTATGTGGGTGAAACCATGCAATCACTACACTCTCAAATGAACTCATACAGGAAAATGATGAGACAAAACAACCTATAACCTGTGAGTGAAAACTTTTCACAAAGCCATTGCTCTATATCTGACTCTCAGTCCTTATCCTCAAAAGGAAATCTGCACAATGCTTTCAAAAAGCCTGGGAGCTTAAATTCATAACTCTGCTAGACACTAAAAATCATGGACTGAACAGAGACACTGTTCACATTTAGAATCATAGAAGATTAGGGTTGGAAGAGACCTCAGGAGGTCATCGAGTCCAACCCCTTGCTCAAAGCAGAACCAACCCCAACTAAATCATTCCAGCAAGGGCTTTGTCAAGCCTGACCTTAAAAACCTCCCTAGGTAACCCATTCCAGCGCTTCACCACCCTCCTCGTGAAACAGTGTTTCCTAATATCTAACCTAGATCTCCCCCATAGCAACTTGAAACCAGTGCTCCTTGTTCTGTCATCTGCCACCACTGAGAACAGCCTAGCTCCAACCTCTTAGGAACCCCCCCCTTCAGATTGTTGTAATAGTTGAATTTATGGCTTATCTGTAATTCACTAACCTCCTATTTTTGTCCTATGACTGCAGAGGTGTTGGTCCACTCTGCCTTAGAATGTGCACTATTAACTGCTTATGTTAAACAATCTGTTCCACCTTGCATTTAGCTGTGACACTCGGAACACCTTTCCCAGACCTGAAGAAGAGCTGTGTGTGGCTTGAAAACTTCTCTCTCAGCAACAGAAGTGGGTCCTCTCTCTCTCTCTCTCTCTCCTCACCTACCTTGTCCTTCTTACTGAAATCCAGGTGGATTAGATCTACTGCATTTCCTTTGTCTAAGAAAATTGGTTATGTTCTCAAAGAAAGAGCTCAAGTTGGTTTAGCATGATCTAACTTCTTGTATTTTAATCACATGATCTGTTTGGCTTGGTACTTTATTGCTCAGTTAATTTCCTCATGAGTCAAGACTAATGTTTTAGCATTGGATTTTCAAAAGCACCTAATGGAATTAGAAACTTTAATTCCCACTGAAAGACCGTGGGAGTTAGGTGCCTATCTTACTTGTGTTTTTTGAAAATCCTAACTGTAATTAATGGTTTTGTGATTGCAGAAGTGTAACGTTTTCAAAAGCACCTAAAGGGAATAAATCCTATTTATTTTCAATGGGGACATATTCTCTTTTTTAAAAAGTTACCCAAGGAAAATAAGCAGAAGTTTAAAAACATAGGAGCTGCTATCCTGGGTCAGACCATGGTCCATCTTGCCCAGTATCCTGTCTCCAACAGGGGCCTGTACTAAAGCCTCAAGGGAAGTGTATAGAATAGGGCAGCTTCAGTGACCAGAATTTTCTAAAATCAAAGCTCTGAAAGCTGTGTGAAACTGCTACTGTTTTTAATATTCAAAAACCAACCTATCTTGGTTGAAGGCATAACCTACCTTAAGGTTATCTGAACTTCATATCAAGAAACTTTATACAGATTATGTAAACCAGCTGAGCTCTGCTTCAATAACATGCCTTCAATTCTAAGCAAGTCCTATCATGAAATAAAGTACAGATTTGCCAGCAAGCCAGAAAACAAACAAAAATAATAAAGAATAGATCTTTAAGTTGAGTACACCAGTAAAAATCAGGCTCCTATTTCAGAGTTTGATTCTGCAAAGACTTATTCACATGAGTAATCCTTACACACCTGAATAGTGCCTTTTATAGTCACTGTGCAAGCATGACGGTCTGCAGGATCTGGCACTTAGTGTCTATTTTGGAACACCAGATGTGCAGGTTGAGCATTTGCTCTTGTAGAAGTGGGCTCAAACTCTCTTGCTTCAAAGGGTATTACTGACCTGACATTAAAAATTAACCTCTTTGTGGATGTCCACAGAAGTGCAGCTCTTCCTCAGCAGCCTCAGATGACTCCCAAAATGTATACCTATGTGCCATTTATACATATTTTAATAAAAGTTTCATATTAGTTTGGCCCCACATTATATATGGCAGACAAGGCAAAAAAACCCAAACATTTCCCACTCATCTGTATGTTTAAGATACTCATCAGCAGAATTATGAGATAGAGCTGTGTCACATGCTCAGGCTCCAGCTATGAAGGCTGTCCTTGTAGTCAGAGGCATGAAAAGCCCTGCCACCTCTCCATATCGAGCCATGGAGAAGAGTATGCTGTGCCCCCTCAATGGGCAGTAGAGGGGCTTCATTCCCTCCAAGTGCTTGGTCACTCTGGGAAGAGCAGTTTCTCTTTCAGGGCAGAGACCCTCCTAGAGATCCTAGAAGGGAGTCATGAACCGCTGAAGGGCAACCGTGCCACAATTTAGCCCAGAAATAGCGACAATGTATATAAAGTGTAACAGTCCTCGGGTTTAGCGAATAGGATTTCATGACTTTTTGTGTTATTCTCTCAAAGCTTCAATTCACACTAGGAATATAGCCTTGCTGGTGACCATGCGTTACCATAGCAGATAAAAAGTTAATTAAGTTAGGCTGATGAGTTCCAAATTGACTCCCTTGAAAACTGCAGTGTAAACACTGTATGAAAATCCATATCATGTCAACAGATACTCTACGGATCTTGGATGCTTTTAAAAAGCATCCTGGAGTCAGTCAGATATGCTGACAGGATATAGATTTTTGGCACTAATTGATGAGCTGTAAGTCAGAAGGATGAAGCCACTATTTTGTTTTTTGTCTGAAATTCGCTACAGGTGTTGTTCTCCCTCACATCAGCTGGATTCAGTTTGATTGTTCTAAAAGAAGCAGTTGTATTTTTATTATTGTAACCAAATCTGAGAAAGGAACCCCATGGTGCTCATGGCATTGTACAAATAGAGCCTGAAATCAAAACAGACAAAGGGAAAAGATACCAAAAGAGGAAGAAACTTGCACAGGCTAGAAGAAGAGCCATGTACAGAATCCTGCTCTCTTGAATCCCAGGGCATGGCTACACTTACAGATGTGCAGCGCTGGGAGTTAAAGCTGTCTTCGTACAGCCGTGTAGGGAAAGCGCTGGTGTGTGGCCACACTCACAGCTACCAGTGCTGCAGTGTGGCCACATTTGCAGCGCTGTTGGGAATGGTGCATTAGGGGCAGCCTTCCAAGTGTTCAAGTGGCAGCAACATGCTTTTCAAAAGAGGGGGGTGGGGTGGAGTGTGACAGGGAGCGGGGGGAGAGAGAGAAAGAGGGGGGGGGGATTTTTGGAGCTGACACTGTGTGTCAGCTCCCTTGCCTTGCAAAAATCTGAACATTTCCTCGACCCCTCATTCACTCTTAACTGCAAATAGCCTGCAGACCAGATAAGCAGCTGCTCCAACGGACTCCCTTTCTCCCCCTCCTTCCCCCCCCCCCCCGTTTCTCTCCTCAAGCAAACAGCATTCATCCCCCTGCCTGCCTCATTCACAGCAAGGTAGTGGGTTATCTCAATTGATTGTTCACAGTCAGTTACAGATTGATCACAGCAAACAGGAGCTGTGTTTGTTTTTTAGATAAGCAGCTCCGGGAGCCTCGAGTTCACAACAAAGCAAAGAGTAATTTAGTTAAGAGCATTCTGGGATATCTCCTAATACCCTGGAGGCCAACAACAGCGCTGGTGTGTGGCCACACTTGACGAGCAGCGCTGCAGCACCAGCGCTGCACTCGTTATACCCCAAGCAGACCAGGTGTACAGCCAGCGCTGCAGCCAGGGAGTTGCAGCGCTGGATGTGCCTTGCAGGTGTGGACCGTTACTAAGGCCTATCCCAGGTCCCCCATGGATGACACCGGGAAGTCCAGGATCTGATCGCCATTTATATTAAAGAAACAATATTTTTATAAAAAAAAAATACTATATATATATTTTTTTTAAAAAAACTAAACAAACAGCAGGTCTACACACACAGCAAGCATGCAATAGTCCCTCTGGGGGATTTCAAAAAAGCTCTCAGAGAGCAGCTGGAAAAAGCCTCAGCAAGAGGTTTCTTGGGATCATCTTCTGCTTTTTGCACATTGCCTCCAGGGAGAGCACAGCTAAGCACTATCTGATAAGCAGTGTCAGACTTTTGGGGGGATTTTTAATTACAGTTCATAGCCCAAAATACCATGGTACAGAAGTTGGGGCAGGGTAAACTTCAGGGCACACACAGACTGCAGTCACTAGGCACCAGGGACAGAAGAAACAGAAATGCAAAGTCAACGAAAGATTTATTATTAATTACTAAAACATGTCCTTAGTTGAAAACGTCCTTGGGAAGTGTGATCTGTAGGCATCTGCACACCCCCCCCGTTATTTTTTGGTCCGGGAAGAGAAAAGTGCTGCCCTGGGCGTCTAAACAGACCAGAGTTCCTGAACCTGGGGTGGGTGGGCTGTGCCAGATAGGGATGTGAGTCGGCTGCTCGCATCCTTGTGTCCTGGCGCCGCCTCAGCAGGGGACAGCAAGTCACACAGTTCAAGGAACTGTGTCATCCAGACCTGCACACTATGGCGGGTCACCAGTCTGTGTGTGTTTCCCGGGCCCAGAATCGCGCTCCACACCATGAACTTGACCCATTGCCACCATGATCTCCACTATTTCATAAGTTGCAGCGCTGTAAAGCCTCCACCAGCGCTGCAACTCTCCAGTGTAGCCAAGCCCCCAGTCTAGTGCTCTATCCACAGCACTGCTAGCTCTTGTATCATATGATTTTGGCCACTGCTGGAGGTCATCTGTCAATGAGGGGGAAAGCTCCAGTCCTTGTGCTCTTTGCAGCCCTGCCCCACTGACAGGTTGACTTTCTCCCTTTTCCACCTTCTAGGGGAAGAGCAGCCAACCATGGCTGCCTCAGGAAGCTCTCCCTGCTTCCTTCAGAAGCCAAGAAGCGTTTTTAGGTAGGAGTGGGGGGAGAGGAAGTGGACAAAACCATTTTTACAGGAGGAAAGTGCAGAAAAAAGGGAGCAGAAAGTGTCCACCAGCTCAGGGTGGCTGTACAGTCTCCTCCAGTTTAAAATGGGGGAGTCTGCTCCTCCTCCCACTCCTCTCTCCATCCCTGCCACTTGGAAGAAGACCACCTCACTGCAGCTGTTCCCCCAGGCCTGGGAGAAAGAGTGAAGAACTCCTGGAGCTGCAGGAGGAGCAGAGGTGTGGTGAGGGCAATAGGTAGATGCAGGGCCAGCTTCAGCCTTTTTGCCGCCCCAAGCGGCGGGAAAAAGAAAGAGAAAAACCTGATTGAGCTGCTGCTGAAGAGGAAGAGAGGGAGCGAAGGACCCACTGCCGAATTGCTGCCACAGACCCGGATATGCTGCCCCAAAAACGGATGGAGTGCCGCCCCTTTGTATTGGCCACCCCAGGCACCTGCTTCCTTCGCTGGTGCCTGGAGCCAGCCCTGGGTAGATTTGGGGCTAAATGAGGAGATTGGGGAGGGGAAGGGACCACAATGAATTAAAAGTGAGAGGTGTGGCGAGAAGCTGGATGTTCCACACCAACAGGCAGAATTTCATGCAAACCTGTGTAATTTCATCTCAGTTGGGTCTCCTAGTGAGAACTTCTGCAGTGTTGGCACTGCTAATTGTGCATGTGCGTGCGCACACACACACACACACACGGTGGGTGTGGGGGGGAGGGAAGAAATGGAAAGACACCAAAAAGCACTTAACAAAAAAGGAATTGTTTTTGGGTCAATCTCAATCTTGGGATATCTGGGGTTGTATCACACTGCCTGTCTCATCATCTAAATGTAATTCCAGTCTAAGAGAATGGATTTTCAGAGTCAGAGCACTGGACAAGTAACCAGGGACTTTTGGTCTTCCTCTTCATACACCATTTAAAAAAAAAAATAAATCCATCTGGGGAACCGGATGTGATCAGTGAAGGGCTCTAGAAAGATTCACATGGTTCCTTTCCCCTATGAGGACACAACTTGTGGCTAAATAGTGCTTTTTGAAGCAGTTCAGAGAATATTTCAGTGCATTCTTGGACAGGCTGCTGGGTCTGTGGGTTTTTGCCCAATTTCCTGTTCTGTATTATTGTGTTGCCCTGTGCTGCAAGCCACAGACCAAGATGGAGATATAAAAAGAGATCAACAGCATACTGCAGTATTATTATTCAAACCTAGTTGTTCAGCTAAGGATGTATTAAATTTAGCTATTGGATTGTGCCTTTCTTTGGGGAGAACAGGGTTTTTCCTCCATTTTGCCTGGAGGATGGATAACTACCTATGGGACTGCTGAGAGTGCTGCCTCTATACCAGGCATGCTATCTGGTACTGTCTTTGCAGAATGCATGAGTTCATACAGCCTTCATATGAATAATGGGTTTGTTAGAGACTAGCCTTACTGAATCATTTCCAAACAGGCTGCTCCTGCTTTCACTGAAGTCAATGGTAGATTTGCCTCTGACTTCAGTGGAGGCACAATTGCCGCCTCCTGCCCCCATCGCTTACAGAATGTTTAGCAATTAGTGACATTTACTAATTCTCTGTGTAGAGAAAACATTATGAAAAATGTAAAGCTTTATACGACCATAGTTAATCTTCTGCTTTTGTTACATTTGCCCATGGTTTATGGGCCTCTGAGGAGAATAAATGATCAGGGCATGTGCTCACATTGTTATTTGTCTGGGTAGAAATACACATGCTCAGCACTAAGCAAGAGTTATTTTTCATGGATTATGTAGCTTTAGGACTTTTCAAGGTCAGGAGAGAAAAGCGGCAAGTGACTGCCTCATTTGCTGCCAGCTCTCCCCTTTTAAGTAAACTCACACTGAAGTAGCCTGGGGAGGCCTTAAGACTAAGAAGCATCAAGAAAGAACAGCTACTGTAGCAAGTACTTCTGTTACCATCCTCATATTAGCATAGTCACTTTAGTACAATACTCTATATGGGAAAATGGTAAGTCTATAGAAGTATGATGGTCAAGTTCACGACTGATGTGAACTGACAGCTCCAGCTTCTGCTTCTCTGCAGATACAAATTAGTGCATTGAAATTGGCTCATGATGCATTTGGTGCATTGAAATATCCCCCCCCCCCCAAAAAAAAATTTTAAAATGAGCCCATAAAGAATGTGAACACTTTGGCCTGGATTCATTTGGATAACAGGAAGATATTTCCAGATTTTAACTTTCCCTGAATAGGGACCACCATATATCAATATCAGCACCTAATGCTTTGTGGGCATGAGCGTATTCATGCTAAGTGACCTTGTAAATTACAGAGCTCATTGTGGTTGAGGCCATTTCTTCATTATGCATATACAATGCCTAGCACAGCAGGGCCCTGATCCTGATGTGATGCCGCTGTGTGCTAAAGCTATCCAATAATATCCACTGTAAGGATAATTCTAGTTATAGTGCTCATATTTCTCTGTATATTTAAAAAATAATCACAAAATTGATAATAGTGCAGTTCAGCATTTCTGAAACATTTTACTCTAAATATAGAAATTCAGTAATTATAGCTAGTGTGACAAAGTTCCTCCTCTACCTTGGTGAGTCCTGCGCTTATTGGCAGATTTGCTCACCTCAGTGATCTTCCCCACAGTCTGGGTCAACTCCTACCGTCTCTGATCAGGAGTTGGGAGGTTTGGGGGGAACCCAGGGCCGCCCTCTACTCCAGGTTCCAGCCCAGGGCCTTGTGGATTGCAGCTGAGAGCTACAACTCCCTGGGCTACTTCCCCATGGCCTCCTCCAAACACCTTCTTTATCCTCACCACAGGACCTTCCTCCTGGTGTCTGATAACGCTTGTACTCCTTAGTCCTCCAGCAGCACACCCTCTCAGCTCCTTGCGCCTCTGGCTCCCAGCTCCTCACAAGCCCACCACAAACTGGAGTGAGCTCCTTTTTAAACCCAGGTGCCCTGATTAGCCTGCTTTGATTGGCTGCAGGTGTTCTAATCAGCCTGTCTGCCTTAATTGGTTCTAGCAGGTTCCTGATTACTCTAGTGCAGCCCCTGCTCTGGCCACTCAGGGAACAGAAAACTACTCATCCAGTGACCAGTATATTTGCCCTCTACCAGACTCCTCTACCCCACTGGCCTGGGTCTGTCACACTAGAATAATTTACAATTTGAAAGAAGATAAAGATTAAAAGCACCATTATTTGTCTAACTTTGACAAGCCAGAATAGCTAGCATTTGTCCCTTCCAGCCATCAGAATCTGCTCTCTATACCTGAAATGGGTCTTGATTTCAGTGGGCTTTGGATCAGGCCTTTTTACTGAAATCAACGTGAGTCTTTCCATCACCTCCTATGGGCCTTGGATCGGGTCCATATTCCTCAAAGGACCTTGATGAAATGTAAAACATGGATCCAGTGCCATGTAAAACAAAGGAGGGAAGTGAAACATGTTGCCAAAGTAGATATCAGATAGTGCCAAACATCTGCTGTTTGAGTCCTCAAAACAAAGACCCATTTATTCAGAAGGTGGTATCAAACATACAGTAACAGAGCAACTCATATTCACACCTCTCAGTTATCTTTGTTCTGATATTTTGTCCCTCTCTTTGTTTCCAGTCAACAAAAGATAGCAAGAAAAATTATGAGAATTAGTCTTCCCCCAAGTCACTGTCTGGTTAAATGCATTCCTTAAGGTAGTTTTTGCTTTCAGAAAACTGTTTTAAAAATGTTTGAATTTGTGCATCTTCACTACAAAGTAGCCTTATTATAATAATTCTGACTTTTCTCCCAGAGACACGAGGGTAAAACATATTTGAATCCAACCTTTGTTACCGAAACATCATGGAAGACACTGAATAATATTTTCAACATATGAATCTGTTTTGGATAGCACGTAGTTTGCTGTGTATTGCTGAGATTGTACCACGTATATTATACTGCTAAGCATAAAATATATTTACACACAAAGCAGATATGAATTTCTCAATTATCACCTATACAGAGGTTGCCATAAAGGAAACAATGTATTGCAATATTACTGTTGGCTTAATCTCTTTTTATGTGACTATGTTTTAATTGAGGGAAGAGATGTCTAGAGCAGGTGCCTTGTATATTATATTGAAGTAGCTATTAATATCCATCTGGGCAAATTTACTTCAGTGGGATTGCATAGGTGTAAATAATGGAAGAATTTGTTCTATACAATTCAGCAATGGTAGAGCTTTACCTAGTTAAACTGCTCTCAACAGTATATTTTCTAGTGTTTTCTCTAGCTTTGTGTTAAATATCCCAAGTAATGGCAGTCACCATTTCCTCTGGGAGACTAAAAATACTCATTGTTCTGAAGCATTGTTAAGAAGAGAAATAGTAAAATGAAAAGAATCCCCATTTAATTACAATCACATGAAGGAAGACAACTAAATATTGAGAAGTTTTAGAAAGTGCTTGTATACAAATGCTAGAATTCTAAAGTCTGGTATTAAATGAGGATATAACAGTGTACAAAATATATAGGCTTGACAGAGTAGATCATGCTGATGGGGGAGTGGCACTATGTGAAAGAAAGGATAGAGTCAAAGATAGTAAAAACCTTAAATGAATCAAAACTGTACCATCGAATCTCTACGGATAGAAATTCCATGCTTGAGTAATAAAAGTACTGTATATAGCACTAGGGATATACTACCAACCACCTCACCAGGTAGATGGTGGAATGCTCCAGGAGCTTAGAGAGATTATAAAACTAGAAAACTCAGTAAAAATGGTGGATATCAACTATCCCCATATTGGCTGGGTACATGTCACCTCAGGACGAGATATAGAGAAAAAGTTTCTAGACACCACTAATGACTGCTTCTTAGGCAGCTAGTCCTGGAACCCACAAAGGTAGAGGCAATTCTTGATTTAGTCCTAAGTGGAGCACAGGATATGGTCCAAGTGGTGGATATAGCTGAACTGCTCGGTAATAGCAACCATAATATAATAAATTTAACATCCTTGGGGGGTGGGTGGGTGGGAGGGAGAATATCAAAGAAGCACACCACAGTAGTGTTTAACTTCAGAAAGGGGAACTACACAAAAATGAGGAAGCTAAATTAAAAGGAACAGTCACAAAAGTGAAATGCCTGCAAACTGCTTGGAAACTTTAAAAAATCATAGTAGAGGCTCAAATTAAATATATACCCCCAAATTAAAAAAAATGGTAAGAGGACCAAAAAATGCCACCCTGGATAAACAGAGTAAAAGAGGCAAAAAGGCATTCTTTTAAAAAATGGAAGTCAAATTCTACTGAGGAAAACAGAAAAGAGCAAGCCAAAAAGAATTTGAAGAGCAACTAGCCAAAGACTCAGAAACTATTAGCAATTTTTTTTAAGTACATCAGAAGCAGGAAGCTTGCCAAACAATCAGTGGGGCCACTGGATGACTGAAGTTCTAAAGGATCACTCAGGGAAGACAAGGCCGTTGCGGAGAAGCTAAATGAATTCTTTACGTCAGTCTTCACTGCAGAGGAAGTGAGGGAGATTCCTACACCAGAGCCTTTTTTTAAGGTGACAGATCTGAGGAACTGTCTCAGATTGAGGTGTCATCAGATGAGGTTTTAGAACAAATTGATAAATTAAACAGCAATAAGTCCCCAGGACCAGATGGTATTCACCCAAAAGTTCCGAAGGAACTCAAATATGATATTGCAGAACTGTTAACTGTGGTATGTAACCTATCACTTAAAACAGCTTCTGTATCAGATGACTGGAGGTTAGCTAATGTGATAATTTTTTTTTTTTTAAAGAGGCTTCAGAAGCAACCCTGGAATTATAGGCTGGTGGTAAGCCTAACTAGCATCAGGCAGTACCAGGAAATTTGGTTGAAAAGGACAGTAAAGAACAGAATTATCAGACACAAAGATGAATGTCACACCTCAAATCTATTAGAATCCTTTGAAGGAGTCGACAAACATGGGGGCAAGGGTGGTCCAACTGATATAGTGTATTTGGACTTTTAGAAAGCCTTTGACAATGTCCCTCACCAAAGGTTATTAAGCAAAGTAAGCAGTCATGGATCAGTAACTGGTTAAAAGATTGGAAACAAAGGGTAGGAATAAACCATCAGTTTTCAGAATGGAGAGAGGTAAACAGCAAGGTCCCCCCAGGGTTCTGTATTGGGACCAATGCTATTCAACATACTCAAAGGGTTAAGCAGTGAGGTGGCAAAGTCTGCAGATGATACAAAATTACTAAAAAGACAGTTAAGTCCAATGCAAAATTCAAAGAGTTGCAGAGGGATCTTGCAAAACTAGGTGACTGTGATAAGTGCAAAGTCATGCACATTGGAAAACATAATCCCAACTATACATGCAAAATGATGGGGTCTAAGTAAACTGTTACCCCTCAGGAAAGATCTTGGAGTCATTTTGGCTAGTTCACTCAATGTGCAACAGCAGTCAAAAAAGCTAATAGAAGGTTAGGAACCATGAGGAAAGGGAGAGATAAGACAGTAGGGCAGAGGGATAGCTCAGTGGTTTGAGCATTGGCCTGCTAAACCCAGGGTTGTGAGTTCAATCCTTGAGGGGGCCACTTAGGGATGTGGGGCAAAAATTGGTCCTGCTAGTGAAGGCAGGGGGCTGGACTCAATGACCTTTTGAGGTCCCTTCCAGTTCTAGGAGATTGGTATCTCTCCAATTATTACCTTACCTTTTAATATAATGCCACTCTATAAATCCATGGTATTCCCATGCCTTGAATACTGTGTGCAGTTCTGGTTACCCCATATAAAAAATGATACGTTAGAACTGGAAATGTTAGAGGAGGGCAACAAAGATGATTAGGAGTATAGAACAGTCCTTTTGATCTCTCCTCATATGGAAACTGTTCTATACTCCTAATCATCTTTGTTGCCCTCCTCTAACTTTTCCAGTTCTAATGTATTTTTTTTTTATATGGGGCAACCAGAACTGCATACAGTATTCAAGGCATGGGAGAACCATGGATTTTTCATAGTGGCATAATATTTACTGTTCAGCTTGGAAAAGAGATGACCAAGTATTGATATAATAGAGGTCTATGAAATCATGAATGGTATGGGTAAAAAGTGAATAATTACTCCTTCACTTAAGACAAGAATCTGGGGTCACCCAATGAAATTAATAGGCAAAGGTTTGTTTTAAACAAAAAAGGAAGTACTTCTTCACAGAATGCACTGTCAACCTGTGGAACTCATGGCCAGGGAATACTGTGAAGGCCAAAACTGTAACTGGGTTCACAAAAGAATTAGGTAAGTTCATGGAGAATAGGTCCATTAATGGCCATTAGGCAAGATGGTCAGGGATGCAACCCCATGCTCAGGGTGTCCCTAAGCCTCTGATTGTCAGAAGCTAGGACTAGATAACAGGGGTCACTTGATAATTGCCCTGTTCTGTTCATTCCCTCTGAGCATCTGGCATTGGCTACTGTTGGAAGACAGGATACTGGGCTAGATGGACCATTGGTCTGACCCAGTGTGGCCATTCTTATTTGAAGTTCTGATGTTTAGTCTAAGATTTATTTTCCTTTATTGCATCCCATTACACCTTGGTATACCTCTCTTGCATCAACCTACTAAGTAATTCCTCCCCCTTCTAGAAGGTTGTAGTCATCATATTTTTGGAGAAGATAGTGATTGCTTAGCCACGCTCCATTTTAACCCCACCCCCCCCAGAAATCTTTCCATTGTTGATTCTGGTCTCTGGCATTACTTAAATTTGCTTGAATCTTTCTTGTATTAATATGCCTAGGACAGCCATTCTCACTTCTGGGAAGGGACTATCACCTCCTTGCTTGAATATGATGCCGCTGCTTACATAGAGAATTGCCTTCACCTTTTTATCTACCTCATTGCCTAGTTGAATCCATCAGGAACTCTCCTGCTTGTCTGTGCCACTGTAACATTCTGGCGGTTTATCCTCTTGCTGCTTAATTCCTCAAAGCCTTGCAGGTCCAGACCCTGGGCTGACTCCCCTGAATGCTTCATTGCCATGCAAATGAAGGTAACTCCCCCTTTCAGGCTAATTGTTGCATAGCAATCTATAGAACACTGAAATATTACACTCACTGTCAGATACAATTCATGTTAGACATACAAGGCTGCACACACAGGCACGTGGGTTTACACGACAGACAAGGCGGCTTGGTAGGAATGGGGCAGTTGGCAGAGAGTGAATCTTCCTGGACAGCCACTGCCCTCCCTTTTGCTACCCTGCACAGATTGTAGCAGCTTCCCTGTACGACATCCCCTCAGGGCAGCCCTTTGATTGTCTGCCAGGAGGGACAGCCCTTTCCCTAAGCCAGAGATTCTCAAACTTTTTCTTTCTGAGCCTCCCCCCTCCAAACATGCTATAAAAACTCCATGGCCCATCTGTGCCACAGTAACTGATTTTCTATATACAAAAGCCAGGGCTGGCATTGGGGGATAACAAGCAGGGCAGTTGCCTGGGGCCCCATGCCACAGGGCCCCTGTGAAGCCACATTGCTCAGGCTTTGGCTTCAGCCCTGAGTGGTGAGGCTCAGGGCCCCGGGCTTCAGCCTCATGCTGTGAGGATTCGGCTTTCTGCCCTGGGCCCCAGTGAGTCTAATGCTGGCCCTGCTTGGTGGACCTTCTGAAACCTGCTTGCAGCCTCCCATGGGACCCTGGACCCTTGGTTGAAAACCACTGCCCTAAGCGCTCTTATCAGAGCAGGTGTTTGTCCTCACCCTTGCATGAGACAGAGTGGGACACTTGTTGGTAGCAGTCCAAAGGGCCACAAAGGAGACAAGATTAGACTGTTGGGTCAGAGGCTACAGTCTCTGTTGGAGAAGTGGGAGGCAGTTTGGAAGGGAGCTTCATTCTGCCAGCTGCACCTAACCCCTCAAGAAGCCACTTCCTCCTTGTTTTCACCCTCCACCTCTTCAAGGCAGTTCTTATTCCAACCTGCCTAAACAGGCCGGTTACTTCACTTTTCCCTTTATCCTGGGCGGAGCGCCACTCCAACTTTCTTATTTTGACTGATGGTGTAGTATAAAGTAGCAACAGCCTGCTGCTTGTTCTGCCCCAGAGGCTGATATACCAAACTCTCCATCATCTTACTAGGGCTTGAAATTAGATTTACCAGATGGGAATTGCCAGGCTTTTTGAATTCCACTGTTCTGGGACATGCACAAATGATAGACGACCCTCCCACCCACCTGAAATGTGTTTTGGGTCAGAAATGAGCATCAGAAAAGCAAGGCAATTCAGAATCCAGACACACTTCATAAAAGCTTCTGGATTGCAGGATTTTACTAGAGTAATGAAAGTCATTTGACAGGAATAAATGAAACCTCTAGCAGTACAGACACACTTGAGACATAACCGGCTCAGAGAGGAGGAGGGCTACATAAAGCTACTTTACTACTCTAGTTTTATCTTAATTTTTATGTTTAGAAAAGCAGTGTTAAAGAGCAGGACACCCAGTAGCAGAGGCCAAGCTACTGGAGGCTCTCTCCTCACCCCTGTGTTGCAGCCACTTACCCTGTTTACACTACAACATCCAGGCAGTCGGTGGTTTTTGGGGTGTGTGTATATCAAAATGATACTTTTTGAATTCTATGCAGATGTTTAATGTTTTTCTAAACGAGGACACCCCTTGGGATAACAAGATGCAAGTGCTGATGGAATCTGACACAGAGAACAGGCAGTTTGTTTCAAGCCCTGTCCCAAGTTTTCTCTTTTCTATCCAGCCTGACATTGTCCCATAATCTCCCACATCAACGTAATAGATCTGTCACCTGGAGTTTCAAACTCCCCCTTTCTACCTTGACTTACTAAAGCCTCAGATTTCAGCATGTTGCATCTTCCATACACATCTCATGTCTCAAACACCACCACTCTGCAAACTCATGGTCTGGACACAGCTTTCCTTTATGTTGTAACCAGTTGAAGTCACTGGCACCTTCTCCCATTATACTTTGAGACTGGGAGCAACCCTCCAGTCTTCTTTGCCCTGTCATGATTTGCACCTTTATTGCTCCTTGAACGACAGATATCAGCCCTCATGTCATACACAGGATTTATTGCTAGGTCACAATAGGTCTGCCATGTGGACTCTAATTTCTGCACTTCTCACTGAATTTCATTGCCAAAATTCAGTGGCAGTTGCTATTTTGGTTGCCCTTCCCTGGAACCACCTGCGCATCAAGTAACAAAACAGAGGGCTTGTAGATATGGTATTGGTAGTCAACCTCTTATTTCATAGTCATTGCCATCTCTTTAGTTCCTTTAATCTATTCATTCTGTATGTGGAATTCCATGTGTTTTATCTCATAGCGGAGAATGGGTTCCCCTCCCTTTTCCTGTATTTAAATGGATAAGTGCCTAGATCCCACCCAGACTGCATGACACAAGCTTGTAGTTCCTTTCATTGACCTAGGCTCTCTCCTCCCACTCACACAGGGGTGGGCACAAGTCATAGAAAATAAAAGTTGATGTACATTATTCTTTTTATGAACCAAACCTGTAGGTCTCTGCATGCGCTTAGCCGTCTAATTTAGTTTGCTTCTAGCTCTTCATCATTACTTGTAATACAGCAATTAATTCCTTCGTAATTCCTCACTACACTGATGGCTGTGCTTGTACAGAGCTAATAACTCACCAGGAATCCTGTTCTGTATGTACAATGTGCTCATTTTGCTATAATGAGCTTTTTTATCTTACTGACAATTGACATGTTGATGTTGTTAAGGTTAATGACCCACTGATAAATACCAGAAAACACTTTTACAATCAAATAATCTCTAGCCATAGCTGCCATGAAACAAGAATATTTTGTGCCTGAATTTGTAGACTTCTGGGACTTCCCAAATATCCCAAGCCACGCTTCTAAGCAGCAAGATGGCTTCCCTGATAGATGGTCTTGAGGCGGTGTATGGGGTTTGCACGTGAGCTTTTCTTTTACAATTTTTAATGGCTTGCATTGCATGTTCAGTGTGGTTGATTTTCACCATGGTGGTTTGGAGAATCTGATACTACTATTGCTTTTTTGCATTGTATTGTTAAAGAGCAATACCAAGGAGTTAATTGAATCATCATTTAAATCAACATAGGCCACCTACAGATGGCTAGAGAAGCACTTACCATCTTTAATTTGAGGTCATTTACAAAATTATGTGTCTGAGTGAAGGGGACCCTTTTCAATGTAAAAAATTTAAAGGACTTAGTGCTCATGAAAGGTGCTGGATTGATAGCACTGCAGCCAGAATTATTATCCACAGAATACACACAGGATGGGCAAGGGCATTCTAAGCAGCTCTATGATTACCAGCCAATGGGCCTTAACTTTATTCTGGAATGTGCTATATTAAAAATGCTAATACACAAGCTTTAGCAGACTCAATGCCTAATACTCTTCTGATTCAGTGTCATCTTTATCCTGTGCTGCAAAAGATCTCAGTATATTAAGAGCACATCTGAGACAGTGACAACTAGGGAAAGAGGAAAAAGCACTATAGGGGAAGGGAGAAAAGAGAAAGGTGAAGCAATAACTTAATCTCTTCTTCCGAACTCAGTCTCTGTTTCTGCTTCTGGGATTGAATAAAAGGTGGAAGCCATAGGGTCAAATGTGTGTCTAGATGAGCAGTCTGCATTGCTGTAGTTATGCTATTACCTACAAATGCTGAGGGGCTCTGGCAGTTCAAACACAGAAGGGAGTCTTAATGCGTTGGAGGAGCCTATTCCTGTCTTAAGAATTCCAACACTAGCTCCATAGTATGGATTGTAAACAGTGGTGCAAGTAGAAATCATTTCTTGCCAGTACTGTACTCATGGGAGGGACACATGGGGGGGGAGAATGTAACCTCCCCACATGACACTCCATGTGACTCCTCCCCCATCCCGGGGACCCCATGCTCTCCCCACCCCCTCTGACGCCCCCTTTTGTATATACAAAGATCAACATGCTTAACTACTCACTTTCCCCCCACATATGTAGTATTCAGTCTGTTTATATGGAATATGGGAGTTGGGTGAGGAGCCATTTCAGCATGTCTGACTTATTAAAAGGCAAATTTTAAGTAGAACTGTATCCTAAACTGCTTTATGGTGTTGTTCCCAAACATTGCATTTCAATGGGGGATTCAACTTCCTTTAGGAACAGACACCTGAAACTCTTACCAGCCCACAAAAGTGGTCCATAGTAATGCAAATAGTCTTATTGTCTTCAGTGGGATTGATCAAATGATTAAGGGTTTATAAGATTAGGTTCCAAGTTTGTAAATTGTTCTGGATGAAACTGACAATGCCTGAGCTATCAGATCAGAAGGAGCTTCATTTGAATAAAGGTGGGCAGACATGTGATAAGTCTTAGCTCTGTTGCTAAGATGAGGAAGGTTTTCAGCAAAGTTCTTGGCAGATTCCTGAGGCCGCTGGTTTAAGGCCATCAGTGTCTGGCATTATAATCTTTACTTATAGTTCTCTCACCCACAAAGCTGGAAAATGAGGCATTTGCTTTCTTTGTTTTGCTGTTCCAGTTCCAGTTAGCAAAATGCATCTTAAACTAGTTGGGCTGCAAAGAAGAATTCTATGTACACTGGGTACAACACCTGATTCCCATCATGCTGCAGAACTGACATCACAATCCAAACATCCTCTGGTCAGTGCAAGCAGAAGCATTCCTCTCATGATTTGGACTTGATGTGATGCAGTATGAATGTCATAGATAATTCAGACCAATGGTAAGAAAATCAAAAACACTGTTTAAACACCTTCTGTCCCCCCCCCCCCCGTTCCCCCTTGAGGACTCCTGACCAATATAACAGCACAATACATATGCTACCAAACATGTAAACAAAGCCTTTGTTTACATGTTTGGTAGCATATGTATTGTGCTGTTAAAGCCATTTAAAGAATGAATGTTCTCCCTAGCCCCGTTCTGCTCCTTTAAGGAGCAGGGCAGAGCACAGCCCCACCCCACCCTCTGGAGGGAGTGGAGCTAGCCCCAAGTCTTTCCAGTACCCCGTACCTTCTAAAAATCTCTTGCCAGTACTGCATACCGGAGGGTACTGCCCTACTTGCACCCCTGATAAGAGGTGTTTGGAAAACACAATAATGAAGCAATTTTCCTTTTGCTTTGTTTTCATGTAAAGCACACTATTAAAATTATAGCGATTTCACCAATATAGCAGAGTCTGGGTAAGTAAGACACATAATAGAAGCATATGCTGTGCACATTGTATATTTTTATATCCACATTTTACATACATATGGAAAAAGCAAAGTCAGGGAGGAGGGACCTATTTATTACAGAGTTCTGCGGTCTCAAGCCTGTACCAATCTAGGAGAAGTAAGGCCGAAGAGTCTAGCTACTAACAAGCTAAGCACCTTGTGGGATCAGGCTGTTTGTTTAGTTATTTCAAAACTGTGTCCGTCTTCTGTCCATCTTCTGCTAGTTAAACTTCCAAAAAGAAATGCTGCCAACAAGAAGTTTTGAACAGTTTGCCCAGTCCTTGACATTAACCGGTAAATCTCAGAGCAAAATGAGAGTATCAGCTTTCAGGAGGGAAAACAGTAGTCCTGAATTAGTGCATTACCTCAGACATTGCTGCCAGGGATGATCCACAGGTATCAAAGATGTATCAAGATGCAGATGATTCAGGTGGTAAGCAATCAATTCAGATACACAATGGCTGATGGATCCCTGAAGGCAAAAAGGAAGGGGATGGGGAGAGAATTGACACAATAGATTAGAGACACAGATGCATAAACTTGGCATTGGTCTATGGAATTCTTGGATACACTTGAAAGGTTCTTCTCAGGAATAAAGTACAATTTCTATTTGTTTTGAACCTTGAATAATCTGACATCATTTGACATTTCAGACTTGTTGCATAGTTTCTTATAAGGGGCTGCCGCTGCAATTAACTGATCAGAAAGCATAAGGCATGATCGTTTCTGTAGACGAACATTTTTGGCTGATGAATTACAGCAAGTTAAATTAAATGATAGTTATCGTTGTCAGATAATTAGCTGCATGCCAGTTGCCAGGAATTTAAGAGCAAAGTCTGTCAGACTCCCTACATCATTCAGATATTGGAGAACTGGATGTAAAGCATTGTTATATAGCTTGATAACTACTCTCTTGCTTTACTGTTCTTATCTTCACAGCATGGGTGTCCATGCAAGGACTGTATCTCACTCCATTGACTCCAGCAAAGGAGACTCATTTATCCTAGGCAGTGACCAATGCACCGATTCAGCCTAGTTAGTGCAGAAGCCTATGGTTTAAAGATTTCCCCACCCCCAATCTTCATTGAAAGCCCACTCTTTCATTAGCCTCAAAATGAACAATGCCTCTCCCTATACAGCTACTAGGGGTTACTGGGTCACAAACACTCTGCTAGAGATACTATTTTTGGGTGTCTGCCTGGTTTGGAAAATTTCAGGCACTTTTTGCCCAGTTTTGTTTTAGCAGACATCAGTACTGTGCTCAGAGGAGGAATCGAGAACCGTAGCATGATGCCAAACACCCAGTGGGTGTTTAGCAAAATTATTAGCTATAGAGGGTGTCACCGTCCAGGTGTTGCCTGGGAAACATGGGCGATAACCAGAAGGAGTGAAGAGATGAACAGAAGATTGCATTTTAAACAACAATTTTTTTTTTAAGTCTAATGTCCCATAAAAACATTTTAGTTTCACTTGCAAGACTCCAGTAACAACACTCATGCAAAATAAACACCCTTTTAGAAAAATCCATCTTTAAGGACAAGAAGGCTTCTGGCCAAAATCTAAGCAGCTCTGGGGTAGCTTCTAAGCTGGGGCAAGCTGCTCTACTAGGTAAACTTCAAGCTAAAATTAATTCCTACCCCAGGATATCAGCTTTAGAGGCCTTCAGCTCCTCCTGCTTACCAGTTTTAACCAATCAGTCGCTCCCACGCCTCCCTCCAGTTTAAATGGAAAGCTGTTGTGCTGCCTCCCTTACAATTCTGCATTTCTAACACCAGAGTAAATATCATCATTCAAAAACACTCCGCCATGACCCACCCTGGCGTCTAACAGCCAGCAGCAAACCCTGCTTCTGCAGAAAATGCCAGTAGTGAGAGTTGTGGGTTGGGTTTTTTTTTTGGTATTTGTAATAAAGTTAAGGGCAATTAGTGGAAGCCAGCTCTGTAGATGGAGTCTGTTTTTATTTTCCCTTGTCATTTTATATAAAAATAGTAAGGGGTTTCAATACACACAGCTCTTGATGACTTTTCTGTATTCTTCCTTGCTGTATCACAAGTATCAAGCTGCACAAGTTTCATACCAAAAAAACCCAAACAAGGTCACAGAAATCTTGTCTTAAATTGTTGCCCAACCCTAACCTCTGTTTTGCACACTGCTCCCCTTCCTCTCTCTCAAGCAGAATGTGAAGCTACTAGTATTTAAGTTGGAGTATAACTTTTCCTCCCAAGCTGATCACGGATGGTTTTCTAACCCACGCGTCATAGTGCAAAGTATTTTGAGTTCCCTGGTGGTATTTTTGTAAACATTCAATACTGCTGATGGGGAGTGGGGAGGGCAGCAGAGTGAGGGCAGCTGACTTCAGCAGTGTTACTGAGCATGCTCAATACAAGCCAAATAGCAAATCTGGATTTTATTTTATTTATTTAATTTTGTTTTAAGAACGGGACAGTAGTTTAGTGATTCTTCCCAAACTGCAGGACACAATGATTCACTACATAACAAAGCTATCTGATGGGAAAGTTTTACAGACTATGATGCTTGCTTAATGCACTATAAGGGTCTTATTAGTTTTATTGTCAACGTTACTACTTACAGCACAGGTGTTCCCCAGTGCAATCAAGTTGTGCCAAATCAGTGAGCTATTGCTTGGTTATTGCTTTCCATCTGTCTATTTCTGTTTGTTTGCCTTGTCTATATAGATTGCAGGCTGCCCTGGGCACGACTGTCTGACTATGTATAATGCCTTGATCCCAGCTCTGATCTCTAGGCACCACTACACTATTCAGTATTTATTATTTGTAGTTCTGTAATGCCTAGGACCCCCAGTCCTGGACAAGGGCTGTACAAACAAAACAAAAAGATGGTCCATGCTTCACAGAGCTTACAGTGCAAGCAGTAATAACATTGGCAACTATAGAGAACCATTATGAACCAGAGATTGTGACAAGAAAATAGAATGCAAGATCTTTGAGGCAGGGACTGTTTCTTTGTTCTGCTGTTACACACTGCCAAGTGCAGTAGAACCTGATGTGGAGGCCTTCCCATAAAACAAGTAATTAGTGTGTGAATTAGTGCTGTATAGAAACAACACTGTAAACACCTCACTGGTCTGATCTGGAATGACAAATCCTGAACTTATGCTACTTGTGTTTAGTTGTACCTATATTTACAATTTTGGCCCTGTAACCAATAAGTGAATCACTATTACAGAATTCTATTACTTTTTCTAAGAGTCACAGAGTGGGGGAAAATTACTTGGGGAGTGAGTGATCTGGCACTAGAGCGTACTTATGGCTTGGTATTCTAATGGGTCTCTCTTGAGACTAATCCTGATGTTGCGTAGATGTTTCTAAAATAAAGAAACTGCTAGGTGCATGGTAATACTATTCTACTCTTATCATTGTATATAGCAAGAGAGAGGCTGGAAGAGAGAGGCAATGGGATGAGGGAGTTGGGGGAGGGGAAATTGGTAAGTCCCTTTCTTCTAAGGTAAGAACACATGACCATATGCCCCCTCCTACCTGCCAAGTTCTCTCCTGCATGGGACAGGTGACCGCACACCCTGCTATGTTTCCAAGACAAGACCTTGGCTTCCAAAACTCACATCTCCAGGAATTAAATCTCAATCTTCCCACACACTCATCTGACTCCCACCAAGCTGCCAAAGTCCTGCAACATGGGAAGCCATGCACCTCATCCTAGCTGCCAGAATTGTTCTTTAAGCCCCAGAAAAAGCTGCACCCGACCTTATTTCCATGATATTGCTTATTGCTCAAGGCCTAGATTGGATTCCTTTTAGGACACACCACCTTGCTTCTTGCTTGTTATCAGGGTTGATTCAGAACAACATGAACCCTCATTTGAGATAGAACATCTGCAATGCATGCAGTTCTAGATAGCTGGTGGAGTGAAAGACTAGACCAGGAAGTAGTACCTGGCAATGAATTACATTGACCACAAAGCAACAGATGGCAATTACTCTTTAGAGATACTATTTGTTGCTGTTAACAATAAATGATTAAAATAATTAGGGTTAACTCTTAGAATCTTAAGTAATAAACTTTCCCTCATCTTTGGGGTTCAAACATGCAGAACACGAGCTGAAAAAGCTCCCATCTCTGTCTCGTCTATGCTTATCTGAAACAACCTCACCCCGCCCCCACTCTTCCTTAACCTCCCTCCCAGCACCTTACTGAACCTCTCCCTGTACAGACCTTCCCTGATTCCTCCAGGAGCACTGAAAAGAGCCAACCGACCAGGCAGAAAGCATCTATCTCCCCACCTCTAGCCTGCCCTGCTGGCTGGTGTTTGAACATGAAGATACTATCTGGCTTTATGCCCATTATGCTCTGTCTGCTTCCCAGAGTGGAATGAGGTGAAAGCATCAGAAGGAGATTCAGGAGAAGGCTGAATAGAAGAAAAGGGCCATTCTTGGCAGGGAAGAGGCAAGATTCCTCAGGACAGGATTATCCAGTATCTTATTTTTGTCAAGCTTCCCTTTGAAAGGAAAGGAAGAAAATTCTATGGCAAGAGAGAATGCTCTGAGCACACAAGCTTAATCATGATATCTGATCACCTCTGGCCTTGCTGATCCCTCCCGTGGCCTTCTACTTTCCCAGGCAGTCTGTTGTCTGGTCACTGTCAAAGGCTGGTGAAATGAAGCAGTAACCTTCCATCACAAGAACTCCAAAGGTGGCGAAGGGATGGTGTCAGATGGAGAAGTTCAGTGGCTAATTATAACTAAGCACAGGCAGACTGGCTACCTCAGTACAAAGTCAGTGTGTTTTGATCACTCATATCCCTCTTTCAATTTATCTTTCTACCATTGATAGCATTTTCAGCTACTGTGTCAGTTCATGTCACATTAAATTATCTCTCATTGTTCAGCAGTAAAATGATACACCACAACAGAAGTTATATGAATATCATCTGTGGCATGTCAAATCCAAAAAGTTACAATATTTAATATAGGGGCCTGACCATCCCATCAGTCTTTTACATCCCTCTCTCTAGCTGAAGTTGATCAGAGTTCATGTGTCAGGATAATCAAGACCCAGAAGTGGAAGGAAGGAAGGAATGACAGGCTATCTGCAGTGGTTTTACTACCAACATTTATTTCAGTTAACCTAGCATCTCTAATTCTCATAGGAGTCTGTGGAGCATTCCCTGTTGTCATAATGTCAATTAATGCCATTGAGCTTGGCTAGTCACTTACAAAGTCTTGAATAAGCCTAAGGAATAATAATGAATTGCTTTAAAGCTATTCACCTTCATTTTCTCTGACTCCATTGGCTTTCTGAAAGGTATCCAGAGCAAGCTGCTTACATTTCCTCCCATGAATTCTTCTGTCTCTAGGTCTGTATGATAGTGCAAGACTTGGTTTAAAGAAGGCAGAAATTCAGCAGGCACCATAATTATAGCCTTACTGTGCTTACTACAATGAAGGCTTCCTTATAACGTAAGGATAAGCAGCGCCAGACATTCTGTCTGGGGTCCAACCTAGACAATGTTCATACCAGCAGCTGTTAGTGCTCAGGACAGAGAAAACTATTTTTAATATATGAAATCTTGAGCTGATGACAGGGTAAAAATAAGAGATGCATAAATCTGGCATCCATACATAAGAACTAGCAGGTATACAGTCTCTTCTATTTTGAAGGATTTTTTTAAAATCAAACTATATATATTGCACTTAGTCTATGACTGAAGCACAGTCAGCTCTGCATTGAAATACAGCGAGTGTTTAACACACAGCAATGCTGCATGACAGTTTATGGCAGGATCTATAGAATACCACGTACAAAAAAAAAGTCAGGAATTTAGCTGGGAACAGTGTAATACAGAGTTGGAATATGGCCAGGCTACTAGGGTTCATAATCCTGCCCTTGCACAAAGTGTCTTGGAATCTGTAGTTATCAAGTAATGAGGATTTCAGATTTTCCTCAGCTGAAAGACTGTTCTGGAGATACACCTCAGTAGTTACTCAGGATACAGCCAGGAAGATAGTGATATCATCTGTTTCCGTCTCCTCAACTTGTCTGGTCAGAACACCTCTGAGGATCAGGAAAAAGGCAGCTCACTGTAAGGAAGTGAAAAACACTAGGGACGTGGTAGTAGTGATGGCGATGTTGCTGCAGTTTCCTTGTCATGTTCAGAGTTCACTGCCACACTTTCTCCAGAAAGGAAATGTCCAATAGAGGTGGCAACCTTGTCCCATCAAACTTGCCAATCAAGACAAATGTCCAGTGGCCCACAAATGCCCCCCTCTTCCATCTTAAAAGCCTGATAAAACATTTTTGTAACTTCTCCAGAAACCTTCAACTCCTCCTTATTTATCCAATCAAGCTTTTATTTTATTCAGACAAACTGTTTAGGTCACCTTTGGTCCCATTCTGTGCTCTCTCTCAACCATTTTACAGGTCACATTTAGAGGCTAAAATGACCTTTCTACCACATTTCACCCCTTTCGGGCAATTTAAGATTTCAAGATTCAGAAGAATAGTCAGTCAGCAACAACGAGATTTGCATGTTAATAACTTTGTAAGTAGAATGAACATTTGTGTCAATAAGAATTTGATTCGTTCAGCATATTTCCTATGTCCCTTTCAAAGACTGTCTCAGCAAACTTAACTGGGCTACACAAAGGAAACAGGACACAGGAGGAGGATTAAACAAACTAGACATTAGTGGGTCCTAATACCACTTGTGCAGTATCCCAAAGGACTGAAGGACAAGCCCACCTAGGCACCTAAAGGATAATAGAGGGATAAGTAAATAGCCAACATGGATTTGTCCAGAACAAATTATGCCACAGCAACCTTATAACAGGTTGGACAAACACCTGTCAGGGATACTTGGTCCTGCCTCAGTGCAGGGTGCTGGACTTGATGACCTCTCGAAGTCCATTCCAGTCTTACATTTCTAGGATTCTACAACAGATGGATACAAATAGTGGGAGTACAAAGCAACGAGACAATATTGGTCAGCATGATAGGCGGGGGGCTCAGCAGTTAAGGAGGCCAAAGTTTCTTCATCCCGCAAGTCTTGATGCTGTCCTTCTAGGAACTCAGTTCAGTATGAGGTTATAATGAGGCCTTTCTGCACAGGAGTTTGGTGCACCTCTTCCCTACACCTGACTATAAATCAAATCTCTTAGGGGACACATTATCCTGCATCTGCCTTCCATGTTACCTAGCAGCTCTGTGATGACATGTAGGGGCATGGTTGCTCTCCAAACAGCGGAGGAAACCAGGACTATCCTGCACCTTCCGCCACCCGGGAGGCTGTCTCTGGTTGCATTTGATGGTATATGTCCCTTTCGAAACCACAATGGCTTACAGAAGAATGGGATGGAGTCTGGTGTGGTCTTAGTTTGATAACAAAAGTTGAGTGACTCCCCCGTGGCAGTCTGCATGCAATTGGCAACACTTTCCCAGGGCAACCCGAGGAGTTGCCGACAGCGTAGAACTGGTAGTGACACTGCAGGGCCAGGGGTTGCTTCCATTCCCATAGAATCCATGCATGTGGCACAGCAATTTTACTTCCTGAGTTCCAGCTGGCAAGCACCTCCAGAGGTATCACAGGTTCAGCACAGAGCCTGGAAAACATCAGACTCCAGTCACTTATGAACAGCAGGAGACTGATGCAACAGTGGGATGTCATGGTTCGTGTTCAGGACCAGTGAGGGGGCAGAGACGAAAGAACAATTCCCACACTCTCTCCATATATACTGGGAGAGTCTGGGACCAATATTGCAGGGTGAACAGGAAGCAGTGACCTACACGAGGGTAGCCATAAGAGGTCAAGGACTTCTCTGGCCTTTTCCTGCCTCAACATCAGGGTAGGCACACCTTGTCAACTGTTGGAAATGGCCAACGTTCACCTTGATCACATTGGCCTTGTTAGCACTACAACTGTAGTTTTCCCTCTCTTGATATTCATTCCTTGTCAACTGTTGAGAATAGGCCACTTCCACCTTAACTGAATTGGCCTCGTTAGCACTGACCTCCCATTTGGTAAGGCAACTCCCATTTTTTCATGTGCTTTAATATATATACTGCTTACTGTATTTTTCACTCCATGAATCTGATGAAGTGGGCTGTAGCCCATGAAAGTTTATGCTAAATAAATGTGTTAGTCTCTCAGGTGCCACAAGGACTCCTCATTGTTTTAGCACCTGTAAGCACTCCCTTGACTGGAACTAGCCATAAGGGTTGGGATGAATGGCTAGTTCATGTGGCATGGGGCCAGCCATGTAAATAGAGTAAAAAGGGAATTAAGTGATTGGATTGCACCTGTAGAAACAGGAATCTCTTTAGTTGATGCCGCAAACAGACGTTCTGGCTAATAAACTCATATGCCACCGAAAATATAGGAAAGATGGGAACCCCACTAACAGCATCGTTGAAACAGTTAAGTGAGGAACAGCAGTTAAGTAAGGTATTTCCTGGGTGGAAAAAGATGAAGAGTTAATGATGTCTGGTGTACAGTCCCTCCAGAATGTCTCATTGATCTCAGTGCATGAGCAAACTCAGGCCTGGTCTACACTACGCGTTTAAACCGGTTTAAGGAGTGTAAAACCGATTTAACGCCACACCCATCCACACTAAGAGGCCTTTTATATCGATATAAAGGGCTCTTTAAACCGGTTTCTGTACTCCTCCCTAACGAGAGGAGTAGCGCTAGTATCGGAATTACCATATCGGATTACGGTTAGTGTGGCCGCAGATCGACAGTATTGGCCTCCGGGTGGTATCCCACAGTGCACCACTGACCGCTCTGGACAGCAATCTGAACTCTGATGCAGTGGCCAGGTAGACAGGAAAAGCCCCGCGAACTTTTGAATATTTCCTGTTTGCCCAGTGTGGAGCTCCGATCAGCACGGGTGGCGATGCAGTCCGAAATCAAAATAAAAAAAGGAGCTCCAGCATGGACCATGCGGATGTGATCGCAGTAAGGGCAGGCAAATCTGTTCTATCAGCGCTCCGTTACAGAAGACGAAATTCAAAATTTTTTAAAAAATCTCCAGACAGAGGCCACAGCAGGGACTCAGCGCACTGCTGCGTGACAAGCATAATGGAAAGCCAAAGAATCAAATGGACGCTCATGGACTGGAGGACTCAAGCTATCCCACAGTGCCTGCAGTCTCCGAAAAGCATTTGCATTCTTGGCGGAGCTCCAAATGCTTCTAGGGTCAAACACAGTGTCCGCGGTGGTTCAGGGCATAGCTCTGCAATTTACGCACCCCCCCCACCCACCCCCAGAAGTGAAAGGGAAAACAATCCTCTCTTGACTCTTTAACATGTCACCCTATCTTTACTGAATGCTGCAGATAGACGCGATGCTGCAGCAGTCAACACCAACATCCCCGCTCTCCCCCCCCCCCCGCCATGGGTGGCTGATGGTGCAATATGGCTGATATCCATCGTCATCATCAGCCTATTGGCACATGGGGCAGTGCAAAAGGACTGGTAACCATGCTGACTAGCATTCCGTGAGGTCTATCATGGGCGCCTGTGTAAAAAGCTCCTGATTTTTCCTGCAGTATGGCTGATAACTGTCTTCATCATAGCAACAGGGGGCTGAGCTCCATCAGCCCCCACCCTTCATGTGTAAAGAAAAGATTCAATTGTCCCTGGACTAGCAGCGGGATGCTGGGCTCCTCTCCTCCACACTGCTTAATGTCCTGTCTGGACTATCATAGCAGCTGGAGGCTGCCTTCCACTCATTTCTCACTAACAAGTCACTGTGTCTTATTCCTGCATTCTTTATTACTTCATCACACAAGTGGGGGGACAATGCTACGGTAGCCCAGGAAGGCTGGGGGAAGAACGGAATGAACAGGTGGGGTTGTTGCAGGAGCACCCCCTGTGAATAGCATACAGCTCATAATTTCTGTGGGATCTGACACAGAGCAGCTGTGCTCTCTGGTTCTAGGATACAGTGGTTCTCTAGTACACTTGCCCATATTCTAGGCAGGACTGATTCTATTTTTAGATACCAAAAAGAAGGGATTGACTCAGGGAATCATTCCCAATTTTGGCTTTTGCGCCTCTGGCTGATCTCAGCCAGGGGCACTTATGACAGCAGCAGATGGTGCAGTGCAAAAGGACTGGTAACCATGATCATCTTATTGCCAATTTGTGGTATGGTAGATGGTACAGTATGGCTGGTAACCATCTCTGCTGTCATGCAAAAGCAAAAGCATGCTGCTGTGTAGCGCTGCTGAATCGCCTCTGTCAGCGGCATCTAGTACACATACGGTGACAGTCACAAAAGGCAAAACAGGCTCCATGATTGCCATGCTATGGCATCTGCCAGGGCAATCCAGGGAAAAAAGCCGTGAAATGCTTGTCTGCCATTGCTTTCCCAGAGGAAGGAGTGACTGACGACATTTACCCAGAACCACCCGCGACAATGATTTTTGCCCCATCGGGCACTGGGATCTCAACCCGGAAATTCCAAGGGGCGGGGGAGGCTGCGGGAACTATGGGATAGCTACGGAATAGCTACCCACAGTGCAACGCTCCAGAAGTCGACGCTAGCCTCGGACCGTGGACGCACACCACCAATTTAATGTGTTTAGTGTGGCCGCGCGCACTCGATTTTATACAATCTGTTTTGCTAAACCGGTTTATGTAAAATCGGAATAATCCCGTAGTGTAGACGTACCCTCAGGCTCTCACCCAGAACATAATCATGGGAATGATTCAGCAAGCCATAGCAGAACAAATTCCCATGGAGGCAATCAGCTTAATTCAGCCCCATGTAACGGAGGAAAACTAGTCTCCACCAGGGCCAGAGGACTAATTTAACACTTCATACAATCACCACCAGCAAAACTTGTGGTTATTCTTGATAACTGTGTCAGGCAAAGAAATTAGAGTAATCCACCCAGTAGTCCCAATGGAATTACAGATTAATGATAACTCAGTAATGTACTCCAGAGACCCTAACACTTGGGCCTGGCAGAAAGATAATGTATGGAACACAGTAAATGTAAAGGGGTGTAGGAGAAAAGAAGGTGGGTTATATATCTGTGAACACCAAGCATCTAAGGAACATGATGAATTCTTCTTCCCACAACCTGGGAATAAGTCTCACTGTTCCTTTGACGTTATCCAGGAAAAGGGGTCTGTTTTTATGTTGGTAAAGCATGTGTGTGTGTAAGAACTAGATGTAATATTGTATTAATGGACACTGGATTCAACCTATGGTGCCTTACGTTAATCACTGTTTCTGTAATGTAACCACTATTGTTAGTTGTAATATTAAGTTTACTGTGCCTATATGGACATTTGAAAGCCTATCCTGAGCTCTACAAGGATGTTTCCCTCATTTCCCTGGGAGTTGGTCTCACTGCCATTAAGGGACTATTAACTCATCCCTCCTTACAAACTGAGCTACAGAAGCTCCGAACTTTGGACAAGAATGGCAAACTCAAGATTCGACACCACAACCAGTAGATCTCCAGGCTAGCAGCTACAATTAAAGACACAGGCCATCACTGCTGGTGGGATACTTTGCTTGGGTGGAGCCCCAGTGAACAGGGCTTTTAAATATCATGCTTCACCCCATTGTGGTGATCATTCGTTTCCAAATTATTCTAGCAGTTGGTCTGGTTCTGCTGGTTTGCAGCAGAATGTGGTGGCTGCGACGGTTTGAAAATCAGACCCAGTACCATGGAGTAAGGATGTGATGGGGATACTCGCTCAATGCAAGCACCCCATCAATGGGGGGGACTTATTACCTAGCAGCTCTGTGTTCTTGGGGAACCAAAGGCAGTATCCACGAAAGACCCCCTGCACCCAGCCTCTTCCTGAACCAAATCTGCATCAGAAAAAAAAGACTGACAAAAAGCAATGAAAAGGCAGTGAGACACACACCTAACCCCCTGGGATAAGGATGACAGGATTAAGAAAACTCCCCTAGCCTCATTTGCATCAAAGATGGGACAAGGCGGCATCTCCATTAGCATACAGAATGGAGAATGGATTCCAAGGCAAGAACCGTACGGAACTCGGACCAGAAAAACGGAGAAGCACACTTGCACACACCCAGCTCAGTAGTTATCAGACCAATTCTAGTAATAAATCCTTTATTGGTATCCAAAATAGTGAAGCTCCCTAACTGCATTGTGAGCTACGTCCAAGGAACACCGCCCAGAGCCAGAAATGATCAGCTCCCATGTCTAGCTTGAACAAAACAGCTTTGGTATTTTCCCTTGTTTACACAAACAAATCTAGTGTTCTCCCTTGAACCATTGTTATTTCTCTACAGAAACCCCTATTCATGCTCAGGTAAGTGTTCTGATACCTGGATCCACAATCTGCATCAGTTTCATTGAGACTTCATCTTCTCCTGACAGATCATGCTGGGGGCTCTGCCTGTCTCCAGCACTCGGACCCTCAGCTACCACCACCACCTGGGACCCTCGATCGATTCAAGCTTCATGGACTTATGAGAACCCAGCTCTCTCTCGGTACAGCCTTCTGACCTTGACTTGTGTGATCAGTTATAGTTTTCTAAACCTGACTTTTACAAATAAGTTATAATATTAAAACTAATTTAAACTGTTTTGTTTGGCTCCCCTATGGTTATTACCTGGCAATAAATAACTCATGATTAAGCTAGTTGCTTCCCTCTTTTTCTCGATCGTGGGAGTTTTTTGGTTTCCTCATTCGCTCTGCAGCAACGCTTCTCATACCTAAGCTAAAAGATTCCTGCAGCACCCAAAAATCCTGTGGGGTTTGCTCATCAAGTGGGTTACAACCAGATTTTATAACGTGAAAGTGGGGATAGAGACCTGCTGAACCAGGGGCATATGACGATGACAGCTTGGAAGTGCTGCTCGACCCAGCTTACTGAGTCCAGGGACATATAAGGGGTCAGCTTGGGAGTGCTGATTAACCCAGTCCTCCACTGAGAGGAAGCTTGCAGCAAGGAGAAGTAGAGCTCCCTATGAGAACACAAGTGACACAAGCAGTACATTGATAGAAGTACAGAACCCCCCCTCCAGAAGAGTAACCCTAATAAATGAGTGTACTCCAAAGTAACAGGCAAAGCTGGTAACAACCAGGAAGGTTTCATGCACTTTCATCTGAAGCATCTAGTACTAGCCACTGTTAGAGGAAGGATACAGGACTAGAAGATCATGGTTCTAATCCAGCATGGTAGTTCCTATGTTTCTATGGTGCCAGGAAAAAAAGGGACATTCTGCCGAGTTCTGCCTTCAGTGAATTCCACAACAGCATAGTCAGCCACATTTATTTTGTTACAATAAAAATTGTCAGACTAAAAATGAACTCCTTGAACCAAGAATCCAGAAACTCTTCTTTGGGAGTGACTATACTATCACTTCATCATAACTTACATTGCTCAGAGTTGCGTACAATCCACACCCCTGAGCGATGTAAGTTACACTGACCTAAGCACCAGTGTAGACAGAGCTTCTCCTGCCAACATTGCTACCACCTCTTGCAGAGGTAGGAGCAATAAAGTTGATGGGAGAGCTCTCCTGTTGGCTAGGAGCGTCTTCACCAGACGCGCTATAGGGGCACATCTACATCAGTGCACCATGCAGCTGTGCCGCTGTTAATGTAGACTATCCCTTAGTCTTAGACTAATGTGGAAACAGAGCAGAAATCATCAACAAGAACTTTGAAAAATTGATCCAACCTCCCAACTGCTCAGAAAACCTGATAAATGGCTTATTTGCCATTGAACCACAGCGTTAGAAACCCTGACCACCACATGGAAAACTTGATAGATGACAGCTCTTGCAACAGTATTTGGAAGCCAAGGCCCTAAGCACAATATTAGTGTCTCATAAAATAGTTACAGATTAAGCCCATGGATACGTTTATTTATGCAGTGGTTAGAGTGCATTGTAATGCATTGGTAACTGGCATTTAACATCTGGAATAACAGCTTTAGTCCAGCCATAAAATTCCCTTTAATTAAATGTTTGCAAATGATTTTAATGTTATGTATCACTCAGCCAGCCACTGCTAATGTTCTACTGTATCTAGCCACTGCATAGCTGTAATTCATATAATAAAACCCCCAATGCTTACCTATTTTGGGGGGAGTGCGGGGGAAAGGTGGTCTCAAATGCAGCAGCTTTGTTCACAGAAGTCTGAAGGCTGTGCTGCCTGAGAAAGTCTCTCTCATTCCTCACATTGTCATCATTCTTCATCACCTTTCAGTGTGAAGATCAGTTGCCCTTATTCCAGTGAAGTAATTTACAATCACATCAGCTTTGCTTCACTCACTCTACTGTGGGAATCAAACAAACATTACCATTCTCTTGCCTCTCTTCTCCCTTTGATTTCTACAGTGAGACAATACCTATCTTCTGGTAGGCCCTGGTCCAGCAAAGCATTTAAGCACATGCATAACTTTAAGGACTCCCACTGACTTCAGTGAGCTTTGAGTCCAGCCCATTGTTTTCAACAGAGCTAGTCATGTGCTTAAAGTGACGCACATGCTTAACTGCTTTGCTGGATCAGGGTATCTTATTGGCAATAGGAGGCTTCTCCAAAAGCAAACTATTTTAAGGGACCATCTACACAGAAAAGTGTTACAACATATGATTGCTGCCTCACCCTAATTAGTTCAGCTGCTTGTGTCAACATACTGATGTAGCACAGGTCAAAGTTATTCCAGTTGTAACTCTGATTGTTACACACAAACAGCTGATCATTTTAACAGAGGCATCCAGATAGAAACATTATCTATAATTTGGCTGAAAGTTAAAGATGGAAAAATATTTAGGTCTACAGTGTACAAGGTGTGTGCTGGCTTGAATGGATCTGTGGAAGAGTAGAACACCAGTAGTGGGAAGGGAGAAGAGAGCAGAGCAGTCCTGTATGTATGTGGTAGGATGAGCAGATCCTGGACTTTCAAAAGGAGCTGGCCAGAGCGGCTTTTGGAAGGACACTAACTCTGCATATAAGTACATAAAGCTCACCCCTCGCTGTAGGTCTAAAGTCTCCTCTTAACCACCCTCCAAAAAGGCGGAAGAATATTGTTTTCAGATGCTTACAATATTAAGCTCTGGAGAGGAGCAGCTACCAGTGGAGTCAAGGAGTAGAGTCACTTGTTTGCAACTGCCAGGACAATGAGGTTTATGATGGAAGCTGTGTCCTTTTTTCCTGTTATTAGGTGGATGAGTGGGGGAGTCTTTGTATTCAACTAATGGGGGAATGGAAAGAAGCCCTGGTGTTTGCTTAGAACTGCAAGCTATTCCATAGGCCACTTCAGGAGTGTTCTTTCCCGGTTTCTGATTTGGCAGCAAATGCTCCAGAAACCTGAGTATGACACTTGAGCTTGTGTTGATCAATTTAATCTTAGAAATTTGAGGGGAATCAACAGTTTAGAAACTTTTAAACTAGAGACCTAATGCCATATTTAGTCACTTGAATAATTGGCCTGATTTCCAAAAATGTGAAGTGCCCAGAAGCGGGAATTCTTGGGTGGCTTAGCACTTTTGAAAACCCGACCACTATTTAGGTACCTAAAACCTGGGCACAGATGTTTCAGTTTAGCCTCCCAGTTTTGAAAAAAGTCACAACCCACATCATCTTATGCAGAGCCATTTTCAGCAGAATCCAGAGACGTGAAAGGTCTTGATATGACTCTACAATGTTCTATTTTGCTTTGAACTGAGTTTTATCAAGAAAACATCCTGAATTGCCATAAATGCTGCTGAGCTAGACATTCAGGGTTAATGAGAGGGCTGCTATTTGTGCAAGCCTTGTTGGAAGTGCTTCTGTTTCTGAACAAACCTTGTTTTTGCTCTTACAAGACACTTACAATGTATGCCTACAGAAATAATAACAATGGCGCAGTTTCTCTCTGATTAAAATCTGAACAATTATAAGCACATTGGGTGCATATCTTGGGCTCCTTAGACATTGCCAATACAGCCATTGGTGCTATAAAACATGGATTCCACTGGCCTGAATAATAATTCTTAGTGCTCAAGTAGTAGGTTTCATCCACAGAATTTCAAAGTCCCTTACAAAAAGTTATTACATATTAATTATCCCCAAGGGAATACTGAGTCAGAGAGGTTAACTGACTTGGCTAAACTCAGAGCAAGACAGTGGCATAGCTAGTGACAGAACAGAGTGCCCTGTACATGGAACATCATACACAGTATGAATAGCCACCATTGAACGCATGTGCTATGTAATTTGCATTGAAAGGTTGAAGAAAAAGACCAGCTTGTATATGGAGCTATCAAGCACAGTACTACAGAGCTAGCAAGCCAACATATTTTTTTTGTATTCTAAATAATTTAACCAGTAGTGTTGAATAATAAATGATTTTAAACATTTCATAAAATGTAGCCATTAAACATTAATTTTTTAAAACTTTCAATACCTTTTATCTTTTAAGGTATTTATATTCATTGGCTTGCTCTAAAAACATGGTCTTAATTACCTCCTAACTGAACATTTGCAGCAAAAAAGTAAAAGCAAAATCACTAGTTATCCCAGCTAAGGTGTTTAATGCATGTGAAAGCAAAATATATTTGTTTGTAATTTTAGATTGTGCATCCTTTACATTCTTTCTTCATGTATGAAAATAGTATGATCTTTGGGGGTGTTTGTGTGTGTGTAAAATTATTCCCTACCCCAGAGGAATCTGCTGCACTTCAAATAGAATTTCTTCTATTTAAGAAAAAAAGTCTCATGCATAATAATAAGGTGCTCCAATTTTCAATTAGAATTATCTGATAATTTTGGTCATGGATGCTTCCAATGTTTGTGAAATATACAGAAACTAATATCTCATTTGATTAGATGAACTGTTACATTTTTATTAACACAAAGGAATGTATTGATTTGGGGAAGGTCAATTGCAGATGGACAAGGTCACATGTTTAGATTTTATTTTGCAACAAAAGTTCATTAAAAATTCACAGCAAAACATAGCTGAATAATTTACCTTGCCTTAACTCACTGGGCAGCATAGTTGAGATAAAAAGACTATGGTCATTCAAGCAGCAGAAAGAATATGTCCTAAGACAAGTATATTAAAGGCATGTACTTTTAAAAATGGTGGGCTAGATGGTTTTTATGTTTAGCCAGTAATTTTAGGTTCTAAACACAGTAGGTTTCCAATTTTAAGAGTCTACTTTAGTAGTGGAGTTGGGTCCCAACCCAGCTATTCACACTGAGGTCATGGGAGAAGGATCTTTAGCATTTTAGATCTTTGCCTAATATTGACTTGAAGGATCATAGAGGTGTACAGTACTCTTAATCTTGAAGGTGAGATGCCATTACATTTTCACAGCTGCCCTTGTAATGATTCATGGCTACACAGCACATACAGAGATGATGGTGGCCAGGCACATCACAATGCAGCTTGGAGTATAGAACTCATGACCTTCAGCTCTATAAACACAAACCTCTAATTAGTGGACAGCCCCTCGAGCTAAGCCTGTGAACATATTGATAAACGCTTCAGGAGTTCTGATGTCTATGGAATGAGGTTGGTATTAGTTCTGTAAGAATATTGAGGGTGGGGTTTTCAAAGCTGCCTAGAGAATTTGGATGCCCAGCTCCCATTCCTTGTATTGTAATGCAGCATCTAAATCACTTAAGGGCTTGGCTACACTTGCAGCTGTGCAGTGCTGGGAATTACAGCTGTCTTCGTACAGCTGTGTAGGGAAAGCGCTGGAGTGTGGCCACACTGACAGCTACCAGCACTGCAGTGTGGCCACATTTGCAGCGGTGTTGGGAGTGGTGCATTATGGGCAGCTATCCCAGCATTCAAGTGGCTGCAACGTGCTTTTCAAAAGAGGGGGGTGGGGTGGAGTGTGACAGGGAGCGTGGGGGAGAGAGAGAGTGGATTTTTTGAGCCAACACTGTCAGCTCCCTGCCTTGCAAATTCTGACCACTTCCCCGACCCCTCATTCACTCTTAAATGCAAATAGCCTGCAGACCAGATAAGCAACTGCTCCGAGGGACTCCCTTCCCCCCCCCCCCGGCCATGCTGTTTCTCTCCTCAAGCAAACACTAGCTGTAGACATTCATCCCCCTGCCTGCCTCATTCACAGCAAACAGTAGCTGTGTTTGTTTTTTAGATAAGCAGCTCCGGGAGCCCTGAGTTCACAACAAAACAAAGAGAGGCATCATAACAAAACAAAGAGTTCTTTAGTTAAAAGCATTATGGGAAAATTCTGGAGGTCAGTTACAGCGTAGTAAGATTAATCACTGTTTACACTGGCACCCCAGCACTGCAGCACCAGGGCTGCAGTCGTTATTCCCCAGGCAGACGTGGAGTACAGACAGCACTGTAGCCAGGGAGATACAGCGCTGTATGTGCCTTGCAAGTGTGGACTGTGAGTGAGTTGCAGCGCTGTAAAGCCCCCACCAGCGCTGCAACTCTCCAGTGTAGCCAAGCCCTTAGGCTTTGAAAATCCCACCCTTAATGTTGTTCTTACAGAACTAATACCAAGCTCTGCTTTGTCTCCAATCAACCTGCGAATGGAGGTCTGCATATATGAGTAAGTTCTGAGGCATGGGATTCCATTCAAGTCTGCCAGTGAAAGAAACACCTTGGGATATGCAGAAAAATATTAAGCCTTTATTATAGAAGCTTGAAATTGTGGCCTCGTAATAGAGCTTATAGTTTTTTTACTTTTGTTTTTTTTTTAAAAACACTGTTGAATCCACAGAGCAGAGATGTGAAAAACTGGAATCTTGACTTTTTTGAAAAGTCAGTAGAATTTTTGAAAGAAGACTGGAATCTTTAGTTCATGCCAGGACAGTTATAAATTTCAGGAGTAGCCTCACAAAATACACACTCTTACCATACTAAGTCTGGGCCATATGTTGTCAAGTGCCATCGCTTCTACAGAGAAGGGTTAATTGATTAAGGCATCTTAATCAGCCTCAAGCTATTGAATAGATAATATTCGAAAGCAGTACATTGGGCAATTTACAGGAACAGTAAGGATGGGCTTCTAGTCCTCATTGAAATACACGGGAATCAGTGAACTTGTAGATGATTAAGTGAAACAATGTTACTATTTTGGCTAAACTATGGCCCTCTCCTTTCTAAATGAGTACTGTAGTAGACATGTATGTTGTAAATATACTCTCCGCTCTGTTTTATATGTACCAAAGGCATGTAAATTATCCAGATTCAAAACTGCTATTGGCACAGATTTCTGACAAAATACTAGCCATACTCTAAATATTTCTACAGTACATATTTTGGCAGAAGCTCAAATAAAGTGAGGATCATATGCCGCTCCTTTACAATGCTGTGTAACTGAGTGCACAATATGTCTCTAAAGAATTATTTTAGGAAGCTTGTAATACCCCAGATGGGTTATCTGAAAACTGAGTGGCAATGTAGAATATCCATCATAAATTAAGAACCTGTATGAATAATTATCTCCGAGATAAGCAAAGCCGAATAAAGATATTCTTTATTAACACCATCATACAAATTTAGGAAGAAAACAGTAACAGTTGCATTGTGATTGCTCAGTAAAAAGTAATAGTCTGGAATTGCATCTGACATCTAACTTAGATTAGTATAAGAAACTGCACATCAATTAAAATCAACCTTCTGGGGTTGTTTTTCTGACAAGGTTACAACAAGTTGTGCACCTTTCTAATAAAAGTGTCAAGCAGTTGTAAGCCTAAGAACTTCTGCCCAGCTTCCATGAGCCTGATGACCATTGAATTCTCCAGAGGATAATTTCTTCAGGGCTGACATGGCCTGGAATATTGGACATGAGGCAGATTTAGCCAATTTTTTAATGCTGCTTTTCACTGAGTATTTAGCTAGTCATAAATGTTCATATGCTAACATTTTGGGAAGTAATATATAGACATCAATGGCAGCACTGCCCCTATTAGCCTGAAAATGCTGTTAAGTGATTTTAGCATCCTTATCAGCTCCAAAGAAAAATTCCCATTAAGGGCAGGTTTTGTAGCTAAAAGATTAAGCCAACATTTTCAAAACTGGGTACCTTAATATAGGCTCCTGCATTTAGGCATCTAATTAAGGGAGTCAATTTTTGATGGTGCTTTGCACCCAGCAGCGTCCAAGGATGTCATCATTTCATTAGCTACATACTTCACCTTTTAAATGTAGAAGTTGCCCTGCCTGCTAAGAGGCAGCTGCCACTTTATGTAACATACTGCATCTGAACCACAACAGAGTCTGTGTGCTTACTTTCTTTCTTATGGAAACTTTGTTAGTTTCTTTAGTCTGGAATAAATTTCATTTAGACTGAAAAGTACATGCTTCCACATTTTCAGTTCCTGTCACTTCACTACAAATTGAGCTTGCAATTCTCAATACAAGTAAACAATGATTATGTTCCTCCTCTGGGGGGCAGAGGGGCAGGGAGAATAGCTGAAACCTTTAGCCAGAGTTTAGGGTAAAAGGAATTTGCTTTCCTATATTAAATTTTGGACACTGGGCAGAAATGAAATTTGAATAGCTGGGTTTACTTGTATTAACATGAAGGGCCCAATTATAAGAGTGACTACTACATGTCAGGTCAATAAACAGGTCTAAATGCCCCTTAACTTTGAGGTATTAAAATCTAGAGCTAGATCTAAAGCTAAAAGTTTGGCAGCTTGAGTTCATATTGGCCACCAAAATTAAGAATTCAGCTCCTGCAATTTGAAATAAGCAGGAGGGCCCACCAGTATGGGTAACAGAGTCCAAGATCCTGCACTTACATGTGAAAACAGGATTTGTTCGTACAATGTAGTCATCTGTATTTGAAAACAGCCCAGTGTCTTCCTTTTCTCTTTCCACCAAACAAATAGAACGCTTTAAAATAATGTATCTGGAATGGTGTAGTGAGAGGTTGTGTTTTTAACAGGGATACATTTTTGAGGGACCAGACAAACAACTATCATTAAAAATGTATTCTCATTATTGTGAGTCACAATAGTTGGTTTTTTTAAGCTCCTGCTCTCAGATTTGTAAGAATCTCAGCTTCAGTTAAAAATTCTGTAAGTTTCTAGGCCTAGTGAAAAAAAAAAAGAAAGCTGGAAAATGTGACCCCATTGCACACTGATAGCTTTGAAATGGGAAGACAAATAAAAAAAATCTCAAAATTTATTGTTTAAATAGGATTCTTTGAGTCTGACGTATTTTTGCATGCTTAAGGTTAGATATACTGTATAGTAGGAATGGAAACATATAGCTTACATGCTCATCACCAGCTCTTTTTACCTTAAGTTTTCCTAGATCAGGCATTAGTCTTTCCATTGGAGAACATGTGCATTTTGCTTGCATTTAATAAGATGCTTCTTATTCCCCAGTTAAATTAGGCTAAATAAACCCCAAGAAGCACAGCAGAGAGCAGGTATAGTAGAGAGGGCTTTTAGGAATTGGAATGAGTTGAAGGATAGCCACCAATCACACTACTCATCCTCTTTGACACAATTAACATGAAGGCTTTATGACAGCTTTGTGCTTCTGTAGCGGAGGAGGTCTGGCTCCCTGCTGCCCTGAAGGGGGATGAGCCTCTCTGGACACCAAACTGGGCGGAGCCAGCAAACCCTGCACCTGCCCCTCAGAGGTCAGGGAGCAGGACGGGAAGTATAAAAGCCCACCCCCAGAGCTCACTTGTCTCTCAGCCACTGGAGCGACCAGACGCTTGCGGTGTAGCTCCCGGCAGGGAGACCACAGCGATCGGCAGCTGACCCAAGGACTGGCCAGACCGGACACCACCTGATGCTAGCCCAAGCCCAGAAAGGCTGCCAGGCCTACCGTGTGCCAGTTATTCTGAGGAACTGCCAGGCCTACTGTGCGCTGGTTCGCCAAAGCCTCAGTCTCCAGGCTGACCCATGCCTGGGGACAATCCGGCTACAATGCATCCATAGTGATGTGCGACCCTACCCCAGTGCCCAAGTCTGACTGACCCTGGATGGAGTCACGCGATCGATGGTGGTCGGCTTGGCTCAGCCTACCTGGTGATCCTGGGGCACGATTGGCCAGACTTCCTGGAAGTCCAATACTCCAGTGCTGCCGAGACGCCCACCACTACCGCAGCACTGGAAGGGAGCTTCCCTGAGACCCAGTCGGAAGAGGGGGAAGCGCCAGACTTCCACAGACCAAAGGAAGAGCCTGAGGACTCCTCTCCAGAAGCAGTGGCGGAACCCCTGCTTCACACTGACTTTTGTCGGGACCCAAGGGCAGATCCCACCCTCAGTCACGCTTACGAACAACTAGCCATGGTCGATGGGGCCATCATTGACCCGCACCGGGCCAAGCAGTGGCCACACTGAACTGCATCAGGATCGGCTCTATCGGATAGAACAGGACCCGCGCACGGGAGAACTCCAGAGCCAGCTGCTCGTGCCCCGATGCCACCGGAGGGCAGTAATGAAACTCACCCATGACATCCCTGCTGCTGGGCACTTGGGGCATGAGAAGACTCTAGCTCGGATACTGACATGCTTCTTCTGGCCTGGATTGCGTCAGGAAGTAAGGACCCATTGTAACTCCTGCCCAGAGTGCCAGCTAGCCGCACCCCCGCGGACACCCAAGGCCCCGTTGGTCCCTACGCCCATAGTAGAAACGCCCTTCGAATGCGTGGCCATGGACCTGGGGAGGCTACTCCTGAAAAGCATGGCGGAATTTCATAACTGAGACATGCAGAGCTGCGACTTTAAACCCAGGAACCGGGTCCTGCTTCTCCTGCCCTTGAGTGAGTCCAAGCTACTGGCCCACTGGCAGGGCCCCTATGAGGTAGTCCGGAAGGTGGGCCCGTCACCTACGAGGTCAACCAACGAGATCGGCATAAGAAAATCCAGAGGTGCCATGTCAACTTCCTGAAGCCCTGGCGGGAACGTGAGGGCCTATTAACCCTTACCCGCCAGAGCCAGAACTGGGCCCCCTATGTTGCTCTAACCCAAGACACCAGGGGGCCCCAGCACAGAGACCCTCACGGACAAACAACCTAAGGAAGTCTGGTGCCTCCTGCAGGTATTCCCAGGAATCTTCACTGGCCAGCCAGGTTACACAACCCTGGTCTATCATACCATTCAGACAGAACCTGGGGTAGCGATCCGAGAAACAACCAGGCCCTTGCCACACTGCATGCGGCAGATCGTCAACGAAGATGTATAAGCCATGCTAGAACTAGGCGTAATTGAACCCTCACAGAGCGAATGGCATAGTCTGATAGTGCTTGTACCCAAGCCCAACGGAACACAGTGCTTCTGCATTGACTTCCAATGCGTCAACGCCATTTCCAAATTTGACACATATCCTATGTCACACGTAGATGAGCTGCTTTGCTGGTTAGGGGAGGCTTGTTTCCTCACCACGCTCAACCTCGGCAAGGGCTACTGGCAAATCCCCCTTGACCTCGCTTTGAGGGAGAAGACCGTGTTTGCCACCCCAACAGGTCTATACCAATTTACCTGGATGCCCTTCGGTCTCCATGGCACCCCAGCCACATTTCAGTGGCTGATGGACCGTGTCCTCCAACCCCATCGAGACTATGTGGCTGCCTACCTGGACAACGTGGTCATCTACAGCCGCCAATGGGAGGATCATTTGGTATGAGTAGCTGTAGTCCTGAGATCCCTGTGGGCTGCCGGGCTGACAGCCCACCCAAAAAAATGCCACATTGGATGGCAAGAGACTACTTATCTGGGCTACACCATAGGGAACAGACAAATGAAGCCCCTTGTGGGAAAAGTCCAGGTCCTGGCAGCCTGCTTGCCTCCCACCACAAAGCATCAGGTGCAACAGTTCTTGGGCCTTGATGGCTATTATTGGTGTTTCATCCCCCATTTCACATAGATAGCCACCCCTGTGACCGGCCTTTTAACCAGGGACAGCCCTCGATGTGTGGTTTGGACCCAGGAATGGGAGGACGCCTTTCAGCAACTCAAAAAGAGTCTGCCATGAACTGGTCCTCTACGGCCCAAATTTCCACCGAGATTTCAGCCTCCAAACTGATGCCTCTTCCGCACGAGAAGAACTACACGGTGGTGGAGAAGAAGGCCCTTGCAGTGAAATGGGCCTGTGATGCCCTATGTTATTACCTTCCAGGAGCCCCATTCACCTTAGCCACTGACCATGCCCCGCTTCGGTGGATGAACAGAATGAAAGACAATAATATGAGGATACAGCGTTGGTACCTAGTGCTCCAACCCTATGCCTTTATGGTTCACCATAGGGCAGACAAGGCCCACACCAATGCTGGACTTCCTGACCTGCCTGGGAGGTATGGAAGAGTCTGGCCCTGATGAGCAGGAGCCAGACTTAAGGGGTGTGTGAGTGTAGCAAGGAGGTCTGGCTCCCTGCCGCCCTGAAGGAGGATGAGCCTCTCTGGACACCAAAGTGGGCAGAGCCAGCAAACCCTATGCCCACCCCTCAGCAGTCAGGGCGCAGGACAGGAATTATAAAAGCCTGACCCCAGAGCTCACTTGTCTCTCAGCCACCGGAGCGACCAGACACTTGCGGCATAGTTCCCAGTAGGGAGACCCTGGCAATTGGCAGCCAACCTGAGGACTGGCCAGACTGGACACTGCCTGATGCTAGCCCAAGCCCAGAAATGCTGTCAGGCCTACTGTGCGCCAGTTACCCCGAGGATCCTATGGGGTGTGACCCTGCAGAGGATACTGTCCGGATCCAGGTACCTCTAGAGGGGGAGGAAGGAAGTAGCCTGGGGGCAGTCGACCCAAGTCTGGCTGCAGCACTGCCAGAGCCCATGTCAGTGTGTTGCGGTCAGGATCCCCACTGACACAGCAGCGGGTCTTCAGCTGCTGCTAGGGCCCCAGGCTGGAACACAGTGGAGTCCCTCCTGCGTCCCTCCTGCCACCCACCTCATGGATGGCAGTCTCCCCCTCTCCCTGGCTGCTGAAAGCCAGGAGCCTGGCGTTTGCTGTTGAACCTGTCTGCTCAGCCCCTGCCTGAGGGCCTGAGCTAGTGACTGTTTGCTGCCGAGCCAAGCTAATTCCCCAACGTACCAGACCAACACAGTGAGGTGGTCTGGTTCCCTACCGCCCCGGAGGGAGACAAGCCTCAGCCAACCAGCCTACAGCTTCTCATCAGCAATGCATACAAATGGAGTAAAAATGTACAAATAATGCAGCAGACCAGGACCTGGGTCACGGTTTTAAACCATACCATATACTTAGGCTTTACACATAGTTGGAACTTGTATCCTCTGGTGAAGGATGAATTTGAAATACCTACAAAAAATAGGTTAGCCCTAAATTAGATTTATTCAATACCTCAGTCAAGGCACTGATTGAATGTGTCATTCCTGAATATATTTTCAGTGCATTTGTTATGGTGCAGAAAGCTAGATTAATGTGTGAATACATCCTGCCTGCTGAAATTCTCATATTTTAACTGGATAAGGTATTTCACCTTGCTTCCTGCCCTGGAAAGTGTTGAAGTATTGATGGCACCTTTATAACAGAACTGGGGCTGCTGCATCCCATCCAAGCCATGGCTTTGGTTTGGTGGGGGATGGGGTGATTGCCAGGTTTATAGAGTTTGTAATTATGTAAAGCACCTTGATGCACCCAAGAAGTGCTACAAACATCAGTGATTATAATGTTAAACTACGAACAATGCACATGGGTTTATGGCCATTGTTATTTAGGATTAAGAAATGGCCATTTGATATGATGTGTAACCCCCATTCTTATTGCTTTAAGGCTTAGAATAGTAGATTGCAGAGTGTTCTTCACAATAATGTGTTGCACATTTTTCAGAACTGAGCATTGGGGTGTAGTAGATATAGTAGCATGATGTTCAACCAATCTTGGCATTCTCCCAAGCATTTTTGCTATTCTTCTACACATCAGTAGTGACTAATCTGATCACTTTCTGATCTTTCTTGAGGACTCCTGAGCATCTCGTGTAAAAAAATTACAGAATGCATTTTGCAGCAGCAATTATACAGCATGTTGTCCTACCCTCCCAACCCCAACTATCAATCATATGGTACAGATAATAAACATCTTGGTAGAGTGGCCATGTGAAGACAATGCTATTACACTAATGATACGGATTTTCAATTGCTCATATTACAGCTTTATAGGCTGAATCAGTAGATACGGCTCGTCTTCTCCAGTTTTTGGCATTTCTTGCCTTTGTCATGGAGCTGTCTGAACAGTTTATTGCCTGCACATCACAGAATCTCACCCACACCCTCTTGTAACAGGCCCTATATTTCCACTGTTTATTTCATTCAAGTCAATTTTTCAATTGCTCAAAGCCACAATTGGGTCCATATTTTAAAATGAGCTCTGTTCCCATAGGCACCAAAATAATGTGGCCATATTTTCAGAACAGCTCTTCAAACAAGCAGCTGCCACTTAGGGAAGCTGAGGGGCACAGACAGTCTGGGTCTTCAAATTCAGATGATGTCAAGTATTTTCTTTGACTTTAATCACTAGTTCCGCTCACAGTATGGGCCTGATCCTGTAGCTTCCAGTGAAGTCAAGAACATAACCCCACCAATACCTTGGAATTGAGGGGTGTGTTACCCCAGAATTTGATCAAGCTAATTGCATCCATATTGTGTCCATTCAGCCACCATGAATTAATAAAATAGACCACCACATAGGTAAGGGTTAATTTGGACAAGCAAGGCTTTTGGAGGCAAGGTCAAATGCTAACAGAAACTGCAAGCCTGAAGCTAATCAGCATGGGAGGAGGGGAGAAAAATCAACAAATTATGAGACAGAAAATAAGTAGATGGAGACCTTGAGTTTGGGCACCTTTGATATAGAAGCTTATTATGGATAAGATTGTTCTGAACTTTTTGTTGATAAGTAGGTGGAGTTAGGAGAAGTGATGACTCAGTAGGGGTCACTATGAACTATGAATTTTGTAAAAATTAGTTATGAGGTGACTAGCTATAGAGTGTACTTTTGAACAGTTATCTAAAGCTATCCTGAAAGACTGTATCCTGACACCAGACTCCCCAGCAAGGAAGCGACCGGCCATTGCTGATGTGCTGCTAATTACTCAAAACCATCTCAGATTTTAGTTAATTTCCTAAACCCAGTACTTACATCTCTGTGTGCTTAAAACTAGTAAATAGTAGCTTTAGATAAGAGCACACTTACTTGTATCAATCTTTCATCAGCTGGAAGTGCTGTGTTCCCATTGATTTATCCCTGACACCACCTGGAGTTAAACAGTTAATTTACCACTGCTTTGGGTTCTGAAAACTCTGGATAACAGCCTCTGAAATTTTCAATTTAGTCTGGATATTTTGGTCACCTCCGGACAAATCCCAAGAAATACTGAGCTGCATCATAATCAAAGCACTCTGTCTGACATTTCTAAATGGATTCCAGTGGCAGTGTGTTCAAAGGTTGTATAAGCCAGACAGATTTATATAGGTTTCCTGGTAATTAGAAAGTTTATAAAATTCTGTAGCATTTTGACATAACAGTTTTGTAACGGACTGAACCATTTGAGAAAATTATGTGACTTCACATCAGTCAACATTTCAATTTTTTTTTAAAGAAACATTAACTGCACTAATGACAGGTTTCAGAGTAGCAGCCATGTTAGTCTGTATCCACAAAAAGAACAGGAGTACTTGTGGCAACTTTGAGACTAACAAATTTGAGCATAAGCTTTCGTGGGCTACAGCTCACTTCATCGGATGCATGCAGTAGAAAATACAGTAGGAAGATATATATATACACACACACACAGAACATGAAACAATGGGTGTTACCATACACACACTAACGAGAGTGATGAGTTAAGGTGAGCTATTACCAGCATGAGAGAAAAAAAAACTTTGTAGTGGTAATCAAAATGGTCCATTTGCAGCAGTTGACAAGAAGTTGTGAGGAAAACTTCAAAAACAGACTCCAACAAGAGACTGCTGAATTGGAATTAATTTGCAAACTGGACACCATTAAATTAGGCTTAAATAAAGACTGAGTGGATGGATCACTACACAAAGTAAAACTATTTCCCCATGTTTATTTCCCTACCACCACCACTGTTCCTCACAACTTCTTGTCAACTGCTGCAAATGGAGCATTTTGATTACCACTACAAATGTTTTTTTCTACCTCTCCTGCTGATAATAGCTCACCTTAACTGATCACTCTCATTAAAGTGTGAATAGTAACATCCATTGTTTCATGTTCTGTGTGTGTATATATATCTTCCTACTGTATTTTCCACTGCATGCATCCGATGAAGTGAGCTGTAGCCCATGAAAGCTTATGCTCAAATAAATTTGTTAGTCTATAAGGTGCCACAAGTACTCCTGTTCTATTAACTGCACTTAATACAATGCAATGCAACTTGAATACGCAATACTTTGTTGGATGCGTGTCTTGACAGAAAACAGTGCAAGTTCAATGAAAAACTTGAGTCAAGAACAGAGCAGCTGAACCAAAATTTGATCAGACTCTGAACTTGAATCACTTGGTAATCTCTACCACACTGGTCCTGCCAGTACCTCCCACTTCACCCTCCCCCAATGGAGGCCTATTTCCTTCCCTTATTTAGCCACTCACTCCTCCTTCCCCCATGCCCCCATCCCTTTCCCTCCTCCCTCACCTTTAAGGAGATCCTGGGAAATTGTGACAGGCACAAGGAAGGGTCATTGTGGTAGAGGACAGTCTGTTAGCTTTTCATTGGTGCAAGAAACTTCAGCCCTTAATCTCTGAATTTCTGTGAGCATGGGATGAGGTTTGTGAATGCCTCAAACATCACAGGTAAGGCTCAGTTCAAGTGGATTTGTCAGAAGTATTTTGCACAGCTTTAGTAAACATTCACAAAGGGAACTTATTACAGTGCTAGCAAAATGTTACTCGAGAATAATTGTATCAGGTACATGACATCTAAATGCTTGGTAAATTTTTAAAGAATCTGATTGCAGCAAATAGGGTTCTAAGAGTAAAAAGAAAAATGATTTTACATTAGCATCTAATATTTATCTAGGATAGTTTGATCAGCTAATGTAATCACTTAACATTTTCATTATCACATTCTCGAGGACTGCAGGTAGGAGGACGTTGGTTGGAAATGTTAAAGTAATAATAATAGTTGCTTATTTGAGCTAAGTAAAACAGTATTAAAACACAGGATATGATTTTTCCAGTAATATTAGAAAATAGTCAAGATTCCATAGTCTGAGGAGAGAACACTCAGACTGAACAGGGAAACATATATGTTAGTGATATTTACCACTGAGAGCTCTACAAATCTTAACTACATTTTCCACTATCCTGCATTGTTCAGATGTGACTAGTGCTTTTAAGCGCCTCAATTTTTTGGTGTTCAACTTGACACCTTGTAGGGGCCTGAGATTAAGGGTGAATGTCTAGCACTTTCTGAAAATCAGGCCCCTTTAAGGTTCTTCAAGAGGGATCCCCAAAACAGAGGCACCCTGTGAACAGTGTGGAAGGAATTTTGTTAGAAGAGGATGAGCTAAATGATAAGGCAAAGGAAGGGAGAGGATATTGAAGGGAGGGAGGTGAAAGGCACAGGGGAGGAGAGAATTGGAAGGGAAGGCAGGAGAGGAGTTTGAAAGGCAGGTGGAGTGAGGGTGACATGAAGAAACTTGGAGGCAGTAGATGGGGAGGAAGAGGCTGGCACTGGGGAGAGAATGCTCAGAGTCAATTCTCAGAGAAGACAGGCTGATGACAATCAGTGACCACAGGTGTCTCTCCTATGGCTTCTGCTGGTTCAAAGCTTTGATTCTGCTCCAGGGCTGCCCGGGGAGGGGGAGGGGGGGTAAGTGGGGCAATTTGCCCCAGACCCCACAGGGGCCCCCACGAGAATATAGTATTCTATAGTATTGCAACTTTTTTATGGAAGGGGCCCCCAAAATTGCTTTGCCCCAGGCCCCCTGAATCCTCTGGGCGGCCTTGTTCTGCTCTGGAATTTCTTTTGCTCCTTGAACCCATAAAAGGGTGTTGTGTGCATGGGAAGGGATATCATCTCACCTCCACATCCCTTGATGCTTCTGTACCTGCTGCAACTGCTTGAGTCTCTGAAATCTTGCCCCACTGTCAATGGTATTTAAAACAAAACAACAACGGTTGACTTTAATGGGGCCAGGATTTCACTGTCATTAGTGACTTCTAAAAATTCGGGTTGGAGAGTTGGACTTTCCAAAACTGCACAGCTACTGGTAGCAAAGCTGACAGTGGAACTCAAGATTTCCGCTCAGTTGCCTGCTTAGATCACTAGACAATACTGCCTTTCATTTAATCACACACATGGAGAGAGGGTGAACTTTTGCCATTGCACCATTCCTTGCAAGATGTAACATCTGATTAAGTTTTCCTTCAACAAAAGACACTCATTGATATTATTGCAGTTCCTCAGCAAGAGTGCATTTAGCAACTGATTTCAACAAAAGATCTTTATCTTCCATTAGCAGATATGATATTACAAACTCCATTCTCTTAAAATCTCATTACTCCTAGCTGGAAAGTGATCCAATTTTTATAGCTAACCACAACCCCCCCCCATATTAAAATTAAGGTTATTAAAAATTTTATAGGTACTAATAAAATTATTTAATTGCATTTTATTTTTTCTTTGAATATTCTTTATACCAATTATTTCCCCCACTTGTCATGTCAGCTTCACCTTGTCTGGTAACATTTACCATAGATAGCCAATAAGTAAGCCTTAAGTTATAGGCTTGGGAGACAGGAAGAAAAGTGGTGCTATCAACTAGTGGAAAACAGAGGATGTGGGGGGGAAAATGGAGTTCAGTTTTCTATGCTATGTTAAGCTTGTCTAACCCACTGGTTAGCGTGTTGTCTCTCCCCCACTGCAATCCTGCCTGATCCACAGCTCTAGCTCAAACTGTAGAGAGACACACTTAGCTCTGGAGGGTCCCATTTCGATCTGTGGGGTCAGCCAAGATGGCAGCTGTCACTTCCACTGAGGGTGAGCCACCCAAGTGAGAGAGATGATGCCAGATTGAAATGCAAGAGACAGGTTATGAATGGAAAAGCATAGCTGAATCATCAGCATCGAGTTTCAGTTTGAACCCACATGGATTGATGAAGTCACATTACAAAGGGTGTAGAAGGGAGGTGGTAAGCAAGACCTGGGGGACTCAGAGGGGGAACTTTAGAGTATGAAGAGCTCCAAGAGACATACAAAAGGAGCAACCTGTCACTTGCACCCCTACCCTCCAAAAACAGAAAAGCTTCTTGTCACAATCCTGGGTCTCCTTGAACCCAGTCTCAGATATTTGTCGCCACCACCAACCTTCTCACTTGGAACTTTTAACTCAGGGCATTCTTCCCTCTGCTCCCTTGTTACAAGGGCCCTGGTTCTAGGAGTGGGGGTCCCCTGATAGGTAATGGTGGATGTTCACAGGCCACTGCAGAAATCCCCAGACTCCAGAAAGGGGTACAGTAGTCTGGTCTAAACAAACTGAAGGTTAGTTTTTTAAATAAATTAATGCAGGCATACAAGTCTAAATAGGAAGAAAAGATGGTCCAGTGGTTAAGGATATGTTCATAGTATATCAATTGCCAAAGGGTGGGGGGGGGGAGAGAACTTGAAATGACAAAATGGAAGAATAATGTATTCCAAACTGGGGAAACCAAGGAGGGCAATACAAATTTGAATTGTCCTAATAGGTTTGAAAAAGAGACATGGAAATATAGGGCAGATATTGCACAAGGTAAAAAACATTATGGAATGGAAATCCAGAAGCTCTAATCACTAGCTTTTAATCATCAAAATAAAACTCATATTTTGAGTATCTTTGCCAAGCACTACTCTCTGGGATCTCTCTGTTGCCAAGTTCCCCCTTTGTGACCATCATCTGGCAACATCTTTTGGCAACATCCATCAGCCGCTCCCTCACACCTCATTCACAATCCACAAATTCTAGTCCATCAGTGTTGGCTACTTCTCATCTGCTCTCAGCCCCCTACTTTGTACCATTGTTGACAATCTCCATGCTTCACTCTTCTCCGCTCTGACTTCTCCTCTCCACCCCCCACCCCCCCAAGATCTGCCCTGGCTCAACTCCAAAGTCAGCTTCCTGTGCTCCTACTCTCAGGCTACAGAGCATCTCTGATGAAAAATCCCATGACCAGGCTGACCTCCTCCACTACAAACTTGTTCTCTCCTGCTTCAGTTCTGCCATCTTTCTAGCTAGGAAGCTCTACTTCTCCAATTTAAGTGAACCCCACGTCCTCAGTCCTAGCCACCTTTGACCCATTCCTCAAACCCTCCTGCTTCCACTTCTCTCGAAAGAATTCAGTGAGATCCTCTGGAGAGAAAACTGACCAAATATATGACATGACCTTCCTCTTCTTACAACTCCTTCCTTCACTGTCAGACCCAGAAGTTTCTCATCTTCTCTTCCTCTAAAAATCACTCCATTTGCTACACTGAGCCTATCTGGCACCCACTCTCACCCCTCAGCTCATTGTAGATAGATGGAAGAGAAACTCCAGAGAGTGCATTCAAATTCCATACTAGAACCTCTCCAACCCAGTTTCTGCCCCTTGCAGTCAACTGAAACTGCTCTTGTCAAAGTCTCTAGCAACCTTTTTCTAGCCAAAGCTCAGAACCAGTACTCTATCTTCATAAGAACATAAGAATGGACATACTGGGTCAGACCAAAGGTCCATCAAGCCCAGTATCCTGTCCTCTGACAGTGGCCCCATTGGCAGGTACCCCAAAGGGAATGAACAGACAGGTTATCATAAAGTGATCCATGCCCTGACACCCAATCCCAGCTTCTGGCAAACAGAGGCTAGGGACACCATTCCTGCCCATCCTGGCCAATAGCCATTGATGGACCTATCTTCCAAGAATCTAGCTAGCTCCCTTTTGAACCCCGTAATAGTATTGGCCTTCACAACACCCTCTGGCAAGAAGTTCCAGAGGTTGACAGTGCATTGCATGAAAAAACACTCTTGTATTTGTTGTAAAACTTCAATCTATTTCATTTGATGGCCCCTTGTTCTTGTATTATGAGACAGAGTAAATAACACTTCCTTATTTACTTTCTCTATACCACTCATGATTTTATAGACCTCTATCATATCCCCCCCCCGTCACCTCTTTTCCAAGCTGAAAACTCCCAGTCTTATTAATCTCTCTTCAAAGAAGCCGTTCTTTACCCCTAATAATTATTGTTGCCCTTTTCTGAACCTTTTCCAATTCCAATATATCTTTTTTGAGATGGGGTGACCACATCTGCATGCAGTATTCGAGGTGTGGGAGTACCATCGATTTATATAGAGGCAACATGATATTTATTGTCTTATCTGTCCCTTTCTTGATGATTCACAACATTGTTTGCTTTGACTGCTGCTGCACATTGAGTGGATGTTTTCAGAGAACTATCCACAATGACTCCGTGATCTCTTTCTTGAGTGGTAACAGCTAATTTAGACCCCATCGTTGTATATGGACAGTTAGGATTAGGTTTTCCAATGTGCATTACTTTGCATTTATCAACATTAAGTTTCATCTGCCATTTTGTTGCCCAGTCACCCAGTTTTGTGAGATAGTCTGCCTGGGGCTTAACTATCTTGAGTAGTTTTGTATCATCTGCAAATTTTGCCACCTCACTGTTCACCCCTTTTCCCAGATTGTTTATGAATGTGTTAAATAGGACAGGGCCCAATACAGATCCCTGGGGGACACCACTATTTACCCCTCTCCATTCTGAAAACTGATTATTTATTCCTACCCTTTGTTTCCTATCTTTTAAACAGTTACCAATCCATGAGAGAACCTTCCCTCTTATCCCTTAGCTGCTTATTTTGCTTAAGAGACTTTGGTGAGGGACCTTGTCAAAGGCTTTCTGAAAATCTAAATACACTATATCCACTGGATCTCCTTTGTCCATATGCTTGTTGACCCCCTCAAAGAATTCTAGTAGATTAGTGAGGCGTGATTCCCCTTTAGAAAAACCATGTTGAACATAATGTGTTGGGAAATAGTCATCTATGTGTCTGACAATTTTCTTCTTTACGATAGTTTCAACCAATTTGCCCGGTACTGAAGTGAGCCTTATTGGCCTGTAGTTGCCAGGGTCACCTCTGGAGCCCTTTTTAAAAATTGACACCACATTATCCTCCAGACATTTGGTACAGAAGTGGATTTAAATGATAGGTTACAGATGACCATTAGTAGTCCTGCAATTTCACATTTGAGTTCCTTCAGAACTCTTGGGTGAATAATATCAGGTCCTGAGACTTGCTGTTTATAAATTTGTTCAACATCTCCTCTGACACCTCAATTTGGGACAGTTCCACAGATCTGTCACACAAAAAGAATGGCTCAGGTTTGGGAATCTCCCTCACATACTCAACAGGGATTTAACTTTGGGAACTGTACCTTTTAACTTCTGTTTCACTAACCACCTCATTTTTGTGTAGTTCCCCTTTCTGAAATTAAATGTTACAGTGTTGGGCCGCTGTGGAGTTTTCCCTGCCACAGGCATGTTAAATTTAATTATATTATGGTCACTATTACCAAGCAGTCCAACTATATTCACCTCTTGGACCTGATCCTGTGCTCCACTTAGGACAAAAACAAGAATTGCCTCTCCTCTTGTGGGTTCCAGGACTAGCTGCTCCAAGAAGCAGTCATGTAAGGTGTCAAGAAACTATCTCAGCATCCCTTCCTGAGGTGACATGTACCCCGTCAATATGGGGATAGTCGAAATCCCCCATTATTATTGAGCTTTTTTTAATTTTGATAGCCTCTCTAATCTCCCTGAGCATTTCAAAGTTACTAACACCATCCTGGTCAGGTGGTCTGTAATATAGCCCGACTGCTACATTATTTTCCGAGCATGGAATTACTATTCATAGAAATTCTATAGTACAATTTAGTTCATTTAAGATTTTTACTTCATTTGATTCTATGCTTTCTTTCACATATAGTGCCACTCCCCCACCAGCACGACCTGTTCTGTCTTTCTGATGTATTTTGTACACTGGTATTACTGTGTCCCATTGATTATCCTCATTCCACCAGGTTTCTGTGATGCGTATTATATCAATATCTTCATTTAATATTAGGCACTCTAGTTCACCCATCTTATTATTTAGACTTTTAGCATTGGCATAAGCATTTTAAAAACTTGTCATTTTTTGGCTGTCCCCTATTGCATGACATGAAGGGGACTTTTTTTCATTTGACTGTTTCTCATCAGATCCTCTGTGTATTTTATCATTTTCCATCCTCTCCTCCTTATTAGGATATAGGGAATCTCCATTTATAGATCCTTCTTTAAGGTATGTCTGAACCACATTCTCCTCCACACCTGTCAGCTTTCCCCCAGCCCTTAGTTTAAAAACTGTTCTACAACCTTTTTAATTTTAAGTGCCAGCAATCTGGTTCTGTTTTGGTTTAGGTGGAGCCCATCCTTCTTGTATAGGCTCCCCCTCTCCCAAAAGCTTCCCCAGTTCCTAATACATCTAAACCCCTCCTCCCTACACCACTGTCTCATCCACGCATCCATCTTGACCTCTCAACCACCTTCAATACTGTGTTCACCAGGCTCTTCTCCTTGAAATTTTGTCATCCCTTGGTTTCTGTGTCTGCCTTCTCCTATCTCTGTAATAGCTTCTTACTGAGGATGCAGCCCTCCTGCTTTCTGTGAGGGCTCTACAGGTCTCTGCTCTTGGTCCCCTTCTCTGTTCCTTCTACACCTTGTCTCTGGGTAATTTAACAGAAACAAATTCAGCTACTGTCTCTATGCTGACAACTCTCAGATCTAGCTCTACTCTAAGCCTCTCTCCTTTCATCCAAACTAACACCTCAAGCCTGTTTCAACTAACACACACCTCAAGCCTGTTTCTCTGACCTCTCCTCATGGATGTCTACCCATTAGTCAAGCTCCACATAGCCAAAACAGAGCTCAATCTACACCCTCCTCTCCACCTCTTTTCTCAGTTACTATGGACCAGTGGTCCTCAACCTGTGGGCCGCATGTGGACCAATCAGTACACAGCTGCATCCCATTGACATCAGGCCCATACAGGTAATATAGATATTGCGTGGATGCGGCCCACATAACAGAGCTGCAGATGTGGCCCATAATGGTAAATGAGTTGAGAACTACTGCCACCATCCTGTCTGTCACCCAGACTCAACCTGGGCATCATCTTTGACTTGGACCTCTCTGGGTCCTCATATCCAGGCAGTCACTAAATCTCACCTGTCCTTTCTGCATCACATCTCTAAGAGATGACCTTTTCTATCCATGCACAGCCAAAATGCTTGACCAGGCTTTCATCAGCTCATGTTTCTATTACAAGAATGTTGCAGTATGTGTCAAGGCCAGAGAAAATCTTGCCTTGGTCATATCCATTCAGACTGCTGCTGCAAAGATCATTTTCCTAGCCTGTTTCGAGAATATCTACATGTGTGTCAGGGATGGGGAAAGTGAAAGCAAGGGAAAATAATTCCATTATTAAAGAGTGCAACACCTGTCTTCAATTTCTGTTTACTAGTCTGCAGATAGAAAATAGCTTTCTTCACAAAAGACACTAGCTATTAAGGGAAACATGCATTGCTCTCATTTAAGTCATTAAAACCACAAAAATTTCTCCATGGGTGGCATGTGGCTCTTTCCTCTTTCTTCACAGAGAGACTATCAATCATTTTTCTATAGTGTGATGTCCACACTTTCCTGCCTCAAAGCACCAGACTTTTATATGTACAGTTTCAAACCATCCTGCCCACCGGGCTTCTTATAATTTATCGCGTTTTAAACCCCGGGGGGGAGGGAGGGGATGTTTGAGAAAAATGAAATTAAACGAAAGCTTTGACATTTTTCTATACTCTGCGAACTCTGAATAATGGAGCACAACAATGAAATTTTTCAGGTGCAGATTGTTTAAGTACAGCAAGGGCATTATTTCTTGAACAAACTCTTAATGCATAGTATATTTTATGTTTTCAATCTTAAAAATCTATGGGTGGGTGTTTTTGTCTTACTTCTTTTGTGCTTAATGCTAGGGCTTGACAAGAGATTCTCTGTGTTGCGTTCACTTTGTTTAATGAGTGGATTTCCTGAAGCCATGTCTATTGTTTGTGCTTAAAGATTAGCTTGACAAACATAACATTGAGATGCAACTTGTACCACTAGGGGCCTGGTTACTGAATTTAGTCGTAATGCAACAAACTACTCTCCAGTCTACACTGCATCTGGGGAAAAAAGTGTCCCACTCTGGATCCTTAGACATGTGTTTAGCAGGGCCGCAGCTGTGCTCTAAAGCTAGCCATGTAGGCGGTGCTTTGATGTTGTGGGTCAGGAACTCAAGCCCACCTGCCACCCCCCACGGCCTCAGAGCCCAAGCTCCAGCTTGCACTGCAAAGGCTACACAGCTACTTTTAGAGCACTAGCCTGAGCACCACTAATACAAGTCTTTGGACCAGAGCTAGGAGGCTTGCTCCCAGATGCAGTGCAGACATGCCCCCTATAGGTCTTGAGAATGTCCATTCAGCACCAACCCATAGGATGCAGCCTGACGCTCTAACACGCACACACAGGTGCACACACCCCACTTTGTTCTGGGGATTATTCTATTCCGTGGGTCTGTTTTGGCACATCTATACTGCAAAAACCACCGCAGCAAGTCTCAGAGCCCAGGTCAACTGACTTGGGCTCAGAGGGCTCACGCTACAGGGCTAAAAATAGCAGTGTAGACTCTCAGGCTGGAGCCCAGGCTCCAAGATCCTCCCTGCTTGCTGCCTTTCGTAGACTAGGCTCCACCCAAGCCCCAGCCTCTACTCGGCCATTTTTAGCCCTGCAGAATGCGCCCTGCAAGCCAGAGTCAACTGACCCTGTCACTGAGACTTGCTGCTGTGGTGGGAGGGTTTTTCAGTGGTTGCTGCATAGACATACCCCTAAATGCATTCTCCTGTCCACCCAACTAATAAGATCAGAGAAAAATCTATAATGAACTAGTAACCTCTTGGTTAACATTCCTCTGAGGAGAACTACCCCTAACGTGAGACAGAAAAAGTTAATTATAAACACACATTGGAAAAAGCTAAAAGGATACTTCTTGTGAAACATGAAACAATACGACTTCCGCATGCAGTGTTTTTAACAACTGTCCAGTGGGCAGTTTTCCAGTAGCATTAATTAGTTACAAGAAAAATTAGGTCTTTGAAGACTACTATATTTCTCTTCTCTGTAGAGGAGCATGGTGGTGGGGCATGCCATAGCAGCCTCTTAACCTGGTCCCCCTGCCAACAGTCCCTCTGGTCATACAGTGGTCTGCTTCTTCTCATGGCTTAGCCCTCCAGCCAGCTCACTTTAAAGCGTCACTCCTTGCAGGGTGCTATACAGTGTCCCACACAACTCTAATGATCAACAATCTTTCACCCATCCTGGCCTCCTCTGCAGCATTCCCACTCCTCTCTCAGTACTAGGTTTTCAGGCTCCCCCCACAGAATGCAGAAACCCCCGAGACAAAACAAACCCAACAAAAGCAACCTCCTGCATGTCAGAGCTCGAGCGCCTAGTCCTTCTGGGTTCTCCCCAGCTCCCTGTTCCAGGACACGGACTCCCTCTGCTCAGGGCCTACTACTGGGTACCGTACTTCCTTTCCTACAGCTGCCCATGGTTCTTTTCCCAGAGTGAGACCTCTAACAATCTCTGCTGTGTCTTTGCCCTGGGTCCTTCTAGACCTTTTCCCAGCTGTGTCCAATTAATGGCAATTAAGCCACCCAATCAGGATCACTGGGAGATGGCAGCAGTCTCACAGGCAAAGCTGAGCCCAACTCCCCTTAAAGGACTAGCCAGCCTCTGACACCATCCTTAAAAAGCATATTGTAACTTTTTTGAATTCTTTTGAATGTGCCGTTTACGATGAACTGTATGAAGGAACCCATTCAGGTCCATTAGCCTACTGGGTCACATAACAACCTTGCTGCTTTGTGGCTGGCTGTTACTGACACTACTCTGCTCCCTGTTCATTGTGGAAAAATATGGGGAATGGGATACAGAAAATAAAATAGCCCTTACCTCCCATAGTCCCCAAGTTTTCCTTCAGAATTAAGACAAGCAGATGTAGCAGCAACTACACTTCCTTCTGCATTGCACCTCTCTAGCCCCAAGGGCCGCGCTGTCTCCTCTGAGGGGATGAAGTGCACAGAAAGATTAGCCCCACATAAGCCAAAGAAGAAAACAGGAGTGATGATGCAGTGACTTTACAGCAATGATATGAAGCAGCTTTTCCTTGCAGAAAAGCCTCAAACTCAGCACTGTAGTAGTGATCCTTTTATGATCAAATCTAGTTCTTAGAGTGCTTTCACCCAAAAACCTCAGAGCACTTTGCAAAGGGTCAGTATCATTACCATTGTGCCGAAACGGCAGCTAGGGCACAAGGAGGTGAAGTCCCCTGCCCAGGCTCCTGAGTCCTAGCTCTGTGATTGTGGGTTCAGTCTTTGTCCAAGTCAGGGGTCAGCAACATATGGCACACATGCCAAAGGCAGCCCACGAGCTGATTTACTGTGGCACGCTGCTGCCGGCCTCGCTCAGCCCATTACCGGCCTTGACTGAACCCCAGGCCGGCAGCGGGCTGAGCAAGGCCAGGACCCTGGCTGGCAGGGGCCAGCAGAGAGAACCCCAGACCGGCAGCAGGCTGAGTGGCTCAGCCCACTGTCAACCTGCGGTCCCAGCCGCTGGTCCGCTCAGCCCACTGCCAGACTGGGGTTCCATCTGCCGGCCCCTGTAAATGTAAAATGTATTACTGGCATGCAAAACCTTAAATTACCGCAAATAAGTACACCGGGCCCCGGTTGCATCGATTTTTCAGGGATTTTATCATCGATTTCATCTCTCATCTTATATATATTATATTGAACGCTCTCGCTTCTTCTCGAAATCCACCCTCCCCCGCGGCGTGGCGCGGTGCGATCGAGAGAGGAGAGACATCGGATCCGGACATCGAGGATCGGAAGATCGATATAAGATAAGATATATTCAGCTACGTTATTCACGTAGCTGAAGTTGCGTATCTTATATCGATTTTTCCCCTTAGTGTAGACCAGCCCTTAATGAAGACTTGGCACACCACTTCTGAAAGATTGCCGACCCCTGGCAACCTTTGTAGAAGCAATATGTAAGCTGAACTGCCCTTTGCTTTATAAGTGCTTCTTACATGGACTACTATATTCAATCAGCCTGTAGTTTACACAAACTTCCTTTTACTCCGCATTTCCAAGAATTAGAAGTCAGTGATTTACATCCTCCGCCAGTCGTTCATTAAAACATGCAAAGCTCAGTGATAATATTGACTAGTAACAGGCAGAAAAGCACTGAAGTGAAGCTGTTGATTCTTTCCAACATTTCTATTGTATTGATCTTGCTTTCCTAGGCTTCACAAATGTATTTTGTGCCTCCGTAAGTCTGTAAGCTAGGCCCACCTCTACTGCAACAGCTGTAAGAACTCATCAACTAAAGGATGGCCCAGGAAACTTATGGTGTTTGTTTTAAAATGATTTTGAAGCCATCAAGGTGTGTTTTCCCATTTCAGGGAAGCATATGTGTAGTTTCACTGGAATCAAGTTTTGTACGTTGGAGCTTGATTTGAATGGTTTTTAATCAGACCATTTTTGGCTGCAACTGAAGAACTGCACAGATAGAATATTAGGTTCTTGGAACTAGGGGGCAGAGCATTAGCTCATGTAAATAGGCAGCGTTCTACTGACTTCAGTGGAGCTATGTTCATTTAGAAATGTGGATGATTTGAGTCCATGAGTTTTACACCTCTACCTTGATATAATGCGACCCAATATAGCACAAATTCAGGTATAATGTGGTAAAGTAGTGCTCGGGGGAGGGCTGTGCACTCCGGTGGATCAAAGTAAGTTCGATATAATGCGGTTTTACCTATAATGTCGTAAGATTTTTTTGGTGCCCGAGGACAGCGTTTTATCAAGGTAGAAGTGTATTATAATCTCTGTAAAGAATATAGTTAAGGTTCTCTGTGTATTGGCTGAAGGATTCAAATATCTTGGCGTACGGAATTCAATGTGACCTTCAAATGGGAAAAAGATGAGCTTGTAACATTTTGCATCTTTGCTATAAAAAGACCACCTGAAAAAGGTTTTATTTTTTAAAAGCCTTTGTGAGTTTGCACACTGAAAATGCAGTCCTCTTATCCTAGGAGACTGATGCCTGGAAACCTAGTGATGGACAACATCATAACAGTTGAGAGTGAAGGAGGGGAGAGATTTTTAATAAAGACTACAATCAAACTTTTTCATGGACTTCTATGGTTATTTTACATCAATGGCAGCTTAACATTCTGGAGAAAGGACATCTGCATTAAAGTTTCACCAAATTCTACATTTAAAAGGTGAGGACACCCAATTCATATCCTCCAAAACATCCAGAAGGTCTTTCATCAAAACCAAGACTGACCTTCCAAAAATTAAAAGTAGTATTTAAGAAAAAACTTCAGAAAGCAGAAACTAAAGAGCTATAATCCAAGACTATACCATGGTCTTTTCCCAAAGTTTTAAAACACAGTACTACATGTATCTTGATATACAGAACTAGACAGGGAATGGAAGAGCTGGATTAGATTTCACAAAGAACTGTAATAGTGTGAAGATGACCATCTCTACTGTGTTTATGTTCATACATTTAACACTGCTCTCTTTACACATGATTTCACTCTCAATAATTACCTTTTCTGAGAAGGAGTTAAGAAGGAGCACACTTACTGAATGCACATATGTGATGCATAAGCTGACGTTTCCTTTTAATATAGTTTCAGATAAGCTATCATCTCTTGTGTTCTTATTCCCAGGTGATTTGGTGCATGCTTGCATTTGATGGAGCATACTTTTCCTTGAACTAGCCATATGCACTTCACTACCATAGGAGATTCCTATGCTGCTATTTTACATTTTCTAACAACTTTCATACATTCAAGAGCATTTTCTGCATGGACCAGGGTTGGAGTTGAGATCCAGCATTTGAAGGGTACCTGTTCTAGGTGAGTGTCTGACATTGTTAGCCACACCCTCCTGGCTGTCCAGCCCTGTGCTTTACATGGTCTGTTTCTATTGGATTTTTTTTTCTTCCCCTAAATAGCTTTTCAAAACTGAGGTCTCCAGGAGTCCACTCCTCACACCCTTTGCCTAACTCAGCATATATTTTTTTTGGATCAGTGTTTAAAACAACCCTGTCAGAATGCTGATTTACTTGGCATTGTACCTTGTGGCAGCAGTGGATGGTCAGCAAAACTGTCTGAAAGTGAAGATGAATTTTTATGGGTTTCTAGGAGTGACTTTGCAGTGACTCTTGAGTTGTTTTACCCATGCACCCTTATGCATGGTACAGTGTAGCATGGAAAAGAAATGATTGAAGTAGCAAGAAATCCAGCAGCAGCACCTAGAGCAACATCTTTATAGTGATTCACAGTATCTGGATTTCATCCCCCTCCAGTGAGACTACCAGATACACAGGAATTAAAAATAGAGGAAATTAAACAAATGCTAATAGTTTACACAGTTGAGACCTTGCACCCAGATAGGCTGGAATCTACTACTCATTTCTTGCTAGACTCCTAGGGACAGGATTTGGGGTATGGTCAGGCTGTGCTCAACTCCAGGACCTGAGGAGGGTTAAGTCACCTTTATGGCTCCTCTATCCTGGGCATAAACCTGGAACTGATCCCAAAACAATTTAGAGCAGTTTCAGGGCTGCTCAGCGCTTCTTAGGGCTATTGCACCAGCCAGGATCACTACAGCACAAGGCATTCTGTGCACACACCTTTCCTGCCTCTGATTACACCACCTACATCAGAGAGGCTAGGCATGGGTAGTGTATAGAGTTGCTTCCATCAGCTTTGTGCCATCTGCGATTCCCCTACATAACGGGGATCCTCAGCTGGCTATTTAAATGGCACAAAGATGGAGTGGGGCCAAGGGTCTGGCTTACGGTTCATGTTTTTAGATATCTGGATGACTTTTTATAGTTTCCCTTCCCAGATATTTAAGTTGTAGATAGAGTGGTTTATATTGCACCTTTTAATATCAGGCACCCTCCTTAGCTATTCTCTAGGGCACACATCCAGCCACAATAAGCACACAAAGCTCCCACTAACTCACTCTGGAGTTGTGGACGCTCAGCAACTCTGGGAACCAGGCCCTGACTGTACAGCATTTCATTCCAGTCTTTAATATGTTAATTTACTTGTGCACACATAGCTTTGAGCATAAGATACTTTTTCTGTGGATAAGAACCTTTCCTCTCCTTCCAGTTCCAACTCATTCCATCTTATTTGTTCATTACTGAACCAGTATATCTTCCTGTGTAGATAGCTCTACTTGTGCTTATGTTTGATGGCTTTCCTCTACCTTTGCGTAGAGCTCATATAGGACGCAGCAACTATGACCACAAGTCAAGCACATTCAGACCCAAAGGATCATCCTGAAATAATGAATGTTTAACTCAACCAGTCTCCATCCTCATCTCAATGAGTTAAGCAAGCACCCACACTGACATGATGAATACATGCAACTTAGACTTCCTAGTCCAATATAGAATCCTGAATCTAAGCATGGAATTTCATTAGAATTTTTGGAATTACACAGTATGTGGATATTTGCAAAATATTGCAAAGCTTGTTCTATCATTCTGTTCCACACTCAGAAAAGGTTGTAGGAGACTAGCTGATATTTAGTAGACACAAGCAAGATGACTTCCCATTAGGCTTTGAGGTTGTTTGGACAACTGAAATTGAGGCAGAGATGTTTCATTTTGTGCATTAGGACTGGTTACTGCATATCACAATTTTTACCAAAAAAGTTCCTGACAAAGGGATTGATCCTGCTGCCATTGAAGATAATGACAAAACTCTCAATGATTTGATTAGAAACAGAAGTAGGTTGCGCATGAACTTACAGAGTCAAACAAAGCACAGCTCATTTACTCTTCATTTTCCATCCTGAACTGTTAAGGTATTTCTGTGTACTGCTAACACACCATATAGGGTTGCATTTTACTGCTGGGTGAAGTCACTCTCTTAAAATGTAGGGACAAACCCCGATATCCTTACTCAAATTCACATTGACTGTTTAATAGAAGTTTACCTGAGTAACGACTGAGCACAAACTGAGTGGCGGCCAACTGCTTGATCCTTTGGCAGAAAACACACTGTATAAATTTGCCTGCAGTACTTAGAACGTAAGCTCTTTGGAGAAGGGGCTGTCTCTTGCTGTATGTACAGTGCCTAGCACAATGAGAACCCACAAGGGTTGAGGCCTCTAGGTGCTCCCACAATATGAATGGTTAAGAGGATTTGTATATTTCTTGCTATCATTAGATTAAAGAGATAAAAATGAAACATTATGAACATTTCACACAAGAGCCTATATAGGCTCAGGCTTCACCACATATAATGGGCTCATTACACTGCTCCTTCCGTTATGGAACATTTTAATACAATCTGTTGACAAATCCATTATCTATGGAATAATATCGCTTACAAATGAAGCAATCATTACTTTGGAAGACATGTTTCCAATAGTTTACTAACCAGTTTGTCAGCTATAGTCACAACCATGTGAAGATGGAAGTCGTTAACATGAAATAGCTTGGTGGTCTGACTATAGCAAGGCTCAACTTTGAAGTGACTAGTTCTGTTATAGGCCATTTCATTAAGGATTTATGAAACTGCAATGTTCCTGTTAATAAAACACAACTGTAGCCTCTCAGAGACTGATGTGGAATACTTTGCTTCTTTTATGATGTAATACAGGGGGGACTGGTAAACTCTTTTGATAGAAAATGAGAGAAGAGATGAATGAGCCAGACAGCAGCTTTGGCCTCAATTATGCCTCTTACAAGACAGAGTGAGCAATGAAGATATGCAGCCCAAACAAGGGTGCCTGAAGGCATTATTGCTATACAAGGAATGATGCCTCCTGGGCACTGTAGGTAGCGCACACTGGCTACGCTGGTATAACTGGCTGGAGCAGAGCTTTCCAAGTGTTGCTCTGTTAGCATGTTGGGAGCAGTGAGCACGCACGCTTTACTGGAATATATTGCCTCAGGGACCTGATGGTAGCAATGGCATAAACCGTCTTGTCCTGAAGCTTTTCCCTCCCTGCAGTTGAATTATGATCATCCTCTACCTACGTAACACTTCTGCACTGGAGTGGCCAGGATCAGGCCTTTGGGGTGGAAGTTTCAGAACATTTAGTATTAGCCCAACTGAGCTGTAAAAACTCCCATCCGCTGCAATGGGACCCGAGTTTGGCCCAGGCTGAGAGATTTTGAGAATACACAGCCGCAGGTCTTTTCTGTGCTTGCCTATGTTTGTATCAGAGCAAAGCCGAGAGTATCTAAGGCTGCACCAAGTCAGGATACGACTTTTGGCATTTTGGTCAGTTACTCTATAGTTTGGTCTACCATTGGCATTCACTGAAGGCAAACGAAAGAGGAGGATGTGATCTTCATGGATTTGCTCTATCACTGGGATTTTCCACACCGAGTGCTGCTAAGCCTTTTGATTCAAGGCTTTAGCATAAATCTGCATGCTCAATGAGGGTGTTTTCCCCCCTACCACCTCCCTCCAAACATCATGCAGATGTGGGCGTGCGGAGGGCAGGGGCGGCTCTAGCAATTTCGCCGCCCCAAGCACGGCGGCACACCGCGGGGGGCGCTCTGGTGGTCGCCAGTCCCGCGGCTCCGGTGGACCTCCTGCAGACGTGCCTGTGGAGGGTCCGCTGGTCCCGCGGCTCCAGTGGAGCATCCGCAGGCATGCCTGCGGGAGGTCCACCGAAGCCGCCTGCCGCCCTCCGGTGACCAGCAGAGCGCCCTCCACGGCATGCCGCCCCAAGCACGCGCTTGGCGTGCTGGGGCCTGGAGCCGGCCCTGGCGGAGGGAGGCGGGCAGTTTCCCATCCTAAGATGGTGAATAGGTCCCTTCTCCTGACCTGGGGTGCGTGTTTGTGGAGGGAGCTAAAGGAACAGTGGTTGGCAGCTTCCTGATAATCAACAGATGGGAGGCTTAGGTTATCACCACAGCAATCTGACACAAAACAGCTCACAGTCCTCACCATGAGGCTCTGCAGCATCAGCTGTAAACACCACACTAGTGTTTCCTCCTGTCCCTAGTGGAGTGGGATTCCTAGGAGAGCCAATGGCAGCTGCAGCGTTGGTAGCCTGGTGTGAACTAGCTCTTCTGGCCGGGCTGCAGTGTGGGGATTTCCATTTTCATGCTGGCACAGTCTCTCAAGAAATCAAACTGCCACCTGTCATCATCTGTACCCCCCAAGCCCATACAGCCCCTCAACACAGCCTGATCCTGAAAGGTACTGATTTCCATTGACTGTACTGGGAGTTGGGTTGGGCTCTGCAAACATAAATGCCATGAATTTTATCTAATGTGAATCAATTAAAATGATTTGTGTTACTCTACACACCCTTCTCTGCTTCCTCCAACAAGTAAAAGCTAACCCTTGTGAATCAAACATTGCTTTGATAACCCAGGCTCTAGCTGGCTTGGTGATCACTTTCGTCTAGTCCTAGGTGATGGGTTTTTCAAATGATGTTCACTCAAGAGCAGCAAACTGTTCTGATCAATACACCCCTCTCACCTCAGACTCTTGTGGGCAGTTTATAGAAAGGAAACGGACATTTTCCTCATTTTTCAGCCCACCTCTTTGGTCTCTTCTGTTTCTGATCTCTGCCCCAAATCTCTTAAGTCCCCTCCACTACTGCTAGCCAGCCACCATCTAGTTTCTAAACATTATGCACTGCTCATGAAGCACAAAGAGCCCACATTAAATCAGCCTTCCTAAAATAGTTCAGTACATTTAGCTATTGCCAGTAGAGAAAGAACCCATGAAATGGGCAAATCAGAATGTCATTGGTTTAGTATGTCATATACCAGAGTCATTCCAGCCTGCCATATTTAACAGATTTTTTGAACCAAGGTTACAATTATGGAGTAAATTTAAAAAACCCAATAGATTGACAGAGCAACATTATACTGCAGCAGTACCCTCTCCATTAAGCCTTGATCCTGCAAAGCTGTATGTGCTGAACTTTATTCTTGACTTTAATGGAGCTACTCAGAGTGTGAAAAGTTAAACAGATGCATAAGTATTTGCATGAGTGGGGCCCTCATTGTTTCTAACCTTGGTCCCACTGAAGTCAATAAGATTTTTGTCATTGACCTTAAAATAGAGCAGGATTGCATATTATTTTAGTCTACTTATCAAAGTGGCAGCACAGCCAGAGAGCCAAGAGGAAATGGGGGTAAAAAAAGAACAACTGGTTAGAACAATAAACCTACCAGATGGGTAGGTTTACGCTTTTATGATGTTTATAGAACCAAATACCAAACAGCAAGAAAGATTTCCCAGGGCAGAACATGACAGTTTGGTCAGAATCATTTAGGTTATACAGTTTAGTTATGAAAACTCCCTTGAGCAACAAAACAGAAGCCCAAGCAACATCAAAAATTGGTTTACCACCACCCACATATTTTCTTAGTCAAAATAGTATGATTTGAAAAACCTATTCAAAATTTCTGTAAAAGTTTCAGCTATTAAAATATACTGTATGCGAAACAGGACGAGAGATATTAAAAATCATTCTTTCAAAAAATAAATAGGCAAACAAAAATTAGAGTTTAAACTGAAAGCATTAGTTGCATTCCCTCTTTTGAGCTTTAGGTAAATAAACTGAGAATTGAACGTCTGGCTGTATTTTCAAACACTGTATACACTACCTATTAAGTATAAGTAAATATACAGCAATTAATACTGCAATGCTAATTGTCTTGGAAGAGAGAAGAGGCTGAAAGAAATATGAAGGAAAGGTGGGAAATTAGGCAAAGTGGAGAAATGAAAAGCAAGAAGTATGTTAGAGTTATACATAAAAGATAAAGGTAAGATAGAGTGCAGAAATATGAAGTATCTACCTAGAAGGCCAACCTTTTATAATGTGCTCATCACCAGGGAATCTGCTGGATAAAGAGTAAAGGGAAAGTAGAGAAAGACCCCATGTGGCAAGCAGTTAACCAGCAGACCTAAAACAGACTACAGAACACAAGAGTCCAAAAAACTTTGTAACGCTTGCAGGTTAAGAACTAGCTGTTCACCCAGACTCCTTTCAGGATTTGTCTTGCATACGTCCATGTTTCCCCTCACATAAAAACTACTTGCTTACAAAATCAGACATAAAAATACAGAAGTGTCACAGGACATTATTACTGAAAAATTGCTTACCTTCTCATTTTTACCATATTATAAAATCAATTGATTGAATATAAATATTGTATTTACATTTCAGTGTATAGTATATAGAGCAGTGTAAGTAAGTCATTGTATGTGTGAAATTTTAGTTTGCAATGTCTTTGCTAGTGCTTTTTATGTAGCCTGTTGTAAAACTAGGCAAATATTGAGATGAGTTGATGTACCCCCAGAAGACCTTTGAGTACACGTACCCCTGGTTGAGGACCACTGGTTTAGACTACCTGATTTAGTTATCTTCTCCTTGCATTGCTTCCATTTATTTTCCTACCTATCCATACTTCTGATTCTTCTCCCCTGTAGACAGAACCAATTAGGCTAAGATTTTCAAGGTGATTTGGCAGCTTTAGTTCTCAAGCCCAACTTGAGATGCCTAAAAAGGGCCTGATGTTCAGTGAGCAGGTGCTCAGCACTTTCTGAAAATTGGGCTCCCAAAACAGAGGCAATCAAAAATCACTGGTCACTTTTGAACATCTTGGGTATAATGGGCAATCTTTTACAACTGCAGACACCTGACAGCCTTTACAAGGAGGAATCCACATATTTCAGGTACCTGCTCCTCAATTTCTAGAGACCAAAGGAATTTTTAATCAGTGACTGATGGCTTTAGAGAGACTCATCTTTTTCTTGTGCTGGATTATGAGGATTTGAAAAGGAGGCTATCAAGTCATATTTTGAAGTGTAGCTGTCAATCAAGGGTAATACAGGCAACATTACATTTTTAAACCTCAGTTACCAGAAGCAATTAATGTTGCATACATTGAGTATTTATCCTCCCATATAGGGCGTATTTGCTAAGCAGCCACTCAAAGCTAGGGGACATTTCAAAATCTACATGTGCTCTGGGCATCTAGCATACCTAGCTAGGGCATTGAGAATGCTGATCTTTATGCCACATGCTGGGGACACTTTTGTGGTCTTAAATTTTGGTGAAATACGATGTTTTTGAGATGGACACTATACAATCCCCTCTTCCCCCATCAAGAGTGTGCTTTATTTTTCAGGGCCTCTGTATTACTCAAAGGAATTTTTGTGGCATAAATAAAGACTGAATTCAATATCAATAATGCAGTTGAAATGCATGGTGTCCAACAGTCCGGGCAAAATTGAAACCAAGGACGTAGGAGATCAAATGTTCAGTTACATAATAGGTGAGACTTTGTGCAGTGTCCTATACATAACCTTAGGTATAGGTATCACTGCCAGATCAGCCTATAGCAGCTGGAAGCCAAAGTAAGATTGGCTAGACTACATGTGCTGTGATGAAGGAATTTAGACTGTTACAGTTTTGTCTACATTAATTCTAACATGCTGAAGGTGATTTAAAGAGTGAGGAGAAGTATCAGTGTGTTCTAATAGTTAAGCCTAGGTGAGACCCAGGTATGAATCAGATGTTGAGGTGCATGTCAAATGGTAATGTGAAGTAGTTTGAGTGTTTCATGGTGGTTTTTGAGATAATTGAGGGGAAAAACCCAGAAACAAGCCAACCAAAACGTGTATTTCTAACCTGGGTCTCATCAGTGGAGACAAATTTGGCTCAGATGATGTAGGGCCAAATCTTTGTTCTGCTGAAGATTTCAGCAAAACAACCATTGACTTGAATGGCAAAAAAATAGCCAAGATGATGACACTCCAGCAGCTAGGAAGAACCAATAAAAACATCTTTTTTCCAATATTAAGCTTCAGACTAAACGCTCAGGCTTGAATCTTGGGCTTATAAATACTAAGCCATAAAAGCACTTGAGCATAGAGTCCAGAGGAACAGATACCATCTATTAATGCAGATAATTAGATCTTAATAGATATTACTCACAACCATGACTGATGGCCAAACCCATCTCTCTGAAAAAAACAGAGCCACAAACAAAGGGCTTTGAGATTAAACTACAAAAATAGGACCACACTATGCCATTTCAATCAGCTAGCTTTGCAAGTTTAACTGGTGCGATCCCTACAAAAAATAATGAGTCTAATTGTATGTGCTAATATAGCTAACTGTATGCAATAGCCTCCTGTGATGCAGTGTCTCTATAGTATATCTTGTTTGTGCACATCACGGTCTGTGCATCTGTCCATCTTTCTCACTGAAATCTCACCTTACAACCTCATTTGTGTCTGAATTAGAGCACGCTACCTTCCTTTGTGAGAACACTCTCATTCACAGCTTGACATTACAGTACATCCAGACTACTCTGAAATGCAAACTTGTGTGTGTTGCATAGGGTCACAGCTTGCTTGTATTAGTTCCCCTCAAGATATTTAAAATTAAATTAGTGAAGCTTGTGTCTGGAACAGCCAACTTTTTAAAACTAAAATCACGTACACATTCACCCTCACTTTCACACTCTCCCCACTAGATCACACCTTCTTTCGAAATTTCTGAGTGCTATGGGGTGCAGTTGCATTCATTTCAAGTTAGAAATGCATTAGCACATTTTCCTCAGGCAGTAATCTACTTGAATTGCATACCGAGAAGATATTGTTAAGGTTAATGACCTAATGATTAAACTGCACATGACACCTTTGCAATCAAATGAAGTGCAGTAGCTGAATTACTAAAAATCAACAGTGAACTCTGGTCTCTCTCAGTTTTGTTCATCAATGCATAATGGCAGGAGTGACATCTTCCCGAATCATGACTTGTCATTCAACAACTGCCTCTTTAACCTAATGAATGTTGTGACCAGGTTTTATAATTTTTATGAGGAAGAACTGCATTTTAGTAACGGGGAAACGATTTCTCAAAATGTAAGACAATTGGCAATTATACCAGTAAGCTTTTAAAAAGGTTACAGAGCAGCAATAGCTACAGGTCAGGAGAACGGCAGACTCTACCAGCATTTCAGAGGAAGACCATACTTTTATTCACAGATATCATCGATGGCAGATTCTCCATCTATAATCTGTGGAGTAATGGAAGCAGCATGGTTTTGGCCATGGAGCTATAATAAGGTGAGGTGATGAGTGATTTAGCTCCATACAGGCCTTGCCTGCATTACATTTTTTGAGTCCTGACAGTGTAGGTGGCTGCTGGAATTTTTAATCGCTGTCTGTACCTGATCTGAGCAGGGGTTGATGGCAGAGAAGTAAAACCAGCATCCTGTCTATGGAGTGGTCCCACTGATGGAACTGTCCCACTGATAGTGGAACAGTGTGGGAGCTCTGGGTCGAAAATTCTGTCCCATTAATGTTTTCAAGATTTTTAAACTTGTCCTGATTTGCATCAGGACAAAACCAGACTTTTCAAAGTTTTCTATGGAAAACTATAGCACCCCCCTCCTAAAGTAGTCAATAGCCTGGTGGTTGGGGCACTCATCTGTGATGTGGGAGATCCAAGTTCAAATCCCTGCTGCAAATCACTTCTGGTAGAGCTATTCCACCTCTTAAAGATTTATTAGAGCAGAAATTTGAACTTGAGTCTTCCATATCTCAGCTGTGAGTGCCCTAACCAATGGACTCTTAGGGGGAGCAGGAAGAGGAAAAACACCCACTAGTTTAGACCAGAAATTTCATCTGGGATCTGAAAAAACTTTCCTGACAAGTAGTTCAGTCAAAACTGGAAGGTTCCTGAAAAGTTCCAGTTTTAATGAATCTGCATTTTCCAATTAAAAAATTGTCAAAAATGTCCTGACCAGTTTACTCTCCATACAGTCTGTCCAGGCCATAGCTAGAGTCTTGCAGACATTCCTGTCCATCTTGCTCACCTGCAAAGCTCCATGTTACTATCAGCACTATGGGCTCAAACCTAATCTAGTTTTACCAATAGCTTATCCAAGACTCAAGACTATGATTGGTTACTGAACCTGGTGTAACCCTTCTGCCAGGTGGAGCCAACAGCAACCAGGGCTGGGTTCAATATCTAGGGGTTCCTTTCCATTGACAACACAGACAGGGCCGCCCAGAGGATTCCGGGGGCCCGCGGTCTTTGGCGGCGGGGGGCCCGCTTTGGCAGTAAGTCGGCGGCAGGGGGGGTCCTTCCGTTCCGGGACCCGCCGCCAAAGTGCCCCAAAGACCCATGGCGGGGACCCCCCGCCGCCGAAATGCAGCCCCCACCACGGTAAGCCCTGCTGCTCTGCCACTCTTGCTGCCCCTCTCTGCCGCCACCTGCTCCTGCCAGCCACCGCTCGTTGCTTCAGCTGGCAGCCTGCTCACTGCACCTCTCCACCAGCTGCCTCGTTGGCCACTCATTGCATCTCTGTGCCACAGCCCTGTTGGCCACCTGCTCACTGCTCCTCTCCACCAGCCACTCATTCACTATCTGACAGAGTCACCTTCTGCTGCCCCTCTGCACTTCAGTCTCTTAGTAATTTTCAGCTCTTTGCAGGCTGGGCAGAAACAGTCCTACCACAACTGATTTTAGCTCTGACTGAGCATTTAACGAACAAAAAGGCTCCTAATGAAGCCTATTTAACTCTATTCTTTTAACGGTGAGGAAGAACAGGTTAAATCAGTTTAAGGATGTGCAGTTTCCTGACTAGGGATATCTGTTCCCACCCCTCTTAGTTTCACAGTACTCTGACATTTAACCCACTGGCTTAATGAGCTTCTTTCAACTGAGGGTGGCCCCCTCATATGGGACAAGTTAAACACAATCCTGCTTTCCTACAATAATTACATTGGTAACCATATTTCACTACCCCGGCATTCAGTACTAAGGTGATTTGTGCCCAACACCAGCCAAAGTTGATCACTTTGACACTGCTGTATCTGATGAATATGTAAACAGAGCAGGAGCAAACAATTTACATAAGCACCCCCAAAGTCTTTTCCCCTCTCAGCCAGCTGTCAGGAAAGCATTCATTCAGACCTTGCTTACACTGGTATTTGCTGTTGGCAGTGCAGTGCACTCCCACTGAAGCCAGGGGCTGGCCAAAGAATCAAATCTGTAGCAGCATAAACTAAACATGATCAAACCTGACTACTTGTCTAAAAGGAATACAATAGCTAGCTAATGCCATTGTAGGCATGCTAAAATAACTGCCACTGCATAGTATCTTCAAGATTTGTGCTGAGTCAATCCGTGTAGGTGTGTGTGGGGAGTCTAGCTATTCACTCTGATTTCAGAATGCATTCACTATTGTCATGTGCTGTGTTCACTTTCCACAGGTTTTGAAACAACATAGTTCTAGTCAGGTTGCATGTTCCATGAAAAGGGAGTTTTAAAGCATCTGTACTTGAGTATTCCTGTCAGAAGTGGTATATATTCATTGGGTTGAGACACTACAGTAGAGGTTCCAGAGACCTGGCAGAGAAGCAGTCAAGAAACAACCCCCATCCCCCCACAGACAGACAAGGATAGAACCATACCCTTCACAGCTAACATGCTCCCAGTTATTGTGCTGGGCTGTATTGATGACAGTAAATTAGACCAGTACAAGCATGAAATACACTGGATGAGAGACTATTCAACTACCCTAGTGAATACCTTAAGTATGTGAGGAGTCAGTATTTCATAGAGATGGGGGTGGGGAGGGCAGAGAGTTCCCAAATCCCACACCAGAGCCCCAGTATCAAGGCTGTCAAATAGGAAGTGCAGGATTTCTCTCTCTCAGATACCCTTCCTCTCCCCACTTGTATGTGACTGATGAGAGAAAAGTCAATTTAAACTCTCCACAAAGCCAATGAACCTAGTACCCTGTCACAGGGCACACCACTCACCGCTGTTCAGGCACCTCCTCCTGGTCTCTCTGGGAATTAACTCTGAGGTAGATGCCTTCTTCTGCAGATTGCACACCATCATGCCAACTCTGGTCTGCAGCAACTCTCACTCCAGGACCCCCAGCATCTACTTCATGACTTAGCCCTGCAGCTGGGCCACTCAGCATGCCCCCTTCCAGGGCTCAGTCCATCAGCAGTGCGAGACAGCCTTCCCATTCACTGACTTAGTTCTATACCATTCCTTCAGTAGCTGGTAGGGGAACCCAGGCCTGCCCTCTGCTCCAGGTTCCAGTCCAGTGGTTCTAGGCTTCCCACCTCTGCCCACACTGCTCCTTTCCAGGACACACACACACTCTCTCTCTCTCTCTCTCCCTCTCTCCCTCCTCCCAGAACCCTCCTCCCTGGGAATGACTCCTGCCTGCAGCCTTTCCTATCAGCTCCCCAATTTCCTAATAGGCTTCCCCAGCAGCCACGCTGTGGCCTGCTACCTGGCTTTATAGGCTCTGCCTGTTCCTGCACAGGTGAGACTCTGTCTAATTAGATGCCTTCAGGCAAAAGCTCCCCTGCTGGCAGCCTAATTAGCTGATTGGGCCCACCTGGCCTAATTCAGCTCTTGCACAGCCAATGTGGGGGTGTACACCCCATCACATAGCCTAATTTTCCTAGAAATGATGCCTCTGGCAAGGCCTACATGTGGCACAAAATTATTATTTTTTTTTATAATTCCCCAATTCTGCTACCAGAACTGCAGCAGGATCAGGGCATTGTGAAAGTGAGCTTTAATTCATCTTTGTGTATACATACCTCCACCCTGTACAGATCACCTACATCTGAGGATCAGTCCCCCAGTCTATATTTCTCTCTCTCTCAGGATGAGAGTTACTGGGTGAAACATAGCAACTGCTTAACAGTGCATGATGACTCTTCACAACGGGGTAGGACAGAGAGAAAACTGCTGTACCCAACTGAAATTGCAGGGGGAATTTTGGCAGTGAGGCTATAACAAGCCCTATAGGAATTTCATCCAAGTGCCAGGGCTAGCACTCACTTTTGCAAAATGTGCCATTGGAGTTTATTTGCCACACTGGTAGTCAGCACTCAGCAACCTGGCTTTACATCGTAACCCCCAAAGATGTCTGATAGGATAAAGTCTGCAATCAGCAGGAGATATGAAATACATTATGTACAGTAAAATAGACAGAGAAGGGGGCTTAGCTATTATTCCAGGGGCCTTTAAAATGTATTGCCTGTAATTTTAATCATATCATTAAATAAGCCTGTTAAAGGACAATCCCCTATGCCCCCAGGAACCTGCCGAGAGAGCACTTGGTGGTGGGGGGAAAGGAGTGGATTGCTCTTTAAAAGGCTGCTATTTAACACAGTTGCAAAATATCTCAACAGCACTTACACACATTTTAAACAGTCAAATACTCTGTGGTTGCCAGTGACCAGCATAGGTGGAAAGAAGTGCTGCTCTTTAGAAGGCTGCCCTTTGTGAAATTGCTGTATGTAGATGGGTGGGAAGGTATCTTCTTTGTACATGGTAGCAGATTAGTTACTTAAATTGTACAGGAAACTCTTTATGTCAAGGAAGCTAAGGAGTGTCCGATAGCTGTGTGTGCGCACATGAGAGACGCTAAAGTGCAAATCCACCAGAGGGAAGAATATGGGAATATATATGGGAGAATGGGTATGTATGGGACTTCCACAGATGGGCTCCATTAGAGCTGTTCGAAATCAGAGGGTTTTTGTGTGTGCTGAAAAGTGAATTTTGTCTAACAAGTTTTTCTTTTCCATGCCAAAACTTCTTTTTTTGAAGAAAATATATGGGGTTTGCTAGAAGAAAAAAAAATTTGGCTACAAAAAAATAAAAATGGATTTTGGTTTTTCAGTGAAAACTCAAAATTTCTCACAGAAGAATTTAAATGTACAGGAAAGATTGTTTGTCAAATTTCACTGGGGGGAGACAGTTTCCTGGGCAGCTCTAGGCTCCATTGCTTGGAGCTCTGTTCCACCGGGGTTCCTGACACCGTAGCCTGCAGGAAGCTTGCAGTAGGGCTGGTTTGAGTTAGTAGATCCACAACTAAACAGATCCATCAGAAGGTCGCCCCGCTTATAGGAGGGCCATAATGCTGTGCAATGTTAAGGATGCAGTAGCTCAGCTAGCGCACCCAACAGGGGTGGGTCCTGTCCTCTGCCAACTCTACAAGACAAACTCCCTCCCTGTGCTAAGTGACTTGCCCTTAAAGGAATGGAAAATAATTGGTGTTGTATCAAATTGAAACAAGATTAGAGTCACTCCACATGAAGGTACATGAGTGTCAATAAAAGCACTCATGGGGTCATGTGAATAACAATTCTTACTGCATACTGCTAAGCCAGAAAGGGAAGTTTACTGCTATCGCACACTGGAAACCAGATGAACTAGGGCTGGTTGTGCATTAAAGTGCATTGTCTTAGAAAAATAGACTTTGTGGAATCTGCAAATCGGCACAAGAACAAAAATATATTCAGCTTCCAAATTCATATATTCTAAGCAGGTGAGGTGGCCTGTTTTATATCCCACATTTAAAAACAAAATATCAAAGACCTTGTTTGCCATCTCACTGGGTTCTGTTTGCACAGGTGGGGCTGGCACACTCGCACTGTTTTGGAAAGGAGCTGGCATCTTCGTTAGTGGGTCTTTTAGGAGCTGCAGATGGCACTGCTCCAGTATAATGTTTTTCAAGCCATAACATGAAAGCCCCTAAGACAAAACACGCATACAGTATAAGTTTAATATCAATATCTCAGCTTGGGTTGGTTCCAGCTTACATCCTTGCAGGAATGGAAACCAGTCCCACTGGGCACCCTGACTAAACTAGGTCACTACACCTTTGAGATGAAAGTGAAAGCACAGACATGAAGAACCAAGGTGGGGTGAGGAGACATGGGCCATTATTTTCCATTTAGGAATAAAACACTCTGCAGATGATGACATCACCACCCTTGGGGGATGAATCTGCAGTTGCACCATTCCATTCACCCTGGGGAGTAAGGGGGCAATAGAGTTAGAAGCTTTACTAACCCCAAATGCAGCACATCCTCTGGCAGTATCTCCAAGGCTGTTTAAATTAGTTATCTGTGCTGCGGGGCAGTCAACAAAGCCCTGCATTGTAACAGAGCTCTGAAATCTCCGCTGTAGCAGGGCAGCTCATTTAAGCATCTATAACGATTAAGTTTCATATGCCAACCACGGCTGGCAAAAAAGCAGGGTCATTCTGATTTGACTGTTGCTGTCTCTGCCATAGTTCAGTCTTTGTGGCTGAAGATTGCAGTGGATATACTATATAAACTCAGCCGACTCTGAGACTCATGCAATACTCTAGGCACAATAGGGTGAATTAAGGACGGAGTGACAGTCCCAAATGAATCTTCTTGCTTTTGGCTTTTCAAGTGAGACGCTAAACCCTACGTTTTCAAGGAAGTATCTGGGATTAAAGTCACAGGCTGGTACAAGAATAAATCCCATGACTGAAAGTGGAGGGGTTACTTTTATTTTAAACTTTAAAAAACAAAATCTGCTTTTTCCAGTTTCTCCGGTCACTTCAGTGCATTCTCAAGCTATCTAACCCAGTAATTGAAGCGCCCACAATAGGATTTTTACTGGTGATTCAAATAACTCAATACAAGTTTTAAAGCTCACCAAAGCTGCATTAGTGCTGCTGCTTTGACACAAAGGGATACAGAAGCTTCTCTTAGGCCAGCTCATCTGACCCCTATCAAGCTTGCAGGGGTTTCCCCCAAAATGGGAACACACACATAGGGGGTCAGGTTTTTACCTCCATACCACTGTTTCCTCACTCCTGCCCAATAAAATCCCCCCCTTGGGGGATCAAGGATCTGCAGCACAAATGGAGTCAATGTGGGGAGTGCTGGAGTGACACGCTTTGTCCTTCTACCACACCCTACAGAAAACCAGACAAGGGACCTTTGGGGTGGGGGGTGGAGCTACAGCCCATTTCATAAGCAGGCAAACATTCTCTGCTCAGGGATTGATCTTGACCCAACCTCATCCCCATTTCTGTGGGCTCTTGTGCCTATTCAGAGTTGGGAAAAATGTTTCTTTATAAAACTCGGAAGAAGGGTGGTTTAGATTTTGAGAGGACAGTGCAACACGCTGTGGATGCTATCTTTCCACAGGTAGACAGTAGAGTTAGGCTGGAAAGAACACAAGGAAATTCTGAGCTCCAATGAACTGTAATTAAAGGCATTTTTTTTCCATGTACACAGAGCTGTACCAAGCAAATACAATACTGCCAAATCCACCTGCATCATGAGAGCATGCTGAAAGGCTTCTGCCAACTCACCAATTTTCCCTTATTCAAAATGGGCACATGTTTTGAATCTCCTATTATGGTCAGTGGGGCTGAAGCCAGCAAGATAGCCGCCATTTCCCCACAGTCTTTCTGCATGTGTAAGTCACGTCGTCCCTAGTAAAGTGGGCTGTTGTGTCCCATTGTTTTCAAGAAGATTGAAGCCACGGCCACAGACAAAGTGGCTGCCACTCTGTGGCTCAGGGGCAAGATAGGACACAGGGGCTGTGAGGAGCAGCAGAGACACTTGTGGAGAGTGAAGGGGAGCAGGAGGCAGATTTAGGGGTTAAAGGGGAATACAGGGCAGGAGGGAGGCTGAAGGGGGTGCAGAGGATGGTGATGGGGTGGGAGATAGAGGGGATAGAATGGCAGCTTCCCCAGCCTGGGAGTAGTGGTGGGGAAAGCTCCGAGCAGCCAGGGGAAGGCAGGTTGACCATATTGCAACACCTGACTTGACCATGAGTCCTGGGATTTTGGAGCCTGCAGCAGGAGCTCTTGTGTTGACATGAGAAGCTCCTCCAATTCTGCGATTTTGGGGGCTGGACAGAGCTCTGTGCAAAAGTTTGGGACTAAGATCACAGATCTTCCTTGTCACTGAGCCCTGCTTTTTATGTATGGCCCTATAGCAGTGAGAGGGTCCCAGGGCAAGAGGAGGCAATGGGGTGGGGAGAAAGTTGCTGCTGGATCCGGAGCCCAGACCCAGGGCAACACTTCTGTGCTGCAGGACTTCTCCTCTATATGGGATCTGGGCAGAGGAGAAGCTATGGGTTGCAGCAAGGGAGGAGGGGAGTCAGGGAAGTGGTGGACCCAGGTCCAAGGAAGGGGAGAACCCTGGGTGGGCAGCAAGGCAAAGGGAGGAGAGAAGGGGAGATGATGTGGCCAGGTCCGGGGATGGGGTGAATTCCAGGGACAGCAAGGTGTGTGTGTGTGTCCCTGGGATGTCAGGGAGAACACCAGGGGTAGTAAGGTGGTGGTGGGGTAGTCAAGACAGCAATAAGAGAACTGCCAGCCATTTCCAAACCTGGGGGTGAGGAAAGGATAAGTGGGAGATGCATGCTTGTAAGGTTAACTTTTGAAGCTGAAATTATCACACACATTCACAAAGGAGTAGAGGGAGTTAACAAGGTAAGAGACTAAAAACATGGTTTGATGTTTTTAAACACTCATGATTTGTTGTGTCAGTCTTGGGATTTTTGATATCTTACAGGGGTCCATCTCGTGTTTGGTCTCTCAAGGTCAGCAATACTGCAAATAGGAAGATGGAGTTGCTGCCTACAGAGCATAGCGCCAGATTTTTAGCAATATTGAAACCAGTGGGAGTTAGGAGCTTGAATATCTTTAAATATCTGGCACTTGGCCCGACTCATGCAAATAAGATGAATGAGACCTGTCGCTGTATGGGGACACTGCCAGTACAAACATTTGCAAGAGAAGGTTCTGTGTGGGGAAGATTTTCAGGAGGGGAGTTGAAGGTGGATGGAGAGAGGGCTTGGCACACAGGAAACCAGAGGCTGCTCCAAGGCTAGAGGGCTAGGTTGAAAGAAGAAGAAATCAGAGATAAAATATATGAGAGACAATATGTGACTTCTAGGAGCACACTTTGTTAAAAGAGCAAGTCTCTTGAGCTACCAATGTGGATCATAGAGTGTATAGATGATGTGAGTAAAATAAATCAGGCAATAGCTTGGCAATCTAAGTGAAAAGCCTTGCATCAAGAAATATAGTTCAATGGTGCAATAATTATATAGGAGAATATCTTGTTCTCTTGGCAAAAGAAATGCCAGAATGTTTCCCCATATTTCTGTTTTAGTTAATTCTGGTGAAAGAAATGGCCACAAACTAGGTAAGGATGACACATCACTGTAGATAAAGCCTACTGAGATGGCTGATCAAAACTGACTCTTTGGCACATTTTGGAATATGCAGGATTCCACAATCATGTATGAATCTTGCTGGGCAACGTGTGATAAGCTTTAGGAACATGCCATTAGGAACAGTTCATCATGCTGAAATTCTGGAAACTATATTTGTGCTCACAGGGATAAAGTCAATTTAGTATTCAGCCTTAAGGGGAGATAGAAAGTATGTCCATAGACCAAACTGAAGTGTAGTTAACATCAAACCAAAGCACTGTAGTCATCTTGAGTATAAAACCAGCGATTTCACAGCAGCTGGAGGTGAACGACATGTTCCCATAATACAGCTTTACAAAAAAAAAATCACTTAGTATTTTACAAGCAATTCAGTGATGAGCTATGAACAAGCAGGACAGAGTCAAACAAGCAATCTAGTGGGTAATGTTGGTGCTTTAATATTACATTAAGCTGATTTGGATAATTAAGAATCAGAGGGTGCACTTGCACCACAATAAACATGCAATAAAATAAACAAACAAGCAAATAAAAACATATAATCCTTTCAGTGGCTTGACAAGTGGAGGTAAACAGGGAGAAAATTTCATGTATACACTGATGAGATTATATAAATGCAACCAGATGTCTTATGCTTCATAATACCCTGTGAACCTGTGAGACATTCGCAGAAAGTGCTTTGAGGATATCATTTTGAAATTCTGCCTTCTGCTTCCTTTTCACTAATATTCTGTTTCCTTTTACAATGGGCAGATTTGCTTGAAGCAGATGTTCAACTTGGTGCAATTCAATTCTCTTTATTTTAACAGGATAAGGAGTTGAAAATAAGTTATGAAATTAGGGTTTCTTGCTTGAGTAATGCTTGCACCAAACAGAATTATTATAAGATTAAAAATGTGAAACCCGCTTTCCCAACACCATGTATGTATTTTCAGTTTAGTTGTATGCTGTATTTTTAAAAGCTTTAGAATCTAGGATTTCATGATATAGTGTTGATAGCAGAATTTAGCTACCATGGTGACTTTTTTTATTCTTCCTAAGATTAATATGAACCTGGCCATAGAGGGCTGGATCATTTAAGGCTTGTTCCTGAGGAATATTGATAACATTTTGCCATCCATTCCAAAAACAGATAAGATAATCCTCTTAGGGGACTTTAACACAAGAGTTGGGGAAAGAGCCAAGCAGTGCACATACACTCTAGTGATGTGAACCCAATACACACTCAATTTGTTTTTAAAAAACATCCATACATGCCCTTTGAAACTGTCCTCCTGAAGAACTTCCTCTTGGTAACAACTCATGCTCCATTGGGTCTGACAGACAAGGGGGAAAGAGACTTATTTTATCAGTTCTTTTTGAGGAAGGTTTAACCTGCCTTGGAACCTTTCATCTTCCCTCCAAGTCTTTATGGGCTCCCTGTAGCACCCCCTTTTAAAAACACTCCTGTTGGAGTGCGGGTCCTTCTTTTACTGAGACATCTCTACCTAGCAATATGTGCTAGAGATAGTGCTGGGGCCAGACCACAGGACAAATCTAGCTGCTCTCTGGAGACCTAGTAAAAAGAAAAGTATCCTATATACACATGGAGTGTCATTGAATTCTATCTCCCATGTTCATCCAACTGTATGTGCTAGTGAAAACTGGCTACATGATTTTTTATTTATTATTATTATTATTATTTTTGGCAATCACCATAGGGCGGAATTTAACCCAAGAGACTTAAGACCTAAAGGAAAAGAGGGTTAAGTAAATACTGTGATAGATGAGAATGTTTGCCTTCATTTTGAACACTTTGGCAGCAGCAGCATGAGTGCAGCTCAGATTTAAGCACTATATTGAGTTAACTTCCCCTCCTGAGCAGACAGCAATGAAGCAGGAGCAAAGATGGGCAGAGAGCAGAAATCCAACAGGATGAACAATAGAGCTGAAATTGGACAGAATGAAGAACAATATAGAGAGCCCAGGAGGAAAAGAATGAGGTGAGGGAGAGAAAATAATGAAAAACTATGTATATATTTGTATGGATACGGATGGGAGAAGCATAGGTGAGAAATCCCTCTCCAAAAATTATAAAGACCTTTTAAAAGAGGGAAAAGAAATTAAATGCTCTATAGATTTGCAATAAGAGTTAGGCACTAGGGCCGGATATAATATTTCAGCCAAAACTTTTTTCACCCAAAATGCAGATTTGGATCGACTGAAACATTTGTGAATTCATGTTCACTGAATTGTCTCTGTTGGAAAACAAAGACACCAGAATTCTGACAATTGAAACTCTTCACTTGGACATTTTCTAAAGGAAACAGTTTGATTTCTTGATTTGAAAGTACTTTGTTTCAAACTGTACTTAAATTTTATTTTAGTTTTTTAAAAAGCTCAAAAATGAGAAAACACTGTTTGACCCCAAATGATTTTTTTTTAACTTTTCATTCACTGAATTTTTTTTTAATCAAAATTGTTTCAGGTTGACCTGAAACAAGGTAGGGTTTTGTTATATATATTTGTTATATATAATATGGCTAAAAATCTGGTTTTCCACATAACTCCTTTGACCACCCAACTCCTCTAGGCCTCTTTGAAGTCCTGGTCAAGGGGCTTGACCTCCTTCACGGTGGGTTCTTGTATCTGTAACACTGTACACTTAACACTAGGCTTTAGCTAGAAAAAAACTTTTTTGTTCTTCTTTCACTCACTTAAAAGACAACTAACTACAACTCCAGTTTCACATACAGGAAGAAAGGTTTGCAATCTCAGACTTGTTTTGTGAACCCATAAAATAAAATAATGTGTGAGGTTCTCAAAACGCAAAAGTTTGGGCATCACAAAGTTTGCCCAACCCTAGGCATAATGCCCTTTCTGAAAACACAGACCTTGGACCACAGAGATGCATTTTCATTGAGCAAGTTTAAGTGAGGAGCAGTTTGGCTTAACATTTTTTTAAAAGCCATCGTGTACACTCTTCACCTTCTCTAATAGAAAACCAAATTAAAATGGGACGGGGAGTACGCACAAAAGAAATTAGAGCATACAGGCCAGCAAGAAAATAAAACACTCAATGTAGAAAATAAAATCCTTCAGGACACAGTTTTCCCTTCAGCACAGCTGAAGAAATTTCCTGGCAAGTCATTTTCTTCTTCCCTAGAGTATTTCCTGAGAAATTGTCTTTGATTTCCTTGGACTCTTGATGTTTGAATGGTTGTTTCTATAAATTAAAGGTATCCCAAAGGAAAAGTGGCTTCCTCTTCTGTTATTTCAAGCATTCTGTGTATTGATGAGTGTCTTATGCTCTTCCGTTGTGTTCGCAGAATGGGTTCTCTCTTGATACTTTTGCTTGTGAATATCAGTAATCAGATTCTAACTTCACACAGGGTAAATCCAGAGTAGCTGTTCCTTAGCCACCAGACAAATCTTTCTCTCATCCTCCAGAATTCCCATTACATCACACACCCACAGCTCCACTAGACATGGCAGTTGTGTTCCTGGGAACTTCAAGGGCTCAGATTGTCCTAATGAACAGGGCTCCTCTCTGATTTTTATTTTGAGATGATAAAACTTTTATTACAGCCGCAGAGACTGGCCACAGTAATCATGGCTCCTACCCAAAGCTCTGCTCAGACTTGGATGGGAGGATTCACTGTGTTTTGCCAAGAAGCAGACAACTGGGAAGCTTTAATTTTGGGCCAAGAAACCTCTTCTCTCCCATCTTGGCTGGATGCTTTTCTACAATGTGTTAATCTTTGGCTGCTTCCAACCACAAAACAATTTCCTCTGCAGTCCATTACTTAGGGTATAAGGTCAGGGATAAGCTCTGGATATCTTCTGTTGTATCCTTTGCTAAAGACTAGCCTGATGTTCATAATTCTACTCTAGCTCTTGTTTGAGTTCGCCTTAGTACTGTTACTGTCTCTCACTTTCTGTGTCTGCCTGCCTACCTTCCTTCTCCAAAGTTTGTCTCTCACCAACAGAAATTGGTCCAATAAAATATCATCTCACCCATCTTGTTGCTAATATCCTGGAACCAAAACCACTACAACAACACCTCCTTCCGAATTACAATAGTCTGTTACTAGCCCTTGCTATCCTGCCCTCACTTGCAACCAAAATAAGTTGTTGCCTGGAAGTTAAGCAGAAGAGGTGCTTAAATGGCCTCTTAACTAACTTAATCACCCTACTTTATTTCTCCCAGTGGGAAAAACCTGCAAGTGTATATAGGAAATGTTCTGCCTGAATAGGAGTCAAGCGTTTTTGTTTTTAACTCGTGAGTGCCTCCTCTTAGCATCCCTGAAACAGAGCTATGACCCAAACAGGCACGTGGGCTCCACCAGCTCCATTTGGTGTTGCATCCAGAGGCTGATAAGTTAAACGTTACAACACAATGCTCTGGCTGCACGTGTAGTACAGTGTTAGCCTTCATTTCTGAAAAATCAGTGTGATCAAAAATATTTTGTGAATTACATGCCAGTTGTCAGCTATTTTAGTATTATCAACAATTGGAAAATGTGTGCTTATAAACAGAAATAACACTCATTATTGCCTCATGTTCATATTTAACATTAACATACTGCACGTCGCTAAGTTGTAGTGACTCTGACGTGCTGTAGATTCTGCTTTGTTGAAGCTTTAGACCTATTGGGAGGCATTGCCTCCAGCCAACAGCAGCTGTACTATATTTGCCGCCATATACATCCATAGGTCAGCTAATCCAGTTCCCTGCACTGAGACAGGACTAAGTAGTAGGTGGTTTGAGGATACCTTAAAAAGTGTCTCCCGCTGCTCACCCCCGCAGATGTTTGCCGATACTAGTGATGGTTTCCCAGTCAGAGCCATCTCCTAAGAGTATGCTTGCTTTCTGCTGTCATTATAACTCATTTATTTAACTCTGCAAATTTGATCACCAGTTATTGTCATGAGGAAGTAATTGGCACATTTCAGTTGATTGTCTGGGCCAATTACATGTCCCCCTGCTATGCCAATTAGATTCACAGAGAAACCCTAAACCAAATGAGAAATAGTTCCTGTCCTATTAAGAAAATACTCTTGAACTCTGTCTCCTCTACATCAATTCTGTAGTCTTGGCATTCAGCGGAGATCACAGTAGCTATACCTGCTAAGTTAGAGAGGGAAGCTTGCCCTACATACTCTTATATTTGAAGTTTGATATTCCCTTTTCAAGAGCAAAAAGGTTCCCTAATTTGCTCCTATAGGGGTGGCAATGATTTGCCTAAGCCATGATGAAAATGAAGTATATGAAAAGGGCATTGCTTGGAAGCACTGTTTGCCTTGTTCCTGTGGCTGTGTGGCTGGCTGGTATTTAGGTAGGAATGAAACATATTTCACATTCTTATTTTGCCCTAGAGTGGGGGGGTAGATGGCAGCATCAAGGAGAACTGGAACAAATACTTTCCCATTATATATCTATGACTGCTGCCAGTGCCAGGGTTGTTTTGCATTTAAATTTTCTATTCTGTAAAAAAGGGGCTATTACAACTTACTTGCATATCTGTGGCTGTGGACATAATACGTAGATGACATTAGAAAGTCAACATTTGATACATGGTTACCACTGAGATTTCCTGTTTGGAGTACAAGTAGTCAGCTACCACTGGATAGTAACTTGGCACATGCTGAGTCTTTAATTCCTAGTGTTTTCAGATAGTAACTATGTTAAATATTATTTCCACTTTACAAGCAGGAAACCAGAGTTTCAGAGAAGTTAATGAACTTGTCTGTGAACATTGTGTTCTAGTGAATTATGCACAGGACTAGAAACTGGACGTAAGTTCTGATTGTGATTCTGACACTAATTTATGTGACCTTAGTGAGAGTACAACACTCTGAGATCCATTTTCCCAGTCAAACAATGACCTGTGGTCACTTCTCTGAAGTTGGTTACTTTTTCCACAGGTAGTGTCACCACTGTAGCTTTCTTTGTATTTAAAGAAAGGCCAAAATGTAACTGAGGCACTAAAAGTGGCTCAAGAGCTTTACATTCAATTTAAGATGGAACCAAAGCTGAAAGAATTGAGATGACTGACTGCTAGCTGACTCCGCTGGAGGGAAAAGCTGTGATCAACCAGTCATGCAGGTGGGAAGGCCCTTGTGCTTTGGCAGAACCGCTATCACTATTACTAGTACCTTGTATCATTTTTTGGTGATATACAGTGAAAGAGAGCAATGTGCAGTGTTGGTGTAGTAGGGGGCTAGTTGTTGATAGGTGAATAGAAATCCCCATTTAAATCCAACAAGACTAGGACACTTTCAGGTTGTGCAGATCTGAATTGCTCTATAACAAAATGTTAATTTTCAACACGGAAAATCTGACCACTTCAGATTGGGGAAATGGATGCAGCCTCCTTAGCATTTTGTGTAACAAAATAAAGGGATCAGTCTCTGGAGTTACCTTGCTGCTTCAGAACTGGGGATATCGTTCAAATCTGCATCAAGTGCTGGGATGTCTGAAAAAGTCCCCTCCCCCTTTTCTAATGGATTATTGTAATGCTGTGGAGTCTCTAAGGAGCTAGGCCCCATCTGCTTCTGGGTGCAGGGGACTCAACAGTAGTGTGGGAAGTGCAGGTCCCATGGCAGCAGCATCTCCCTTTCTCTTCATCCTATAGAACACTAGTTCCAGTGCAGGGATTGGGGATGGTGGCTCACATGGCAGCAACAGCATTGTGCCGTGTGGCATTCCCCAATCCTCAGTGCAGGTCATAGTCACTGGGAAACACTAGCAGCAAGGCTAGCTAGAGGGTCTGGAAACCAGCTGTATGGTCCCGTGGATCTCCCAAGATCTGTGAAACCAAACTCCACCCACTTGGATGAACCCCAGCCATTTCCACAGTGGAGCAAGCCTGGGCAACCCCAGGGGAACAACTGAGTGGTAACCTTGTGTGTGGGAAGTTGCTTTCTCTCTCCCATGTGAATATTTTCCCCTTCAGAATATGATCTGGGTCCAAGAGAGACATGTGAGAGAAGCCCTTAAATAGTTACTGAGTAGCCACTGGCAATGGACAGGCTACACTGGTCCAGGTTAATCTCCTCCTCCTTTCTTTGGAAAAATGTATCCTTTCATAGAGATGGCATTTCTTCAAAATGGGGCTGCAAGAAGTGACGGTGGTAATGTATGGGTTTAAATGCACATTTAGGGTGTGGGTTATTGTTGCCACTGGAGTTCAAAACCTTCCTATTTGTGTCCTGTAAAGTTACCTTTGAATCTCACTGGAGAGGCAATACATGTAAATAAAATAGGTCTCTGCTCATCGAAGCAAAAAGTCTTTTGGTTTAGTCCTTGGGGAAGGGCAGGAGATAATTTTTGGTTTCCAGATGGTTAGATATGATGAGCATTCTTTCCAAAGTGACTATTTCCTTCAAGATGTGAAGCTGGCAAGCAAAGTTTGAAGGGAAATCTTTATACAGAAAAGAAGCCAGACTGCTCCTCTATTACTTGCGCTAATTCTGGTAAGGCCCTTTGCCGCATCTAGAGCTGTATCACAGTGGAATTTCCAGGGTGAGGGAGGCTTTCCTGCACATCCAGACAGTTCCTTGAGCCAAATGTCGCTATTCTGTTAAAAAGGACTTATTCGGGCCCCTGCAGGGACTGCTGACAAAGGCCTCATACAGTGTTACAATCATTTCTGTCACTAGAATAGCAGGAGGGTATGTTACTCTGTAGTGTTGGAGAGTTTGGGCCTGCCATTAGGAAGAATTAGCCTTCTGATCACACTTGCAGGGGGGGTTGTATATTTTTTGGGGAAATGACTATCGAATTAGAAGAGAATCAGCTTTTAAAATAACGTTTCTATTTTGAAATGTAAAAAGAAACATATTTTTAATGTAATCAGGAAAAAAGTCCCTTTGAAGTGAGTCTGGACTTCAGAATGAGGCAGTTCCACAGATTTAGACACCTGCTTAACTGGAGGATGAATGTGAGAGCTTTCAAATTAAAAGACCTTTTACAAACCAGTGCTTCAAAGAGCAAGCAAGCTTCTTTCCTCAGAAGAGGAGAAGCTGCTATTGCCTGGGAATGTGGGTCAAAAACCTTCAGCTTAGCAGAGACCGTGTTGTGTGGACTGTGAAGCTGAGGCTTTTACCTGTAACGCAAGACCTGGAATGGGAAGCATTTTTAACCAAGTATGCATGGAGGCAAGGGATGCTTTAAAAGGCACCACTCAAAGCACCTTAGACTGGGAAAATAATCTGAATAAGAACAAAAAGACTTGGACTGATAGGAGGATGAGGAGTCATTTATATACAGTAACTGGAGAACTAGGCTCAAAAGTGTGTTGTGGCTCATTGGTCTGTTCTGCCATACAACCCATTTAAGAATTACAACAAGAGGAAGCATGGAGATATTAAAATAAAGGTAAATAAATTAAACAGATATGATGTCTAGCCAGCTACTTTAACAGAAGAAGGAGACTGTTCTGACATAGGGGTAAAAAAGATACTCTTTAAAAGAATTTAAAACTGTTTTCCAAAATGGGGGTGTCCATCTTTGTCATCTCTTGCGTGGCAAAGCAATGACTGAGATAGATCAATAATAGTCAGCCACCTGGTGGGAAAAATCTAGGATTGGTTTCACCTTCCAAGGCAGAAAGATAGCACCATAGTGCCTACTGGTGACAAAAGTGGGATGTTTCTATCTCTGGACATACACTGGCTGATAGTAGGATAGGATAGGACAGGACTACATTTCATAAACCTGAATTCAGTATTTGGCAAAGGGCACAGATATTCCAAGGCCTGTCTTTTTGCTGAGGTGAATGAAGTGGTTGGGACATGGTGGGGGTGACTGTTTATGGAGTCTTGTCTATTGGTTGCATTAGGGGTAGAGATTTACTGGAGTTTTCCTGAGAGGTTGCTGCCAGTTTTGTGTTATGTTAAAGAATCCCAGAATAGCAGATGGGCACCTGTACATCTCTTTAGTGGCATAAATGGCAAGAAAGTGAGAAAACTGCTACATACTAAAGAAAATGGTCATTTCTTAACCTATGGGTATGTGTACACTGCAATCAGGCATTCCCCAAAAAAATGTGATCAAAGTTTACTCAGGTATGCCTACACAGACTGCAATCATGCCTCCTGATTGCAGAGCAGACATACTCTAAGTGTGACCCAACAGGCTTTCTAAGCAATCCTAAAGTTCTGTATCCATCATTCAAAGTACAATATAAAGAGGTTAAAATCTTTTTATTTTAGATTTTATCAGTTCTGTAACTTACAATAAAGATGATGAAAAATATCCAGAAAAAAGTTACAAACAATTCAAATAGAGGACACAAGATCCTGTTGTGGATTATGTATTTTTATTACCATTCACAGTTCACCGTCCTTTACAAATCACACCATTTATTACAATTTCTCAAAGTATCCTTGCTAATTATTATTAAGCCAATGATTCTGGACTGCTTTTTAAAAGCTCTTTTTCAGGTTCAGTACTGAAAACAAACTGAAGAAAGTTGATGAGTTAATTCAATCAAATACAAGTAAAAATTTTGAAAATAAAACAAGTGCTCAGCTGATGTGAATAATTACTAGGGTTTGAATATAGCTTAGGGCCAAAACAATCTACTTTGGAGTTTAAAATACATACAATACAATTAATGTATAATAAAAACGTAAATGTCCTATTAGTTTCCATAAAGGAAGGTGAACTAAAGAAGACCAAGAGACCATAAGTTAATTTTTTAAAGGCCTAAATAACAAAGCAGGATTTTTTATTGTAACTTCTACTCCTGGTGTATTGTAAACATTCATACTATATTAGTTTTGATATATTAAAGTACAGTAAATACAATAAATGGTTGTATATTGCAGGTTTAGTATACTGGTTTCTATTTTTTATTCTAGTATTGTCCCATATAATAAATGAGGTACAATAAATGTTTTATATAGTATTGCTGCTACATCAGCCTTTTTCAGTAAACATTTGGAAAGTAGTGGAACATGTTCCATCCATTCTTCATCGCTAACATGGAATTAGAAAAGCTCCAGTCAAATGAATGTTTTTAATTTTCCAATTAGAGAACAAGAAAAGTCTTATTACTGCTTCTCTTGGGCACTGTTTATGAAACTTGTCTAAGTGTTTTGCCCATATATGTTTCATCATCCATAGGGCATGAGCTGTCTCATCACTCTTTTCAAAAACAGAAAATAGCCCATGTAAGGTCACTCCCTTTCCTGTCAAGTGGGCAGAATTCGACTCAGTTTCATATTAAAATGAAACCCTTCCCAAAATGCACAATCTTCTTTCAGGCCAGATTCTGATTTCAGGTTGTACCAGTGTAAATCATTGTAGCCAGTGGAATCCATGTCGAAGTAGTGCACGCCCCTGGGTCCTGTTTCACTCCTCACTAAACTTGGAGGACCAGGTAGTATCACTTTCCAAGAATGCCTTTTTTTCACCTCCAGCTTGCTAGGAAAATTTGTGTCTTCCTCCCAGATGAGGAGCTGGCCACAGCGATCCATGCATTTGTTACCTCAGGGCTGGATTACTGTAACCAGGCTGGATAACTGTAACTCCTTGTATCTGAAGTTGAATGTGAAGATATGCAAGCTCCAACTGGTACAGAATGTGGATACCTACCATTTCCATGATTTAGTCTGCTCTGAGCACATGAGACCTTGGTCTGACTTTTCAAAGCAATAATAGAGCAAGCCCCAGCTACATCAAAGACCAGATTTTGATCTGTGACCACTGTGCTCCTATGGGACAATGCAGGTCACAAAGTCCAGATTGAAGTTTATGAACGCTGGGGACAAAACATTCTTTGTTGAGTAGATCTGGCTATGGAACAATCTTCCAGAGGAGATCAAGCAAATCCAGTCTGACTGTCTTTAGGAAATGCTGCAAAATCTTCTTTGAGAGAACTTTTCCACCATGAGTGATGCTCACAATATGAATACTCTACTTCTCCTATCCCAAAGGGAGTTTTAACCCCCAAAGGGAGAAGTATCAGAGATTCTATGGATTTGTCTACAAAAGGATTCTGGAAAATTAATCTGAATTAACTAAAGGTGTGAATTTAAAGTGGATTAGTTAAACTGCATTAATCCCTGTGTGGGTACTCTCATTCAGAAATAAAGTGACCTTAATTTGGTTTAGGTTCTAAACAGGAATTTAATGCAAGAAGATTGAATTCATTTTAAATTCATACTGTTAGATAATTCAGATTAATTTTTCTAAGTATCCGCATGGGGCTATTGCTATTGATTTTATGGGGAAGGTGCTGATATACCCTAGTGATGGGTGGCAGTATAAAACCCGAAAACAGCGAGATTTGTAGTCAATGGAGTTACTCTGAATTTCCATAATATATCAGAATTGTGCCTGAAATAAGATTCTGCTCTTTGGGAAGGATTTTATGTTCTTGGGCCAGATCCTTTGCCAGTGTAAACTGGCATAGCTCCACTGAAGCCAGTGGAGGGGATCTGGCCCCTTCCTAACAGTTGGCCTCACAACCACATGGAAAAGCCTCAGAACCTCTGCTTCCACAACATTTATGAAATAAGTAAATCAAATGTCTGATGTTGGCATTCTTGCTGGAAAGTTTGTCTCAAATCTCCTTTCTTGAAAGACCAAGTGATCTTGCTCAATTTACTGCACATTTAAATAGAAAATGTAGCTAGCTAAAAACTTACTTATGTCACTTAATCAGTCTGATCCAATTTCCACAAATTTAACATCATATCCTTGACACTCCAGTATTGCAACACTTTTGATATAGTCTCTGATCAGCAGAACTTCCTAACATACGAATATGCAGATACAGAATTTCATTAGGAGATATGTTCTTGATGTCTCACTGCTTTCTTTTTCATTACAGAATAAAGCAGGCTACAAATCTGATATACTGTAATGAATTATGGAAAAGAGGTATCTGACTAATTCCATTTTTAAAGTGCATGAAAAATGTCAGTACCTATTCTTGCTATTGCAGCCTAAAAGCCTACCATGTAAACTCAGAAGATATATGAAAACATTGTTTTCTACTTAGCTGAAAAGTAATTACACAAGTGTATATTTGCAAGGAATTTATAATACTAGCAGTACATTACTGGTCAAATTAAATGTCCATAGCTTGTAGAATAATTCAACCAGGTACTAATTAGGTGCACAGAAAGGCCATCATGGATAAATAATATATCCCCCTGTTACAGACAAAGTGAATAAATGTTAATTGCTTATATTATGCAACAAATGATTTTTTAAAGATAGTGTTAAATTAGATGCTAATATTATAATTACAAAGTATTGGGCAATTTACTAAAGATTAACTATAATGATAAAGTGCAAACTGTAGAACTTGTGCAAGGCAGTACTAATGCATTTTGCACAGATATGAGAACATTAGCAGTTGATACCTGCTATCTAATGAAGAACTTTCTGTATTGCATAAAAAGCACAAATAGAGTTCAGTTAGTGTATGTCCATATATAAATGAAAATCATACTGTTGTAGAGTAACAGCTATTCTAATACGTTAATAAAGCCCAGAATGTTCAATACTGTGCCATTGTAAGGACTTGATACTAATCTCAGTCACAAAGGTGCAGCATGAAAATGTGGCTGATCAGCTGTGTCCTGGAGTCTCCTCTCAGAACTGTAGCAGCACTGCAGTAAGGCTGTCTTTCAAAAGACATTTGAGCAAGATGGATGTATTGAATACTTGCCCTAAAATCCAAAAAAGGGGGCACACTTTGATCAGAAGTAAGAAATATTAGCTTTCATAAGTAAGAAATCTAATGCACCCATTATTTCTATACTTCTTTCTTATTATGTTGTGATATACTCTCGGTGCATTTAAAAAATTTGGTCCAGTTCTAGAGATATTAGTGAGTGTAGCAGTGTTCCCCATTTGAAGTCCAGGAAACCATTCTGAAATCTATAATCTCTATAACCAGAATTAATTTTAGGTGTACCCACTTTCTATCTTGGGCAATATATATATATATTTTACCTTTTTAGTGTCTTAATATTTAATTCATGATTGGGAAGAATTCTGGACTTTTGTGGAGATGGAATAGCTAATCTAACATTATCACTGTGGCAGGTGTGGGGTTTTTTTTGTTTCTCTTTTTGATGGGAGCATGTCACAGCTAAAAAAGCCAAGTTTTGATCCACTTTTCACGGCTCATTGACAGACATGCCATGTGCCACTAAAAGCAGTAACCCTAAGAGCACAGTGTTGCAGTAGACACTATGTGACTTGAGCATATACTATTCCTAGGTTATATGAAAATTCAACAATGATATTGTGAGAGATGATGGCAAATATATTATACTGCAGATGGTATTTCCCGTTCAGAGTGAAATCTGCCTCTGCGCAGAGAGGATGAGCAAAGGCTTATGAACAGCTTGGGTGCTATTTGAACAGTGCATAGGCCTTACGGGGGTTCTCTGACAGAGGTGAAATTTCACCCACATATTAGTTATGTGCAATTCAGCCAATTTCAGCCAGACTCGGAGCTTTGCTTATTGCTGTCCATTCCTATTCAGTTACCACACTTAAACACATGCTTAAATTCCATTGATATGAATGGGACCTACTTAAAGTTAAGCATGTGCTGTGCTAAATAAGGATGGCTTGCTGAACCAGGGTTATAATGCTTGTAACAGTTAAAATAAGGCTCTATACACATGGGGAAAATTGACTCTGGTTAACGACAGACCAGATGGAGCATATGGAGAGAGATGGAAATCTTACCCGATCTCCATACACAGATCTTCTGAAACAAATGTGGCAGTAGATAATTATTGCTGTGCAGCCTTTATAGAGCTCAGACAGATAATATTTGTACCTCTAAAGATTCATTACTGAGCCAGAGTCCTAAATTTCTCTATGCACTAACACAATAGCATGTGCACTTGAAAGTACGTCTCACTGTTGCAATATGTAGGCTAAAATTATGGGCCAGATGCTGGGGTGTGGTAAGTTGCACAGAGTGCAAGTAATGGCATATGAGCATAAAGCTGCCTTAATAGTACCTTTGCAATCTTCAAATCCTGCTGCAACTGTTCGCAGGGCCACTCTCCCTGTACCTTCAGGCTGCTCTCACTTCAGCAGGGCTTCAGTAGCCCCAGGGAGGTTGAAAACACAGCTGGGGATCAGGAAGGCATGTCAGCCACACACCATTTCTTCCAACGACCATACCCACTTTTCTCTCTGCTTCTCTGCTAGCTCAATGCTGTCATGATCCTCCCTAACAGGAGCATAACCTTTATGTTCTGGCCCAGGATAGATTAGTGGTGCAGTGCAAAGCGGCGACAGCACATCAGACAATTTCGCTCTCTATGTTAAGAATTACACATCACTATTGAAAAAAACTCCAACAAAACAAACAAACAAACACCCTCAGCAGACTCATTTTAACCCACAAATGAGCAAGTTCTCGACGTGCCAGTCTTTGCATTCACCAACACTGGATATTGCAAAAATAGATTATATCAAAACAACAAACATAAAAGAGCACTGGCTAAATAAAATTCATAATTGCTTGGCAAAACTATGTTTACATCTCATTTTTCACCTGAAAAGATATACTGTACTCCCTTTGTTGGATATGGTCAGCTGGTTTTGCTTTATTTGGATGTGAATTTGATTCCTAATGAAGAACATTCCTCTATTCAGCTCCAACTCACTTGTGAAGAAAAATGCTTCGTAATGTGTTAGATACAATATCCTATTATGTCTTTAAAGCTGCAGCACATTTCTGACGTACACTATGAACATGTTACATGCTGGTTTGACCCTTACTCTCTTTAAAGTGTTAAATTCAGTAGGCGATGTTCTAGTTATGTTAATGTGAAATGTATTGATGTTGAGCTCTCCATGGTAACTTTTTCTCCCTTTCCTCCTCTGTACCATTTGTATTTATTAAAATATGGGTTGAATCCAGTGAAGTGAGTTGATGAATTTTTCTCCCTACAGTTTGTGCAGTGTTATTTTAGTCTGGTTAGTTTGAAAGGGGCTGGATTAACTATTGTCTTGTGTAATACACTAGACACATGTGGAAATTTATAAACCAAAATAAAGATTAAAATATTTAATCTTTCAGTTTAGCAAGACTGATTCAGGGTCTACACCAACCTCCAGCTAATGGGGATTAGGAAGAAAATTTCTCTTTGGGCAGGGTATTTCATAACTTCCTACTGCAGGGTTTCTTGCACCTTCCTCTGATGTACTGGTACTGGCCACTCTTGGGTATATGATACTAGACTAGATGGATCGCTGTAGTCTGATCCAGCAGCACAATGACTCTTACAGCACAATTCTCAAAAAGCAGATTCCGGTACGCTGTGGATGTTCAAACTCTCTCACAAACTAGAAGTTGCACATCTGGAGAGACAATTTCAAAACACAGACCCAGATTCATATTTTGGCACCTAAATACACATTTGAGATATTCAAGTGCTGATATACTCACCTAAATAATGATTTCTAGGTTCCCAACTATGAAAATACTGACTTAACAGCCAGATCCTCTTCTGGTGTACATCTGTGAATGACTTCAATGGAGTTTTGCTGATTTACACCAGCTGAGGATCTCACCCTAGGTGTCTAAATCAGCATTTGGGTACTCATTGCTCATATTTAGGTGCCTAATCATGGATACAGCTGTCTAAAGGCAGGTATCCCATCTGGTCCTGTGAAACTGTAAAGAATTAGGAAATCACTTCAAGGTACAAAAGGAAGAACTTGCATAACTGCCCATGTGAATGTACACTTTTCTAAAAGGACTCAAGGGCTGTAAAAATGTGCATAAATGGCAATTTTACTGTATGCCTGCATAGGCTGGTGCTGTTCATTTACTGTATCAGTGAACTCTGAAAAATTGTATGACAGCAACTTTCATACTATGTTTGCAAGATTCATTCTCATTAATACAATGTGAACTCACTACTTATTAACATGTTGAAAAGTCAGAATTCTAACACTGAATGTTTCATGATAATGCTCTAAGCATCTTATTCCTTTTTGTCTTGGTGGTGCCAGATTGTTTTTCCAGCATTACAAGAATTGGAATGTGACTCTGCTTGACGTGACCACTCTCAGTTTCCACATGTGTAAGCTTTTGCTTATACAGTTATGCACTTACACATTTTTAAAGACCAAATGCAACAATGTCAAATCTCCTCCTTTGCGAATATAGAGCTAATTAGTATTTTTTGCTAACACCGCATGAACACACACAAGTACAATGACATCCTGCCCTCCTATTCTATACTGTCACACCCAGAACTGGTTGATATGATATACGGTTTGTCTCTTGAATCAATGTCAGTGCTTGTATAAATCTAAGTGCTGAAAGAGATGTTTTACTCCCCCACCCCTCAAAAAAAATTAAAGGCAAATATCTTTACATTAAATCTTATCATAGCCTGCAGCATGAAAATGGCCATTAAATGGTGGAAATGGTTATGAAATTAAGTAAAATGTGTTAACACTCCCAATGCTTCATATATTTATCATTAATCACTGTACTCATACCGTATCATATGTATATATTTTCAATGGCACTATAAATACAGTTGTCAGAAAATACACATATTAGTTCTCAGCGCATCTAATTACATCATCGTACCTTTCCATCATAGTTTCCAAACACATCAGTGTTTCCTTGATTTAAATCAAAAATTCTCATCACAATAACATGAAGATTTCTGACACTGTCTAGTATAGAAAATCAAAGTGAGAAATGACTGATAAGGTTGTTCTAGATTTCAGATTGTTTTACATTTACTTCTTTTGTGATAGCACAATTTAAAATAGTAAACATAATTAAATAATACATGGTTTATGGAACATATTGTACTATAGAGATCTACAATTCATGGAGACCACTTTTTGGGCAATTGGAATCCAAACACTTTATATCTCTGACACCTAGGTGGAAACAAGGTCCTCTCCAACAGGAAACAGGTAAAATACATTTGAACTAAATTAGCTTTTTTCATATATAACTGCATTCAGCTGATTAAAACATTATAATGTTTACTTATGTTTTCCTTTGTCAGACATTCATCCAGTAAGCTTTGAGCATATGGTAATGAAGTTTTGTGTGGCAGGGAAACTCATTGTCTATATGCCTCAGTAAAATGTTAAGTGTTTCTAAAAATTTGTTTAAATGGTAAAGGCAACTATACTTACACATTACAAACATACCATATGTTTTTTTATATTGTGTCCTAAAATCTAAACAGTAAGAGCGAAAACAAAAGGGTCAAACATGCTCTTACCTTCTTGGCCACTTAGGAACTTTATGAAACTAGTAGAGAGTATTTCACTTGACATGGTTCACCACTGTAGACATAGGTTATTAGCTGTTCACTAGAGAAATACCATATGCATTAACTTGCACCAGAAGAATGATCGTTCATTTGAACTTATTGCAAGAATTTAACAAACAGAAACAACCAGTGAGATTACCCAGTGAGTAAAATGGGAAAAATGCCAATACAGTAATTTACAATTTTAGTGTTAATTATTTCTACCCCAATAACTTAAACTACTCAGATCCCCTGTCATCATTCCCTTTATATCTTGAGTGGATAAGATATTATCAAGGACCTTCTTCAGACACAGTGTAAGTGCTGACAATCACTATCAGCCAATCTCAGCCTTTTTTTTAGCATTCATTCTAACATACCATATAATATTAGAGAGCCATTTAACTTTATTTTCCATTGGGTAAGGCTGTAGGTATAAATGACAATGGACAGAAATTCTTGGACAGTTGTTGCAATACAATGCAGCTATGACAGACAGTGCCACAAAATCGCTAGTGCTGTTACAATGAAAAATGAGGAACTGGAGGCTAGATTGCCCACATTTCCGGCCAGATCGTGTTTAGAAGATGACTTGGTTGTGCTTGTGGTAGATGTGGTGTCAATCTTTTTCACAGTTGGTTTTGGTTCATTCCTATCTTCCGAATAGTCCTTCTTTTCTTTGAGTACATCTGACAGGAAAAAAAACAAAAAAACAAGAAAAGATAACATGATGTCACTTGCCCATTTTAAGGGGAGGCTCAGTACAATGTCTATTACTAGAACACCTTCTGAAGTAAGCATTCTGACTTGTATCACAGATGCTCTCATCTGAGCATGTGGGAATAAGACTAAAAGTACATATAGCAGAGCTGGTTGAAACACAGGAGCAGCCTGGGCACTCCCCTGGAGGTGGGGTCCCCCACTGCAGAGCTGAGAGCGTAGAGGTCCTGAGAGCCCTTGCTCCAGCCATGGCTTCCAGGGTTACCAGCCTCCTCTTTGCACATCAAGGAGCCTGGAAGCCCCAAGAGTCTGGGCTCGCTGGCAGGAAATGAGGCACATTTCCAACACAATTGTGTATCAGTGGAAGTTCATTGAAACCGAGACTGTTGCCACAAAACACTTCACAACCAGCTCTAATGTATAGTACTTTCTAGTGGAAGGTTCCAAAACTTTGTTTCCTTCTACTGCCCTCATCCAACTTCACAATGTCAAGTGCAATGGGATCTGGCCATAGGCCAATGATGTTTTTCTCCTGTGGTACTGGATTAGCAATTGATGGCACTATGTAAGGTCAATCATGCTTTAAATCATAATGTTAGGGGTCAGATGTGGTTTTGTATGGGGCACTGTGATGGTGGGCTGCCCTGGGAGCAGACTGACTCACTCACTCTCTGCTTCCTGGTTTCCCCTTGCTCTCTAGGACCTGGGAATGTACCCAGCACCATCCCTTTACCTAATGCAATGTGTGTCCTTTGACACACTGATATAGCTGTGTTGACCAGTGTAGTATTAGGTGGAGCCAAGGCTCTACTATTCCCCAACCTTTCTGCCCACGTGAATTGGGTGGGGATGTAGCAGCCTGACATAAGTTGCTTTTTCCCTAATGCATCTCCCCACTGAATGGGTAGATGACACGGACAGTAAAGGGATGTCCCTTTGCTCCCCATTATGGGTGCATAATCAGGCTCATTGAGAAAAACAAGTCAGAAGGTAAACTTGAAATATCTTTTCCCCTCAAACCAATCAGATACATCTACAAATATTCTACAAATATTCCCATATTGAAGCAAATATCTTGTTTAGCAGGGTCAGTTCCCATTTTGTTTAATTACTTTTCCTGGCCATTAATCAGTTTCATTTTTTTAAAGGTTGAAGTATTGACAATTTAGCACTGTTATTTTTCCCCACACAAATTTCCTATTAGGACTCAAACCCATTAATTCCTTTTCATTCCTGAAGTTACTTTGTGACAGTCTGTGGCTCTGTTTCTTCCTGCAGATCTTGCCTTAGGATATTTCATTCTTATTAGCGCTACTGTGCCGCTTGCATGCTGTCCTATTTGTTTCCATTCGGATTATTCAAACATGCTTTGGAGTATGTTTGCTGCCTGGCCTCTCCATGTGGAGATGGATGTACTTGGATTAATAAGTATTAGATCATGTGCAAGTCTTAATTTGTAACGGGTGCACATTAACACGTATGCATGTTCATGCACAAGTGGAGCATGAGGCATAATACATCCAATTCATCAATGGAGGCTGGTGGAAACCAAGGCTGAATCTGACCCAACATCTCTAAGGGTAAGTGCAAATGAAGTCAATATGAAACCATTTTCTTCTTGCATGGAAGTTGTTAAAAATTATTTCCTTAGTGGATTCCTACACAAAATGTGGACTTTTAAAACAATGAGCTGACTAATGATGGTAGTTTTGGAAAGTCCAAGTAAATAAAGACATCTACTTGTGTGTAGTCCTGAAATCCTACTGTCTTTGAGTTTTTTTATTACCACTGTTAGAAAAATTACCATTTCATCCAATACTGAGTGCATTTCATTTGAAAACACCCAAATGTCTAGCAAAAACCAAAACAGCTTATTAATTAGCAGCCATTGTTCATGTCCATACTTTGTGAAAACAATGAATGCAATGTATATTTGCACAGAGAGCAAATGCATAGATTTGTAATACGGATTAAGCAACAGCCCGATTTTAAGATAACTCCGAATTATAGAAGCAAATTCTTGGAACAGATTCCAGAAATGTAAATGCAAACTGAGATTATTGTTTGCAAGTCAGTAGTTTTCAACAGCTGTCAATAAACTCACTTTTAATAAAAATGAGCAATTGTATTGGAAAATACATATTGTTCTTTCACCAATCCTTCATCTGTCTCATAATATCAACATTAATCTGGGAGGAACTAATAATGTCTAGAACTGAACCAAGGTTGAATGAAGGGAAGGGATGTTGGCAGATACGCAGTGGAAACAGATTAGCACCTCCAGCTGCATTCACAGTTCCACTACAGAGCATATACAGTAGTTACAGTTTCTCTTCAATAATAACTTTGTGGCAGAGTTCATAGAAGGAGAGGGGAAAACATGTGGCAAAAATTTAGAAAGTATCAGTATTCTGAGAACACAAGGAAAAACAGACAACCTTCAGAGGGTCATTAAAGTAAATTAAGAATAAATCACTGAAATAGGTGTGTTCTAACAGTGCTTAGCTTCCCCTTCCATCACTGTCATTCCCCTTTTCAACTGTGGTAAAGGTAGATCTACTTTTATTTCTCTACTGCGGTTTATATCATCCCAGCCTGCTGACTTCAGCTCTCTTGGGCCAGCTGATTAAATTAAGACCTCACTCAGGTAAATCTATTCCCCTCATTCACTTGGCCATGCCTAGCATTGTAACTTGATTGGCCTCTATAAATCAGGCAGGCTGAACTGTATTAATTCATTTATTTTTTTTATATTGACTTAACCAAAAATCTAAAGGTACGATTTAATGCTATCAGGGAGGCTGTTGGTTTTTAAAAGCCTTTGTCTCAGCAGTGACTGCTTAATGCACTACATAACAAGCGCTAAATAATACATTAGAAAATTCTGCCTTTAACATTTACAGGGGAAGAACTAACATTTTAATCCTCTCTCTCTGCCTTTATAGCAAAGGGTATTCTCTGATACATTTCTAATTTGGGGTTTAAATGTGCAAAATTGGTATTTTAAGATGCATGGTTTTAAAAAGGACCTACCACGGTTTAAATTCTTTTTCAAACATGTATTTACTTTTCATTCTACAAACTTAACTCTTAAGTATTTAACATTTTATTGCACTTTGATGGGCATGCCCATTGCTTGTCCATGTGTTTTGGTTTTGGTGTTTGCTTACTCATGTCTCTCTCTCGCTCATCATCTCAGAATTGGGTCTGGTTATGTTCAGTTTAGCATTGACATTCACATAGGAAAGAATAGTGGTTGTACTAAACATGTGTCAGTGTTACCACTGGCTAAAAAAACCCCCAGTCCTAGTGCTGCCAACCCCAAACCTTCAAAAACCAAGAGTCAAGCCCCCAGAAGTCATAATATTTCTTTTAAAAATAAACTTTGTATTCTTTTTACATTATTCTTCTGTTTTTTGAGACTTTAGGGTTCATGCTTTAAAGCTTTTCTCCACAGCCATGACTTTTAAAAAACCAAAAGCTGCGAGTCTCATGTAATCACATGGCTCCAGGAGCTCGGGCTTTAAGAAGACTCCAGATAACATGAGACTTGTGATAAAATTGAGAGAACTGGCAACACTGGATCTTGAGATTATATTATGTTTCATTTATTACATTTCAGTTAATTAATTAATTATATTTTTTAGTAACTTCACTGTATTTAATATAGGGATTACCTGTGAAATGCAGCATTAGGAAATGTAGTTTGTAAGCTCTTTGGAGTAGGAGCATCTTTGTGTTCTGTGTTTGTACAATGTGGCCCTAGTCCATGACTGCGGCTCCAGGTACAACCCCAATACAAATAATGCTGAACTAATGTTGTCTAAGGCAAAATTTTAAAGTTTTAAAAAGTGGCCATGTAGCAGGGTGGACCCCTGCTCCTGCCCTGAAGGGGTTAAAAACAGCCCTGGGAAGGGGCTGAGGCTGGAGAAAGCAGCCTTTAAGCTGGGCTGATTGGGGAAGTGACTGCAGCTGGGCCACACCCCATCAGGCCACAGCTGGACCCTATAAAAGGCCAGGGAAGCCGGAAGTACAGGGGCAGTCTCTCTCTGCTTTCAGAGAGAGAAGGGTCTGGTTGTAGGGAACTAGATCAGGTACCTGAGTGGAGCAGGGCTGGGGAAAGGCTGAGGAGCCCCAGCCTGGAAAGCCCCAGGCTGCAGCCTAGCATTGGGCTAACAGGTACTGGGGGTTGCAGAGGGCAGCCCAGGGGTAGGCCAAGGCAGCAGATCCAAACCCTCCTTGCCAGTGATGAGTAGGCTGATACTGCAGTCTGCCCCAGGACCAGGGGCTAGACAATGACTGGCAGTAGCCATATACTGAGGCAAGGTGGGGGTAGAGGGTGGGGGTTCCCTGGGGAGGGGAGACCCAGAGAGAAAGGGGTTACTGCCAGGGGGCAGCACCCCATGTAAAAGGGCACCGGGTCCAGGGAGGGACATGGGGGCTAGAGGACAGGCAGATCACTGGCCTGCAGAGGGTGCTCCTGAGCTGGAACAAGCTAATTCCCCGGAGTCACCAGCAGGAGGCGCCGCAGGGGTGAGTCGACCCATCTACAGGCCACTACACATGAACAGGAGGATTTCAGTAGTCCCAGCTCTCATGAGGTGCTCTTCAGAGGACTAAATGCTTTGACAGCAGCACTAGCATAGCATGGTGAATTTCAGTGTGTTATTTTCTTTTAGAATTAGTGTTGTGAATAACCTCATTTGTTAGCTAGATATGCCCTTTTTCTGTTGGTAAGTTATCTGAACACATCATGAATTTTTTACTGATTTGTCACTCAATTCGTATTATTTTATGAACAAAGTTGAGCCCATGGGTTATTTGTGTGCTGTCTACAGTGAGTCCTCATTCATGGGAAGACCTGCCAAGACAGACAATGAAGGAATAAAAAAGGACAGTGGAGAACAAGATTTTCAGAATGAGGGTATGAAGCACAGCAGACAAATCAAGGAGGACGAGAATGGAGTAGTGGCCCCAAAATATGGCTAGGAAGAAGTCATTGGAGATGTTGGCAAGAATAGTTTCAGTGTCATAGCCAAAAGAGAATGAATACATTTAAGGAACAAGGCAAAGGGAGGAGCTGGAAGGGAAGCAAGTGAGAAAACTTGGTGGTGATGGTGGTTATATGGCAGAGGAGGTTGCAAGTGATAGAAGGGGAAGAGGAGGAGATGAGAGATCATGGTTGAACTTTGGCAATCGCTTTGACATCAGCAAGTTGTTACATGGCGAGAGATAGGTGGTGTGAGATCTGAGGGTGGGAAAGTAGTGTCATTTGGCTAGGAAGATGGGAGAACTGGAGGAAGATTTAATTTATAGTGGAGGAAGATTGTGCAGTCATAGGACCAGGAACTGAGCAAGCCAGGGTTGGATGTTTGTGAAAAGCATTTTGTGGTGAAAGAGGGCCAAGAGTGGAGAGACTGAGTGTCTGTCTTCCCTCTAATTTAAAGTTGTATTTATTAATTTTGTTGGAAAAAGCCAGGAGTTTTAAAACACTCTTACTTTCTTCCTCCCAAACATACGGTGTCAATACACAAAGTATTGCTGGGTGATCACCTTACACTTTGACTAAGTGTTTGAATGTGAATATAGGATTCTAGGGAATATATGTTTATCTGTACACACATTTTAGGGGGACGGAGGAGTGAGTGGGCATGCATTCCTGTGTTTACACAAAGAGCTCCTCCACAAACACTGGTACAAACAATAAATGATTCTACAAGAGCTGCTGGAAAGGTGGAAGAAAGTTTGAGCATGGTCAGATCAAATTCCAATTCTGATCTTGTGAAAATACTTGTGAACCATTTCCCAGCATTCAGCCAGCTCAGCTGCCCTGTACACTGTAAACGTTTAAGGGATGCAAGTGTATTTGTTTCTACTTTTTCAAATGTTTATTGATAATACAAGGCCAAATGTATCAGAATAAGATATAAAAGCTCAATCCATGTTAGCTATTTACAGATTCTCTCTTTTTTGCCAAAGCTCACTGAATTAATTTTACTGAAGGGATGCATTATATCACTTTTGTCAATTTGTCTTCTACATATAGTTGCATCTGAAAAATTCCAAATAAAATCTAACCATTCCTTTTTAAACTGTAGCAGTTTCCAGCGATATTTGGTGTCTCTTCGTCCCCCTTCCCCTCCAACATTGTATCCAATCACACTACACTTTAATCAGAGAATTCTCTCATGGCTTAAGGTTGACAACTGACGTAGTACGAAGGATGTTAAATGCCTACTTAGATACAATCCAAATAAAGACTTCATTCAAAAGTTTAAAATAAAATAAACAATAGATGGATGTACATTCATGTTCCTAACTGTGCCTTTAAGAAAGATAGCCTTTCCAAAATCTGTCAACTCTATATCTGATCGAACTATTGGGTATAACAGATTTGAAAGAGCATTTTCAAGGAAGACACATGCCAAGAATATATGGCTTTGTCTTCACTGCAGAACTTACTCAAGTTATCTACACTCAAGTTACTCCTCTCAATTTAGCCTCACATGAGTGAGAGCAGTCACACTGTGAAATGACACTTGAGCTGCTATGTTCACCCTGACACTGCACTCACTCATAAGAGGCACTAAGACTTGCAGTAAATTGAGCTACTCTAGGATTTCTTTCCCAGTGAATTGTGGGAGAACTTGTCTGTCCTTCCTGGACATATGAGGGGAATTGTGGGAAGGCATTGGAGGACTAGTAGCACTCAGAGGACACAGCCTGCATCCCCACTGCAGAGTGCTCATGTTGGCAGTCAACCAGTTGTGCTCACATGAGCTCTAGCTTATACCCCCCACACTCCAATTAAGGGGTTTTGTGTGTGTCTGTGACTCAAATGATCTCTGCAGTGAAGACAAGCCCTATGATTTCCTTGAGGTACAAAAAGAAAAGTTCATGATTTGTTCACAAGAATTTCAGCAATTAGCACACAACTATGTTTTCCTTCACATAACACCTACTCTGCACTATGTGCCACCCAGTGGCCAACTGAAAAAGAGAACAGATTGTGAAACACCTGTTTGTAAAAAGCTAAGCGCAGTGGGGTAGACCCCTACCGTTTCATGCTGGAGAACAGAAATACACTAACAGGTGACAGTACTCAACTACCACTGAGTTATCGTTTACATTTCATTTTGTCTTTCATAAATCAGCAGTTAAAGCTAACTCATCAGGCGAATTACAGCTCAAGAAAAGCTTGCAGGTAAAACAAGTCCAGATATTACAACAGGAATGTTAAAGCCTCACCTCTTTCCCAGGAAACAGAGTGGTGTGCATACAGAATCGGGATGATCAGTGAGAACCTGGCACTGTCAAAGCCTAATTACACTAACCAAGGTAGAGACGAATAGTGGAGGAATGTTCAGATGTAACCACAGACCTTTGCTCAAGTCGCAGTCAGGTGATTCTGATTAATTGCAAAGCTCTATTTCCAGATCAGATGCCAATTTTCTAACCATGCGGATGATCAAACCTAGTAATTTGTTGCCAGATCCTCAGAGAAACCCTAAGACAGGGACAATCATTATATTTATTATGCTGACTGTGTTGTAAAACTGCCTGAGAGACTGAAACATTGATTTGTTATGAATATTCAAACATTAAGTTATGAAATATTTGGCAGAGAATAAATTCAAGTCTTTTAGTACTAATCACCAGTGAATTTGATAAGATTTTTTTTCTTATGTAAGCAGGGGGTGTAACATTATGGGAAGTCACCAGATGACACTATTGCAGATGCTCTTGCTAGTTGTTTCTCTGAATTTACTTGAGGTAGATCTTGAAGACAGTCTATGGCCTGCTTTTCTTTTAGAAACTGACCATTCTAACAGAGCCTAAACCTCATTCTTAGGTCTTAGCTATTGCCTACAGCAAGCAAAGGTGGTACATTCAAAATCACTGGGGTGGCTAAGAAAGTGTGGAAAATAGAATTCAAAACGGAGTCAATACGTTTAGGGTTTATTATAGTAAAACAGTAACACACAACTGTGATGGGCCAGATCCTGGACCCTGCTCTGCTCTCAAGAGACACAAAACAGCCATAAAGCCAGTTTAAATGGGCAGCGGAGGATTCCCTCTGCCTGTGATATTAATATGTGGTGGCATATAGCCACCATAGTGGCTCGTATGCCATCCCCCTCATCTTGATCCCCTGTGTAAAGGGTATGTCTGGAACATCCCTATATCCCAGCGACCCCCAGTTGCTGGAACAGCTTTTTGAGGCCCGGGGCAGTTGAATGTCCATTAGAGCAGCTTTGAGGCTGCTCTGACTCCTGCTGAGGACTAGACCCATCCCTGATCAGTAAAGATGGCTCAAAATCCGCTAAGATCCCCCCATTTTGCACTGAGTACAGCTCATCTAGACCAGAAGATCTGGGCCACCGTTTAACTGATCTTGCATCCTTGTTAGCAGCTGTTAAAGTTGCCTCTTGATAACACAAACAAAACACTTAATGAAAATTACTTGACATTGATGTTTAGAGCATTTAGTGTTATCTTCACCTCAAAGATCTAACCACAGATTGCTATACAGTAATGTAACTGCCTCTCAGATGGGGCTGAGAGTCTCATAAATACTCACACCAATCAATACATTCCTTTGGAGAGGCTAGCCAGCATGCTAGGGGAAATGGAACACCTGAGGCCTTGTATTGTGTCTCCATAGCTTTCATGTAATTGTTCTGCAGTGTTGCCCTGGTCATGGCCCTGACACGGCCAATTAAAGTTCATCAAATTCTTTACTAGAGTGTACAAATACTACTGCCCTCTACTGAACACAACCAGGAAGTCCTGCTTAAGTGTGTGCTAGGGTTTTTTATTGACGCTCTGAGGGATGGGCAAGCAAATTTAATTCAAATGAGAACTTTTAGTTTTTGCCCTTGTGTTGGAGTGAGCTCAGCTCACTCCTTCTCTGAGGTTACAAAACATTTAGTGTGCTGTGGTGCCTCCCCTCACAGAAACTGCTGCACTTGCTGAGCTTCCCTCAATCCTTGACAAAATAATGCTTCCACTGAGGCCAAGAAGAGACTGCCAAGTCCCCTTTGACTGCTAGTGATGCTGTTGTCAATGAAGAGGGCCCGCAAAGATAAGAGGTAAGACGGGGAATCTTCTCAAAGTATGGGGCACTTGGATAAGCTTCAGATGAACATTTGAACTGGATATTGACAAGTCCATCTCTTCTTAGTCTCACCATCTGGTGGCTGCACAGTGAGGAGAATGTTACTGGCAGGGAACTGTTTCTACTTTAGTGCAAGAGGTAAAACAGTGACGTTTGTGGAACGGGAAGTGAGTCATGGGCTCATGAGTACTATTCCGCATGCAGCCTGCGTGTGATCAGCTGACAGCTGTGGAGTGTGTGCACATATGAGGCCCGGGATCATTACGCAAGACGAACGTACAACCCCTGTGGGGTTTGCTTTGAAGAGTGTCACAGAATTTGTTTTGAATAAAATGAAAAGCAGAGCTATTTGCCAGTCTACTCATAATTATATGGGCTTCGCGCGTTGTGGGGAGAGCTGGGGGGACCAGCTACTACCACTACAACTCTAGGCTAGGACGAAACAAAATAGGGAGCTTGAGTCAGTTCCCAAACACCTTAAGGAGCATGAGCTTTTGGGGAGAACTTTCACTGTGCTGAAATCTGTGACCTTTCCTGGGTTTGGTTCCCCCCCTCATGAACTGCATAAAGTCAAACCTGTCAGGGTCTCCCCAGGCTTTCCTGCAAGTGCTGTACTTTGAAAAAACAAAAGGTGTCAGTGAATATATTGGACAATTTGTGCCTTGGTCATGAGTGAATTATCATGGTTGGAATGAGACTCAAAACATATGTTTCAAGTGAGGTATCAGTACCTGCTGTCACTCTTGATGTTGGTGCTCAGTCACTTGGTGAGTTTTACTTCTATCTTAGTGAGAAAATTAAAGCAAGGTGCAACCTGCTGGAACAGGCTCTTAAATTACAGTAGGTGCAGTATTATAATTAGCCTTTTATCACCTCTGGAAGCACAAGCTGAAATTACTTTTACATATCCCAAGGAAGGAGCCCTGAAATCTCAAAACAATGTAATATCCCTAAAATGCATAATTATTCAACAGCACCAACAATCTCCAAATGATGTATTATCCTGACATCAGGACCAATACTAATTATTTTCAAATGTAGCTGCAGCAGACAAATGGGAGAAATGAAAGATTATACCTCTTATAGGGGAATTTGAGAACTCTCCAACTGTCAAAAAACCTCCTCATCAAGATTGGAGAATTCATAATGAAATTCCAAAAATGTTGGGTTTTTGAGTGTAACTCTTTCTGCAGAAACAAGGGACGGGGTAGATAATGTGATGTTCATTGAAACAGTAAGAGGTAAGTTTAATAGACAAGCTTTGGAGCCAAAACGACCTCTGAATTAGATAAATAGTAAACCTTTTTGGCCTCCGAATTTATGTAATGTTCTTAGTCTACCAAATTCTTCATATGAATTTGAGAAATGTGTACCTGATAGGCTGTTTCCACACAAAGCTCCTTATAGGATTGCAACTTGAGGTAGTGGTGAATGAGGAGCTATAGAAATCTTAAGGAAGCCCTCTGGAGTTAATACAACACATAGTAGATTCACAAATGAAAACTTCATAACAAGTTTCTGAGGATACCTTCCTTTCCATTCTGGGAAGTTTGATGTGTGAAGTCCTTGACTACCCAGAACTGTATCGATGACAGCTGACTTGCCTCAGTTTACTAATTTAAATAATTAGTTATCTTGATGGGTTTAGGTCAGAGAGAGGAAGATACCTTGGGAGACAAGGTTGTGAGTATTAGTTGACCTCTATAGTTGGCACTGGTGCAACCACCGCTGGAATACCATGACCAGTTCTGATGCCCACAATTCAAGAAGGATGCCAATAAACTGGAGAGGGTTCAGAGAACAGCCAGGAAAATCATTAAAGATTAGAAAACATGCCTTAGAGCAATAGACTCAAGGAACTCAATCTATTTAGCTTAACGAAGAGAAAGTTAAGGGATGACTTGATCACAGTCTATAAGTATCCACATGGGGAAAAGATATTAGATAAGGGGCTCTTTAATCCAGCAGAGAGAGGTATAATATGATTTTTTAGCTGGAAGCTGAAGCTAAGCAAATTCAGACTGGAAATAAGGTGTAAATTTTTAACAAAGGGTTATTAACCATTGGAACAATTTAACAAAAGTCATGGCAGATTCTCCATCACTGACAATTTTTAAATTAAGATTGGATGTTTTTTCTAAAAGATCTGCTCTAAGAATTATTTGAGGGGTGTTCTATGCCATGTGTTGTACAGGAGCTCAGACTAGACGATCACAGTGGTCCCTTCTGGCCTTGGAATTTATGAATCTAGTCCATTTGGGACCTCAGGTGAGGGACAAGTTCTAGAAAAATTAGATGGGAGGCAGGATGAACTTGTAAGTACAGGATTGGACGAGGGCCCAGAATACCTGAGTTTAAATCCTTATTCTGTAACAGACTTCCTGTGTGCTCGTGGGCAAATCACTTGTTGTGGGTACAATGGAGATAATATTTCTTCCTTTTCCCCACCCTTTGTGAACTTTGAATGTCAGCTCTTCAGGGCAGGGCCTGTGCCTAGCATATCGAGGAACCAAAGTTGGCAGGAGCTTCTAGGCACTGTAATAAAAATAAAATGTGTGAGAGAAAGGCAAGAGTGTGGGATAACTGTAGGACAAGTCGAGATGTCTGGCACACACAAGTCATACTTAAACTGTAATGGCAGCCTCCTTCCACCACTCCCAGAAATCAGTACTGTATATAAACTTATGTGCAAGCAACATATTCAGTATCCCATTGACTGAGCCATATGGTAGTAAGGAAGCCTGTTCCTATATTTGTTTTGCTTTTGATATACAGCTGCTACAGTAAGCCAGGCATGATTTTCATGAGGCACAATAAAATTCTATTAGTTCCAAGAGCTAAAAAGTAAACCCACAGAGATAAGTGTCTCAGCCTCCACAATGATAAAAATATCAAGATAGGCCAATCTTCATTCCTTTCCTTGGGAAGAAATCGTCTAAAACATCCAACCTGGGTGTACCAGTGGTAATTCCGTAATCAGTCAGTCATCCACAACAAAAGATTTTATAACATTGTGTGTATTAATATAGGACCTATTCGAATGCAGACAAGCTGAAAGCATGTGTCCAAAACATGCCAAGCATGTTTTACATTTCCTTGAAACATCTGTTTTTATTGCAGTAGCAGAGATGCATTTATCATGGTTTCATGTTTAGGCTTAATTAGCTTGCCCAGTACCCCGAGTGTATGAAGCACAGCTGATATTGTATTCTGGTACATAATATGGAAGTACCTGTAAAACGTGATGTTCCTGGTACATTTGCTTATCTTTTGTTGTAAGTTTTCTTCTAATGAAAGAAGCCATTAAAAAGCTCTGTGACAGCCTCACTGTATGGTACCATTAATTAATTATGCCTAAAAATTCTGTACATACTTCACTAGTAACCTACAAAAGCCTAAGAGTGACTCTGATCCTGCATGCTTTGCACGCTCAAGACTCCCATTAAAGTTAATTGGAGATGGGGGATGCAAGGAATGCCGGATTTGCCTTTATGGCTAAAGACAAATGCGTGCTCCCAACTTCAAAGGTTAGGTATTCCTGCCAGTCTAGGGGGTGGACGCGATCACAGCACCAAGCACTGAAGGCATCTGCTAAATGTCATGCCACAGCTAAAAGCTGTAATTAAAAAAAACATAAACAGACTGAAGAAAGAAAAATATTAGTAATAATTGAAAATGCTTTGGCTGTTGCATTCATCCTGATGATCTCATTCATTCTGGTTAAAGAAACTACTCTCAATTGGCTGACATGGGGTGTGCTTTGTTTGTGTTCTCATTCTACCCCCATCTTTCCCAGTTAACTTTTATTGCTCAATGCAAAGGTCAAACCAAAGACTTAATTAAATTGAATAGAGGGAAACTATAAACTTATTTTGGATGGGGGAATGAAAAACCATTTAAAGTCATCTCATTCCTCTCCCCCACACACTCCTCATTTTCTTCAGACTAAAAAGAGCTTGGATTGAGGGTAATCATTTGCTTAAAGAGAAACTGTGCCTACTTCACTTGAAAGTTTACATAGCAAGAAGTGTTTCAGCCCATTTATAAACAGCTAATAGCATTTACAAAGCTGAAATTATAAATGCCATTTTTAATTAAGCTTGGCAAATTCTGAGGCAGATGAAGCCCCATCTTGCTAAAACCAGACAGTATTTATGATACTGCACCAGCAGTAAGGAAGTCCAACATACAGCAAGGATCTAGTCCCCTGTACTTATCTTAAAGGACTTCAGTGGTGTCACTGAAGTAAATGCAACTACTCACATGCATAAAGCACATGTAAGTCTTTGCAGGACTGGGGCCTAACTGTAAACCAAATTCTCTCACAACTAAAGAGTCAAACCTCAATCAATTTCTTCCATCAGCTCACCCCCCAAATTTCAGAAGCCATGATTCTTGTAGCATGTTCTACTGTTCACCAAATCCAGGTTTCCTCCACACTAGTGATTACAGCAATGAGGAAATGAAATGTTTCCTGCATTTCTGTTTTTTTTTGGGGGGGGGTTACTGAAAATAAATCATCGTTTTAAAAAAAGACATTAAGTCCTGGTATGATGGAATCATGATTTATGTTCTGTTACAGAATAAACACACCAGAACCACATTTAAGCAGACATTAACTGAGTTTTTTTATTACACCTGTTAAATTAGATGACAGTGGAGGTTAGTCATAATGTCAAGGGAAAGTTCCAGTCCATAGATAAATTCAGAGGAAAAATTTGTTTGTTCATTGAATTTTGATACTGTTCACCTTCAGTGGGAAGTGAAATAAAAAGAAACTATAGCAAGGTATTATTTGAACTAAACATTTTAGACATATTAACAGATGCAGTAAAGAGAAAACATCATAGTATTAGACTGGTTTCTCCTCTGCTCTGGAAAGTTTACATTATCCTTTTTTCATGCTCTAGTCTGGTAATATTCAGCATGCATACCCTCCATTTCACACTGATAGGCTTATCTGGCAACCAGAACCTCAGTTCTATCATAGCTGATAGTTATTGATGGAGAAGTTGATTAGAGCCATCACACTACTGAATATTGATAGCAAGAAGAACATGTTTCATGTAGAAATACCAAAAGGTTTAGAAACATTATTGTATTAATAGAATACTGTGAAACTGATTAACCCTTTTCTCATTCAACAGGATGAATATTCAAATCAACGTCAGTATAAAGGAGACAAAGAACTAAGGATGGAAAGTAAACTTTTCTAATAAAATGTCTCACAAAATGAAGCGCATTTGCAATATATTAGCATGTAAGAAAATCACCTGCAGGCAATACATGGCTGTGCAGCAAACAAGAGAAAGGGAATTCACATTCAAAGCAGATACTGCATTCTCATGGCCCAACTCCACTTCTGGGAGTTTGCACCAATGTCTTTGGCTGGAGTCACCCAGGCACATCTAGGGGTTGAATTTGGCCATTCCTCTTGTGCTGAGGTATTGTGGCACATGTGATATTAGATCAATGGGTTCTAAACTTGTCTGAAACCTCCTTTTTCATAGCAGGAGCCCCCCATAAACCTCACTCTGGGTTAGACAGCAGCTGTCTGAGACTCCCCATTCCTCCATTCAGCAATATTGGAAGGGCAGGGTGGTCCCATCCCCTGACCTGTCAGTGAATAGCTGAGGGTTGTAACTCCCATGTTGACAACTCCTGTGACAGATGAACAACACATTAAGAATAAAAACTGAGGACCCCAATGGGTCAAACTTTCAGCAGGCCTCTAGGTGTGTTCATGTATTTGCGCAGGTGGTCTTAGTGATATAAAAACTGTGTGCTTCCCCACAGCCTTGCCTTACCTGCAGCACCCCACCAATGGCTGATGCCCTGGGGCTGAGAGTGTAAAATGTTTTTGTTTTTAAATAGGAAGAAGCTAGAGGGACGGAGAAAAGCAGGTGCCTCAATGGAGGCAAGCAGAAAGCAGCTGGAGTCTCCTGGTCAGGGAATTGAAGAAACTGCTGACCTACTAGGTGATCCTTGCAGGCTCTCTGAAAATGTGGGAGACCAGCAATGCTTGTTTGTGAAGCAAAACTGACATGTACATATGCAAAGTGGTTAGTTCAGTGACTAAGTACGGTACTTGATTTGTGCATGTTTTGGTCAGTGCAAAGAGGCTTTGACATATGCTCAGCCTCATCTCTGAAACTTATCTGTTATTGCCAATTTTCTTTTTCATAAGAGCTTAAATCAGGGGAAAAAATCTGCTAGAACTTCATGAGTGCTGACAAAATGTGCTTCAATGGGTCTTTTGGCACTGTTGTGGTCTATTATGTAAATATGCATCAATAGATTTCATAAAACAAATTATGTAAATACCTATTTAGAGACTTGTAAAAATGCATATTGCTCACCTGATCTTTAGAGACAATTAATGTCTATCATGTAAATCTGCACTTAGGAATCGCTACGTAACAGTCTCGGGATGTCAAGGCCTAACTAACCCTTCTCAATATGCAGATCCAATCTTGCCATGATAGACTTATGCTGTAAAAATCAATGATGTCATGACCTACTGAAGACACATATCATTGACACTTTAGGTTGTAACCACTCCTTCAATCCAGCTTCTATACCAGTGCTTTAAGGGCCTGGTCTTGACTTCACATACGCAGCTCTGATAGTCATTCATTTAGGGCTGGGGCGATTTCAATTTTTTACATACTAAACCCTCATATTTTTAGGAACATCAAAACGTCTGTGGGGGTGGGAGATTCAGAGCCAAAGTTACTGTGCAGTAATTACAGTATTTATAGTATTTTTTTAAAAAACTGGGCCCAACCCTATACCCACTGGAGTCAAAGGCAAAATTCCTTCTAGATGGGAAAGACTGGGCCCATGTAAAATTTTTTGGATTATAGTGGTAACACCATATAGCGCAGGGGATTGGGAATTGGGTACAGAGCATTTAACCTGTACTAACTACTTCAAATTTGGCCTACCATTGGCCCAGGACTAGACTTAGTATTTTTTTGCAAAACAAATTGTACACTTCACAAATCAAATGTATGTGACTTTTGTCCACTATGTAAAATTGGTGTGAAAGGAGAATCTGGCTCAAGGGGAAAAAAGGTATGCTTAAGACAAGGCAGAAAAGAGTGAGGGAAGCTATTAACACCAGTATAAATGGCCAGCGCTATCTAAAAGAGTGACAAAGACACAGAAGAAATATCTATAATAGGTAGACCAAGATCTGAAGGATTAGGCCTGAAGACCAAAAAAATCAGTATGGAAAGTCAAGATACAGCACGATTCTGAGACATGAACTGTTGCTTTTGCAACTGAGAAATAATAGGTCTTAATGAAACAGCTGAGTCTTTATGATTTTACTCTTGTTACACATCTATGGAAACCGGAAAAGTGTTATGTTCATAGTTCAGTTAAAGATAATTGCTAATTGTATAAGAGAAAGCTGCTCTTGAGCTTAAAAATAGATTGTACAGTGATCCACCAGAGGTGGGTTTCAGCTGATGATTCCTAGAAAGCCAAATATCAACTTTCCTGATGTAGGGAAACACAAAAATGTTGGTACCCTATTTCTAACTGGCACTTCATTCTTGTTTAATCACGTAAGAGCCAGATTTTCAAAAGAGCTCAGCTCCCATTTAGGCATTTAGCTCCCATTTAGGCATTTAGCTGAACTGACTAGGTTTTTCACAAGTTCTGAAGCATCAAACACACAATGGGAGGGATAGCTCAGTGGTTTGAGCATTGGCCTCCTAAACCCAGGATTGTGAGTTCAATCCTTGAGGAGACCACTTAGGGATCTGGGGCAAAAATTGTTCCTGCTGGTGAAGGCAGGGGGCTGGACTTGATGACCTTTCAAGGTCCCTTCCAGTTTGAGGAGATTGGTATATGTCCAATTATAATTCCATTGTTCTCAGTGGGAACTGCTGGGCACAGAGGTCTTTTGAAAATCTTGTCCTAATACTACAGTAGTTTGCTAGAAAAGATTCCAGAAAATCTACCTTGGCAAAGAATACAGGAGAATTGGTCTTTCAGGAGTAGCAAAAGCAGCATTTGTTGAACTTTATTAAATCCTTGTCTAACTTAAATTGAGATGGGTGAAATTAACCTTTATATCCCTATAGTGCTCTTCTTTTTGAAGCAATTGAATCAAAGTAGTGTTAGCAAGGGCATCATTCCATTTTATAATCTCAAAGAACATTTATTCAGAGATAGCATGTGAGAACCACTTAATTGGAACCAGCCTACAGTGAAGGAGCTGCATACCAAGTTATATATAAAAAAAAAGACTTAATTTGAGACGAGATTGGAGATCTAAGACAAAAGTTAGTAAAGACAGGTGTGTTACAAAGAGGAAGTAATCATTTTCTAGAATGACAGAGGTGGTGCGGGACACAATGGAACAGTTCGAACCACTGCTGGTCTTGGTGCATTTGCTGGGATGTGTGAACTGGCAATGAACCACTCTCCAAAAAAAACCATGGAACCAGCAAGACATTTGCAGACCACCACTCTGCTTTCTCTACTGTTACATTGTATTGCTTTTACTGAACCCTACAGCCTTTCCTTTTCAGTACAGATTCTAAACTTTTTAGGGCAGGGACTGTAATTTACATGGATTTGCAGCACTTCCTACAATGGGACCCTGATCCTGGTTGAGACAGCCAGGCATCACTGTCATATAAATCATTCCAATGAATCAAAGATAGGTACTGTGAGGATTAGAAAAGAGCAAAAAGATAAAATTCACAATTTTTGCTTTAATTTCAAACTAACCATTCACTGATGTGCACATCACAATTATCCTCCATCCATTAGCATCAAAACTCAACTCAGAAGCCTCCATAAATCTGCTGCCATTTAATTATGAATTTAAATTAAAGAATTACAAAATAATTATAAAATGCAATCGGCCTGTTCATTTCGCTGAACCAATCTGCATCTAAACTGAATTATAATTAATATGCACTAAATTAATATATGACAATAAACTCTCAACAATCCCAAATTTTATAGACTCAGTAATATATGATTACTAAATCTTCAGAGTTTACAAGGATGTTAACACACTCTATTATTGGACAGCTTGCTATGATAGGAAGTGTAAATATCTTCTACTCTGTCACATCCCATATCAAATATCACACGATATGCGATAAAACTGAGATATGGCAACGCTCAAAGTTCCTACTTCTAGCTCCCCCTGGGAGGAGCAAGAGCACATAGGGAGACCATCTCAACCTTATCTCCCCGTGCCAGAATCCTGTTCCTTAGTGAGGTCAAGAGGGGAGGGTATAGCTCCACGATCAGAGACAAGTATTACGAGGTGGATGTGCCTGGGTGAGGCCAGTGTCTTTAAAAGCAACTCTATAGCCCCGAGTTTGCATTTCCAATAGGAAGGAGCCTCTAGTAGAGACAGGAGTCTAAGAAATGCTGCAATACCTTCCTTTTTGAGAAAACTTTTCCACCATGACACTCACAACACTGCCACGGCTCCTTCTACACCTAAACCCTCTACCAAAAAAGGGAGAGAGAGAGGAAATTAATAAACCCGTAAAAAAAATCAAGTGCCCTACCCCAAGCAGAGTTTTGAACCTGAAAAGGGAGAAGTGCCAGAGACTCCATGAAGCCCACTTGGGCCTTAGCTATTAATTTTATGTGGAAGGCGATCAGATATGATGGTGATGAGAGTCAGTATAAATTCAACACGCAGACAGAATGAACTAGCTCATAACATTGTGACTGGTCTAAACATGAGCCTTCTCCCTAGACCCTGCTTTTCAGAAGTTTAAATCGGTTAGGCTAAGGAAGGTCCTTTCCAACAAGAAAGCAAGCCAGTCACCCAGCTCATCAGGCAGCTCTCCCAGCCTCCTGATCACCTTTTTCTCTCTCTGGCTTCTATGCTTCCTCCTCTGTAAACTCTTCTGTAATTTTCATTTGGGCTTTGTAACCCATTTCTCTAGGGACCACCCCTTATGTCAGGGAGTGGGAGGGAGGGAGGTGAGAGCTCTCTAGCTCTATTCCACCCAGAAACTCCCTGCTTTGTGACAGCAGCATACAAAGGAGGGTCTGGCTACTTACCTCCACAGGAAAAATTAATTCTTACATACATGTGTGATCAGCCATCTTGACTGACACACCAGGGCTTGACCTGGGAACCTCCAGAGCTGAAAGAGGAGCTATGACAGCTTGACATAAAGAGCAAACACTCCCTCTCTGTGGGCTGTAACAACTCATATTCTCTGACAGGCAGCACAGAGGGGGATATATTACACACAACCACCCACCCACGCCCCGGGTTACACAGGCAAAGCAACAGGCATCTGACAGGAGACCCACCTAGCCATAATTCAGCATACGCAGAGTGTGGGTAACTACTGAGTAATCATAGAATCATAGAATCTCAGGGTTGGAAGGGACCTCAGGAGGTCATCTAGTCCAATCCCCTGCTCAAAGCAGGACCAAACCCAACTAAATCATCCCAGCCAGGGCTTTGTCAAGCCTGACCTTAAAAACCTCTAAGGAAGGAGATTCCACTACCTCCCTAGGTAACCCATTCCAGTTCTTCACCACCCTACTAGTGAAAAAGTTTTTCCTAATGTCTAACCTAAACCTCCCCCTCTGCAACTTGAGACCATTACTCCTTGTTCTGTCATCTTCTACCACTGAGAACAGTCTAGATCCATCCTCTTTGGAACCCCCTTTCAGGTAGTTGAAAGCAGCTATCAAATCCCCCCTCATTCTTCTCTTCTGCAGACTAAACAATCCCAGTTCCCTCAGCCTCTCCTCATAAGTCATGTGCTCCAGCTCCCTAATCATTTTTGTTGCCCTCCGCTGGACTCTCTCCAATTTATCCACATCCTTCTTGTAGTGTGGGGCCCAAAACTGGAAGCAGTACTCCAGATGAGGCCTCACTAATGTCGAATAGAGCGGAATGATCACATCCCTTGATCTGCTGGAAATGCCCCTACTTATACAACCCAAAATGCCATTAGCCTTCTTGGCAACAAGGGCACACTGTTGACTCATATTCAGCTTTTCGTCCACCGTAACCCGTAGGTCCTTTTCTGCAGAACTGCTGCCCAGCCATTCGGTCTCTAGTCTGTAACAGTGCATGGGATTCTTCCGTCCTAAGTGCAGGACTCTGCACTTGTCCTTGTTGAACCTCATCATATTTCTTTTGGCCCAATCCTCTAATTTGTCTAGGTCCCTCTGTATCCTATCCCTACCCTCCAGCGTATCAAACACTCCTCCCAGTTTAGTGTCATCTGCAAACTTGCTAAGGGTGCAGTCCACACCATCCTCCAGATCGTTAATGAAATATTGAATAAAACCGGCCCCAGCACCGACCCCTGGGGCACTCCACTTGATACCGGCTGCCAACTAGACATGGAACCATTGATCACTACCCGTTGAGCCCGACCATCTAGCCAGTTTTCTATCCACCTTACCGTCCATTCATCCAGCCCATACTTCTTTAACTTGCTGGCAAGAATACTGTGGGAGACTGTATCAAAAGCTTTGCTAAAGTCCAGAAATAGCACATCCACTGCTTTGGCAATACTGTAATACTTGACAATGGAACAGTCAAGTATTACAGTTGGGTGGTGAAGAGGGTTTCAGTTTCATCCACAATTTTTTTAGTGTTTCTAATTAGAAAACTGGATATTTGAAACCCTGGATACTCTTCTGATTCTAGATCTGAGAAATGGCAAAATTTGGCTATCCAGTATGTGTATGCGTGTGCACGCCCCATGTACTTGCAGTCTGAAAAGGCAAATGAAAAATGAAATATCTGATTAGTTTGTGTGACTGAATTTGTAATAATCTCTAAAAACGGAGTGTGAACATCTTGTAGCTGGAATATACATTGAGAGCCACTACTGCAGAAGAGCTAGCCGCATGGAAGAAAGCCACACAAGGCACGGTTTTAGCCAGTGAGATGAATTGCTGCATAGTGTAAAAATCCAATATGGATGATGCACGGAGGGTATGTGAAGCAAATCAAATTACGAAAACATAAACATTGTGTACAGAGGCACGGGTGCTGATTAAGGAGTCCCTGTGCAGGAAACTCAAAGGCTGGCTAAGTTCCTGTTAATTTTCAGGCACTCATTCAAGCAGCTCAGCTAGTAAAGAGAGCATTTTCTGTGACACAAGCATCCATAATGGTGAAAAGTTGTATAGCGATGGATGATTTGGAATGTCATCGTGAGCTGCCATAACTGTTTCAGGACAATACTTCCTTTAAAAACCTTGGTAATCTTGAATGAAATTTTAAAGAGTGAGATTTGAGCAGCCCAGCTCCAGCATTCCTTAGCATGGGACAACTGGGATTGTGGGTGGATGTGCTATGTGTCACTGTCACATTAAACATCTGACATTTGGAGTCTCTTCTGTTGTAGTTTTACTTTCTGAACATTGGGTACATAGCAACACATTTGCAATGTGCATCAGGAGTATTAGTCATCAGCATTCTCAAGGCCACGGACAATTGTTTCTGTTCCTCTGCAGAGTTCTGTTATTTAGCTAGTTTTCTCTTTACTGTTCTTCTCAAGATATCCTATTTCCTTTTACTTAATTATACGGAAGCCTTCCCCTTTAATCCTCTAACTGAAGAACAACCAAATGGCTTAGAAAAGACAGAGCACTCTAATTGGGCCTAGATTTGTTCAAAAGGAGAACATCTGTTATAACTAAGCACCCTCCTTTTTCACTTTGAATCAGAAACCATGTATTATTTAAGCACTAATTTAGGTCAAATTCTGCTCTGGTGTGCAGATGGAATAACTTCTTTGGAACTATTTTAGATTTACACCAGTATGTCTGAGAGCTGAATTTGACTCACTGCAGTCAAATAAGGATTGACTTAGTAGAGGGGCAGGGAGATCACATTGTGCTTCAGTTGGGGTAAATTGCTAGGTTTGGCAAAAAGCGCCAATCTTACCAAAAGTTTGTCCATCTGAAGATCAGCAAGTTTTGATTCTTACTCTTTTAAGAGAATCCGCGGTAAACAAAAGCAAGGGCAGAGATGGCTGCTCAGAAATTTACTTAAATTTCATTTGTGGGCTGTACCTATTGGGTTCCAGGAAGTGGGCACCTGCTCCGGCCCTGAAGGGCTTGAAATCAGCCCTTAAAGAGGGCTGCAGGGGTAAAAGCAGCCGTGGAGAGGGCTGCAGCTCTGAAAGCTGGGCTGACTGGGAAGCAGCCACAGCTGTAGCTGGCTTAATAAGGGCCCAGCTGGCCCTTATAAGAGGGCAGTGGGCCAGAAGCACACACAGTCTCTCTGCTTTCAGAAAGAGAAAGAGAGGGGCCTGGCTGCTGGGAAGCTGAGGGTGCCTAGAGTGAGGCAGGGCTGGGGAAAGGCCAGAGGGGCTGGGGAGCTCCAGGCTGGCAACACCCCAGGCTGCGGGGCCTTGTCCAAGGCCCCATAGAGGCACTGGGTTGCAGACAGAGGCAGCAGGTACAGACCCAGCCTTGTCTATGATGAGTGGCTGACACTGCAGTCTGCCCCAGGGTGCTGGGGCGAGTTGGTGACTGGCAGTAGCCTACAACTGAGGTGAGGTAGGGATAGGGGGTGGGGGTTCCCCTGGGTAGGGAGACCCTGAGACTGTGGGGGTATTGCCAAGGGGCAGCACCCCAAACACAAGGGGCACCGGGTCCTGGGAGGGACATGGGGGGCTAGAGGCAGCGGACACCGGCCTGCAGAGGGCGCTCCAGAGGCTGGAAGAGCTAATTCCCTGGACAACCAGCAGGAGGTGCCACAGGGGTGAGTCACACATTGCTACATGGACATATTAAAATAAGAAATCAAACCCCTTAAAGTTATTTTATAGGTGATCTGACTGGTGCCTGTGGATATTACTGTAATATGCATAATATATGCATGGGCGTTTCAAATTTTAATTTTATTCAGCTTTGTTTCTTCACTGGTCTAAAGTAGAAATCATTGACAACATCTCATTTCAAATGTAAGGCCAGCATTTTCAAATGTGAGGGCCAAAATGATTACGATATTCAGAGCATCTCTAGAAGATACAGCACAAAACTAAGCATGCAGCTGCATTCTGCATTAACTGGTTTCCAAATGGTATTTCAGGTATAGCACTTTCTAGCAATCCAACATGGAGATGATGATAAAAAAAATCACTGTGTCAAAGCCAATACCTGAAAGAATGTTGCTCAAATGCAGATTAGAAAAACACACTAATTCCTGAACACGAAGAAGCATCTTAGAATCCATCAGGACCATTGAACTGCAAATGTGAACAACAAAACCCTTCAATACAGGGGACAGACATTGCCTTCACCATTCTCTTTGCTGTCTACTGGTTTCCAGCACTACCTGGATCTTATCTTGGAACAGGGTTGGCAGGGGAGGGATAGCTCAGTGGTTTGAGCATTGGCCTGCTAAACCCAGGGTTGTGAGTTCAATTCTTGAGGGGGCCATTTAGGGAAGTGGGGTAAAAATCTGTTTTGGGATTGGTCCTGCCTTCAGCAGGAGGTTGGACTAGATGACCCTGAGGTCCCTACCAACCCCGATAGTCTAACTTTCCACTCGCACAAAACTGAAAGCGTTGCTCACTCTCCCCAACCTTACTCATTTTCATCAGGTTGGTTCAGTGGTTGGGGTGCGGGCTCTGGGCTGAGAGGTTTGGGGTGTAGGAGGGTGCTCTGGGCTGGGATTGAGGGGTTTGGAGGGCAGGAGAGGGATCAGGGCTGGGACATGGGTTTGGGGCACAAGAGGGGGTCAGGGGTGCAGGCTCTGGGCAGTGCTTACCTCAAGCAGCTCCCAGAAACAGTGGCATGTCTTCTCTGCAGCTCCTACATGGAGGTGTGGGCAGGCAGCTCTGTGCGCTGCCCTGTCTGCAGGCAAAGCTCCCACTGGCACTGGTCATGGCCAATGGGAGCTGTGGAACTGGTGCTTGGGGCGGGGGTAGTGCCTGCGGAGCCCCATGGCTGCTGCTCCCACGCCTAGGAGCCAGAGGAGGGACGTGCTGCTGCTTCTGGGAGCTGTGCAGAGCCCAGGCAGGGAGCCTGCCTTAGCCCTGCTGTGCCACCGACTGGACTTCTAATGGCCCGATCAGCAGTGCTGACTGGAGCTGCCAGAGTCTCTTTTCAACCAGGCGTTCCGGTCAAAAACTAGACACCTGGCCACCCTATCTTGGAATAGGATCATACACGTAGTTTCAGCTCTCCTCTTTTTAAAAAATATGGCTGGTGCTTGAAAAGGAAAATGCACAGCATATATAAGGCCTGATTCGCCACTTCCCTGACCCTTGCTATCATTTTACACATGTGAAGAATAGGTGCAACGCACTACTGACCAATCTAAGTGTGGGGAGAATTGTGACTTGGTAGAACTTATTTTGCAGAGGTGTAAATGACTATGTAAGGTTCCAGGCTGTGGTGAATAAGGCCCACAGAATTTTTCTTTCACTTCCACCATTAAATGCTTCCCTACAGTGCAAGGTACACTGGGAAAATCAGACCTTCAGTGCTGCATGATGAACCAAATCCATCATGACTGCTGTGCAATTTCAGCGGAACGGAGTATTAAGAGAACAGTGCCACAACACAAGCACTGCAGTAGAAAACCAAAATTCTAAGCAGTTGATATATCGGCATTAGTAGGTATAAAATGAAAGCAGTTCATAGGTTATTTTAGCCAGTACAATTAAAATCAAACCTCCTTTTACAGCTGCTGCAATTGATACTGTTAATGCACCCATATAATTTTTAAATGGTCTCCCTGAAAAACATAATGGAAATAAGAATGCAAATAAACAAACAAAAAACCCAAAGAAGCACCCCACTCCCTAAAACCATCCTCCTGCAAACACCACATACTTTAAACACTGTAATACTTCTTCAGTGGCTGAAACAATTGTACTTTGGCTGAATTCCCACAGCCTCTTTGAATACAATTTCTGATGCAGCAGCTAAGTAATCTATATCCTCCTCTGGACTCAGCCCTCTACATTCTGCTTCATTATGGATGCCAGCTTCTATACTATCTTCTGTCATTTGCCATTCAAAGCTTTTCTTTAGTGTTAACATAATCACGTGACTCACATTTTCTTTGTAACTTTTTATAGGAAGGTGTCTTTATTCATAAATCCCCTCTCTCTCCTTTTCTATGCTTTGGGCAAGATTGGGATACTCCTATGCTGAATGGTAGTTTACATCAAGAGAAACCCCACTGATGTCAATGAGAATATCTGTGGAGTAAGGTATTACCTATTGCATGCAAGGGTAGCACAGTCTGGTCGGATGATTCAGACTGAAATGAACACAGTTAGTTATTACTGTAATACACATGGTAAAGGGAAAGACTTGGGCAGGTGGAGAACCCATTCACCAGACACGGTATGTAAAGCATTGCTCGTCACCTTTAGTTTTCTAATAATCAAAATGTCCAGTGGAAGTACTGATCACACTCTGCATTCCTATAGCATTTTCCATGTAAGGCTCTCAAAGCCTTTACAAATACTGAATCTGACAATGCCATTGTGAAATATTTCCCTCATTTTTCACATGAGGAAACTGAGGCCGAGAGAGGTTAGAATGATTTGGCAAAGCTCACACAGAAGCCTGTGATGGAATCAAGAACACAGACCATGTCTTTGACTTCTAGCCTTGTGCTTTAATTCAGACCATTTCTAATTAGGAATGGACTCCTGCTTAGTCATTTGCTGCAGGCATTCTGGTTTAGCTAAGAGCACAAAGGATTAATTATACAAATGTATAATATCAGAGCCTTGTGTAACTAGCAGCTCATCACTCTTCTCTTTAGACCCCTCAATTAAGGTACAAACCACTGACTTCAAGTGACTCAAACCCCTAGGACTTTCTCCTCAGATCCTTGGTATGTTCTTAGTGGTGGTTTGTCACCTCTGGAACTCCAGCCCATAATCCATCTAGACCTGACCTTGGTCACCTTAAGAGAACACTGCAAAAATATATCTTTGTTCAGGAATAAATAGTAGGTATTGGAATCTCCTTTAGGCAGCATGTAGAGTACAGACATTGCACTCCCAGTTAGCACAGGCATGAACAGTAATATAGATGGTGAGGCATAGCTCAGGTGATTAGAGTGCCCTACATGACTGAACCCCCAGGGTATATATTCTACATGGCTCTCTATATGATCAAGCACTCCTATTTTTAGCAGTGGAGTGTTCTGCTGTCAGAGCCTTTCCCCTACCACAGTGGAAAGGTTCTGGCAGTGGGTAAAGGCTCCGGCAGTTTCCCCACAACTGGAGCCTTCCTTGCTGCCTTTCCTCTGCCAGAGCCTTTTTTTATTGCAGTGAAAGGCCCCAGCATGTATATGTATATATACACCCCCACTCCCAAACAGTCCACTCTAAAAAGGCCAGTGATAATGTATCTAATGGCTCATCTGAAATTTCTTTCCCTGTTCTCATATGTAACACTATTTAATTCACATTCATTTCCAGGGGAACTCCGTCAAATAGCAAATTAACTCATGATATATAACTGAAGTTCCTATGGGGCTCAGGATAAAATGCTACTTCCTTATCTTTACAAGTAAGGGTAGGAATCTAGGAAGAAGCGTATGTTACAAGCCATTGAAATGGTCTATGGAAAATCTCTTAATTATTAGTGGAGCTTTTGTTAAATTTGTTAGCAAACCTCCTTCTCACTGTCTGGCTATACTGAAAGAAGGACAGGAGACACTGAGATGGGTTTAATCAGGCCACAACTTGATTATTAGATGTCTGGGACTACCCAGCAGATAAAAGTGTACAGTGCAGGTAACCCCATGTTTATTTCATAATTACCCTTTTACCAGCTCCCTCTCTTTTTCCATCCAGGTCCCTCCAGCAAATCCATTGCCAGAACCTTACCATCCACCCTCCCCCTTGCAGGAGGCTTCAGGTGGGCTATAATAATGGGGGTTGGCTCCCTGACGTACCAATCAACTGCCCTGTTCTTTCCTTTACTGAACACCTCTTTTAAAGTCCTTTTCCAAGCCATTTATCTGCTCACTGTATAGCTTTTCTTTGGAGTACCTGCACTGGACATCCGCCACAAGGAGGTGCCAAGGAATTTGGCTACCCCAGGCTCACAACCCACCTGGAGGATAACAAATTCACCCTGGCTGACTTGATCCATCTTTGACCTTTGCAAGTTTAATATCACTGAATGCTCATGCCATTGTATATCACGCTGTTCCAAAGCCCTACCTGTAGAGTCCCTAATGGACCCAGGTATTAGCTCGCTGGTCCCGAAAGCACCAAAAAATGCTATCAAGAATGCTGCCCTCAACAAGGCCACCTCCTGTCCACTATTACGTATGGCACCAAGGATCTGCATGAGATCCCTGAACATGTAAACTGTGATGGGACGATGGGAATCCTCGCTGGGGCCACCAGTACGCAACGACTCTGCCAAAAACCTGCAAACTAAAAAACACTGCAAGGATCTGGATAACCATTTAGCCTACTGACGAATGTAATGGCAGAAAGGTGATTCCAGATTGTGGAGGACACCAGTTGATGAGTTGCAAACAACAGCATGTACCGCAGCACCTGTTCCTCTGTAATGGGCCATATTGTTGAATGGCCTTCCTGATCCTCTGCCCTCAGCCTCTCTCTCCCTCTCCTGCAATCACCTGAGTGGAATGTCCTGGATCTGGGTGACCAATTACACTTTGTATGGCATGTAATGCTGTGGAAACAATCTCAGACTCAATAACCCTGGTTACTTGTATCAAATCCCTGCTGACTGTCCCACCGGCAAATGCAGTCAGCTCACTTGCATGGATGAGTGAAGAGCAGGCTGGCCAACCAACTGACCATGCTTACCAGGAGCCCACAGGCAAGTGCTTGGAGAAATTGGGCATTGACCCCCACTACCTCTTGCATGCAAAGCGAGCACTATATGTATCACTATTTAATGCACATTCAGTTCCAGGGGAACTCTGTCCAACAACAAATTAATTCATGATTTATAAATGAAGTTACAATGAGGCTCAGGATAAAATGTTACTTTCTTATCTTTACAGGCAAGGGTAGAAATCGAGTAAGAAGTGTATGATACAAGCCACTGAAATGGTCTATGGAAAATCTTCTATTTATTAGTGCAGCTTTTGTTAAATTTGTTAGCAATCCCCCCCCCTTCTCATTTTAGCAGCCCCCCTTCTCATTTTAGCAGTATCTGCCCTCCACAGATTAGGATGTAAAACAGCAGATGAACAATCACCCATTATCAGTGGGATACATACAGGCTTAATCTAAGTTGAAAAGAATTTGATTCTGTAAACCTTGATGCCCTGCTTACCATGATGTCTCAAAAACAAGGTGTAAGATATTCATAGGTAATTCAGTGACATAAATAAATTTAGCAACCATTATATCAGGGGTCGACAACCTTTCAGAAGTGGTGTGCCGAGTCTTCATTTATTCACTCTGATTTAAGGCTTCGTGTGCCAGTAATACATTTTAACGTTTTTAGAAGGTCTCTTTCTATAAGTCTATAATATATAACTAAATTATTGTTGTTGTATGTAAAGTAATTAAGGTTTTTAAAATGTTTAAGAAGCTTTATTTAAAATTAAATTAAAATGTAGAGCCCACCCTGGACTGCTGGCCAGGACCCAGGCAGTGAATGACACTGAAAATCAGCTCGTGTGCCGAAGGTGGCATGCGTGCCATAGGTTGCCTACCCCTGCATTGTACTATAGGATCAGCTCCAGCTTTTTGCCCCAATCCTGCAAATTCTATTTTTACTTGATTACGTTTATAGCAAAACAGGACTTGAGTGGATTAAGTGGTGTAGACATCTTCTGCCCGGGGGTAGATTACACTCTTAGAGAATTGTCATCTTGGCAGTGGCTTCCACCCGCACAGTAAACAGAGACAGAGACAGTTTAATTTCTTCCCTTGAGAGAAGCACCTCAAGTGAAACAACCCCTACTATTGCACTGCAGCTTCAGGAGAGAGTGTCATCTAGAGACAGGCAAATCCCAGGCGGTTTGGTGATCTCTCTCTTGATCTTGCAAACATGAAGCCAAGGGGATTATTTATATCAATAAGGTTGGCAGGTTTGACCCTTGGTGCAATTCAGATCGGTATTATCTCAAGCTTTTCTGAATCTCTCTGGGCTAGAAACTGGTTGAGAAATCTGGTGATAAATAACTCTCATGGGATTTCCTGGTTTTGACCTGGCCAAAAAAATAGAACTCCTTTATCATGAGATTTTATCTTACAGTTCTGACCCACATCAGCAAACACACAGGCCTAGAAATAAGTATATTGAACAACAAAGTAATATGCAACCTTATGGAAGTTTCTTGTTTGGGTGACATGAATTTGGGGAGAAGGTTTGACCTTATCATTTTATTTGACCCCTCCCTCCTATGATCCCAAGTCCTAGTGACTCCATGGAAACAAATGCTACCAGCTGATCACATGGACACTGACAGGGGATCAGTTGTCAGGGAATGCCAGCAGCTGCTACGTGTGGCAGCGATGTCTGTGGAATCCCATGTTCTATTATATCATTATTGGTAGTGATTGCAGGCACTCATTGTTTTGTGCTAGGCTCTTCTGTTACATTCTTCTAAAGCAAAACTTGACACCATTGTAAGACATGGGATGCTCTTTTGTGTTTTTTTTTAAAAAACTGG